>NC_052064.1:14982256-15582256 GCF_903992535.2 Arvicola amphibius
TCTTCTCAATTTTATTCTTGTTGTATGATTGGGCATCTCTTGGGTAGATTCCCAATAGTGGAATTGCTGGGTCCTGGGGTAGGTTGATCCCGAATTTCCTGAGAAACCGCCACACTGCTTTCCAAAGTGGTTGCACAAGTTTGCATTCCCACCAGCAATGGATGAGTGTGCCCCTTACCCCACAACCTCTCCAGCAAAGGTTATTATTGGTGTTTTGGATTTTAGCCAATCTGACAGGTGTGAGATGATATCTCAAAGTTGTTTTGATTTGCATTTCCCTGATAGCTAGGGAGGTTGAGCATGACCTTAAGTGTCTTTTGGCCATTCGAACTTCTTCTGTTGAGAATTCTCTGTTCAGTTCATCGCCCCATTTTTTAATTGGGTTAATTGGCATTTTACCGTCTAGTCTCTTGAGTTCCTTATATATTTTAGAGATCAGACCTTTGTCAGTTGCAGGGTTCCACATTGGAGCACTGGACTGAGCTCCCAAGGTCCCGATGAGGAGCAGAAGGAGCGAGAACATGAGGGAGAAAGTCAGGAACGAGAGGGGTGCGTTCACTCATGGAGACGGTGGGACAGAACTAATGGGAGATCACCAACTCCAGTTGGAATGGGACTGATGGATCATGCGACCAAACCCGTCTCTCTGAGTGTGGCCAACAGCGGGGGCTGACTGAGAAGCAAAGGACAATGGCTCTGGGCTCTGTTTCTTCTTCATGGACGGGCTCTGTGGGAGCCTTCTCAGCTTGGTCGATCACCTTCCTGGACCTGGGGGGAGTTGGGAGGACCTTGGTCTTAGCATAGAGTGGGGAACCCTGATGGCTCCTTGGCCTTGAGAGGGAGGGAGGGGAGGTATGGGTGGAGGGGAGGGGAGGGAAGGGGGAGAAGGAGGGGAGAGAAAGGGGAGAAGGAGGGGAGGGAGGGGGGAGGAGGAGGGAAGGAGATGGAAATTTTTAAATATAAAAAAAAATAAACCATGAGAAAAAAAAAAAAAAAAAAAAAAAAAAAAAAAAAAAAGAACCCACATTAAAAAACTGGGGTATGATGACATGTGTCTAGAACCCCAGCAGCCAGTACAGAAGTCCTGAAAAAGAATATAAAGCTAATTGTGTTTCTACTTTTAAAAAAAAAAAAAAAAAAAAAAAAAAGAATATCAATTTTATTCTTACAAGTATAGTGATGACATCCACACACAAATAGACACAAATTTACCATGCTCTGTTGCATTTCATGCTGAAAAATTAATATTACTAAATTATGACAAAGGGAGTCATGATGAATGCTTACTTATGGAATGTAGTTTGTCCTCCATGATGACAAAAAAGTGACAAATATCTAAGGAGTGGAAATAATGTCAATTTAAATAATGTCCTTGTAAACCTTTCTGAAATGGGATGTTTCAATAAACCTACTAACTGGATACCCTGGATCTATCGAGGCTTACTTAGTATTTAATTATAAATATTTAAAATCTAGAACCATGTGAGCACACTTAGGTCAAGTTTCTTCCCATAAAAAAGTTTGCATATCAGACCCATAAAATGAAACTGTAGTCTTTAGAAATTCTGTCAATCTGAGCCTTATTTGACTTATGTTCATGTGGTCTATCTAGCTGGCCAGATCAAGTAAACATATGTGAAGACACTGAAGCTTAAAGATAGGAAAAGCATGATTTCAAATCTCCTTCCAAAACTTATGCCGGCGAAGGAGGGTGTACGTGTGTGTGTGTGTGTGTGTAAATACAGGTAGATTATATGCAACAAAATGAACGAATAAATAGTTAATGTACTTAAAAAGGAAAGGAGAGGTACATGGGATTATTTAGAGGAAAGAAAGGGAAGGGGGAATAATGTAATTATAATAGAAAAAAGGAAATAAATAATTTTTAACCACTATATATGTGCAATATATATCATATATCATATATATATGCCAATAACAAAATTAACTTATGTTCTTTTACCCTACTGTTTCTTTATAAAGTTTTCTATTAAAACTGATACTACATGTTTGCTTGCTTTGTACTTTGGGATTTTGCTATAATTATTATTAGTGTTTGCCTCTAAACTGAAAGGTGATAGACTAACCACTCTAAAATATGACTTTGAGGAAATGAGATAATATATACCAAGGATTAGACTCATGCTTGGTGTTTGGAAAGAACCCTGTATTAAAGGTCTGAGAAGCTGCTCCAAGTTCTCTTCTATGTTACATAAACAGGACTAGATAATAGTACCCTTTACAGGTTTCCCTCACTGACAATTTCAGCTCATATATCATGATTTTTTGTATACATTACTTAAGCAAATATTGTTTATAGTTACACACATACATAAGACGCAAATATGTTTTTATTTCTATGATATGACTTATCCCACATTAAAACTTGCTAAAACTATCGTGGATAATGAAAAACAAGTTAGTAATGTTTTCAAAGCTAATATGCAGAACCAGAGAGAAGGGAATGTGTATCTGGGTAATCTGATGCTTAAGCCATCACTGCTGCTGGATGTCTGATATCTCAGCACAGTGATTTATTTGGACTGTTTACACATTTTGCAATAATCATATTGAATTTAGGATATAAACATACTTCATAATTAATACATCTGAAAGATGTTTAATAAGGTGTCCATATAAACACCTTGTAGCTAGTTCTCATGATTTCTTGTATGAGTTCTTGGGAAATGCTCTTATTTAAAAAGTCATTTGCTTTCTAAAATAATATTTATTGAGTTTTCCCAGTTTAAAAAGATGGGGATAAAATTCAGTGAGGGATAAGGAGCTAGTAGTTTGATGAAACCCTTCATCGTGTCATTTCTGGATCTTAGAAAATAAGGAAGACTTGCACACATGCTTCTAGGAGGACTATAAACATATTCCTCTTTGTGCTTTCATTGGACAATTTTGAAGAGTATCTAAAAGCTTAAATTCAATTTTTAACTTGTATTTAATGCATATTGCATTATAGTGACTTTTAAAAAACCAACTCCTTACATACTATGGAAAAACTCTACAAAGAACTACGACAATAAAATAGACCTGTTAATACACGTTAAATTTACTACCAATTTTATGTTTTTAATAACCAACATCATCAAACTGTCTAACATATATAGGCTGTATCTAATCCAACTCTGGAAGGAAAATAAATTTCTGGCTAAAACTATTAGACAGTAACATGGGGCTCATTAACAATATCAAAATTTATCTTTACTACGTACTTTAAAAACAAGGGTCACCAGATTTGGTTATTTATTCCTAGTCTTTGAAATAAAATGCCCTGCTTTTGAAGAAGTTACCCTGGCAGTTATTTTGTTGCAACTATGCAATAAAAGATAAAACATTAAGTTAACTGACCCATCCTTATGTAAGCCTTTCAAATTTGGGAAACAGGAAAGTAGAATAAAGCCAAACTAGAGAGTTCATGATTATGACTAATAAAAGTGCAGGCACATAGATTTGACTACAGCCAGAATAAATCTTCCCCTGGATGCTGACTTGAAGGAATCTGGCTTTTTTTAACCTCAAAAGAGGTGGGCAATATGTTAGTAAACTTATATTCTATAGTGACACACTGCCTGCCATAGGTTAACCTACCCGACTTTAGTCTCGAAGGATTTATTGCATTCTGGTCTACTGATCTAAAAGCCAGAGAAAGGACAGATGTGCTGGTGGTCGTGTCCCTTAGAAATATTCCGCATGATAATGAAGTAGGGCACAGCAAATTTTCTCTTTTCAGAACACAAGTGTATGCCCCTGGGACAACTTTTGCAAGAAAATTACATTATCCTAGACTCTAACATGTATACTAAAACAAAAACCTACCTTGGAGGGAGAAAAATTGGTCAAAGGGTGCAAAGCTGAGTAAGTTTCTGAAGTTTATTTGTACAACTCAGGGACCACGTTGATAAGAGTGTACAGCATATTTCAATATTGTTGAGAGTAAATTTTAAATCTCTTACCACACACAAAGAAGAGAGTCATGTGTAGGTATGTAGCTTCTTAATCATGGGTAGGTATGTAGCTTATTAATTCACTGACTTAAACATTTTGTGTCCTATACATTTATTAAAGCAAAACATTGCTCTCTTTAACTATATTTATTAAACCTGTGGGTTTAAAATAATAGCACTCCAGAAAATCTCTCTTGGCTAACACTTTTCTCAACTAATGTCACATTAGTTTCGGATGATCAGTGATTGTGTCTTCTGGACCCTAAGTCCCTGGCACTGCATCTTGTAGACCCTGGCCTTCCAGCATCTTTGTAGACCCTGGGCCTCCCAGCATCTTGTAGACCCTGGCCTCCCAGCTTCTTGTAGACCTTGGCCTCCCAGCTTCTTGTAGACCCTGGGCCTCCCAGAATCTTGTAGACCCTAGGCCTCCCAGCATCTTGTAGACCCTAGGCCTCCCAGCTTCTTGTAGACCCTGGCCTCCCAGCTTCTTGTAGACCCTGGCCTCCCAGCTTCTTGTAGACCCTGGCCTCCCAGAATCTTGTAGACCCTAGGCCTCCCAGCATCTTGTAGACCCTAGGCCTCCCAGCTTCTTGTAGACCCTGGCCTCCCAGCTTCTTGTAGACCCTGGCCTCCCAGCTTCTTGTAGACCCTGGCCTCCCAGCTTCTTGTAGACCTTGGCCTCCCAGCTTCTTGTAGACCCTGGCCTCCCTGCTTCTTGTAGACCCTGGCCTCCCAGCTTCTTGTAGACCCTGGCCTCCCTGACACTGCATCTTCTAGATCCTGCTCTTGCTGGCACTGCTCCTCTCAGCCCTGAGTAGCTTTCCTTTCACTCTCTGACTTCTTCTTTCTTCTCTCTGTTTATGTACAAGAGTTGCTCCACCCTTCTGTGAAATCTTAAACAATATTTTTCTTTTTTCCATCCCTTTTCTTTTTAGATAATAATTTTCTCTCATTATACACTACTTTTGTTATGTACATTCGTGTCTCTTATTCCTGGATCCCTGACCCTACCTACCTTACAATATGTGTGATTTATGCACATGGGTGGTATAAATAAATTCATACAGATGTACATCACCTTAAATTAATAATAATAATAATAATAATAATAATAATAATTCCCTTCTTGAAATGCTTCAATTTCTTCCTTCTGCATTACACCCAATGTTAAGCTCCTTCTCATGTCTTCCATGTCTACTGAGCTTTTCCTCGTGTTTAATAACTATTTCCATCCAGTCTCATGATATCATGGTATTCAAACCCTCATGACATTATGCCATTCTTATTAATTTTTGCTTCATCAATTGTTTGTTTTGTTTTCTACACAGAATCCCTGTATTTGGGTTTCAAATACTCATAACATTTATTCTCCCAGATCTCCGTTTCCCACCCAGAGTGTCTTCCACAGACAGACATTCTTTACCGAGGCATCAATGAATAAGAAGGTTAACGTGGGAGAGGCGGACAGTAAACCGTGTTTTTGGTGGCTGATCTTATGCTGCCTGTTTCTTTACTTCAATTTCCCCAAAAACTGTAATTAAGAACCATTTAAATCCAAATCCAAGTTGCTATTTATTTTCAGATAAATGTTATATTTTAGTTTTGATGTTTTAATATTAATAGTTTTAAAGAAGTGACAGTGTTACCCATGGCATTTTCATAATTATTTCTTTTTGTCAGTTTTCCTTCCCACACCCCTTCTGCATCTCTTGCCCCTACTTGATTGCTTTCCTATCTACAGTAGTTCCCATTCTGCTATGATGTACATTTTATTATCCATTGTGTCCCTCTCCCTGTAAGACTTCTCTTCCCCTCCCATGGTCCTTTCTAGTTTTATAACCTGTATCTTACCCTACCTACACATATATCCATATACATGCATAAAATTAAAATATTGAATCTGCATAAGAGGGAAATGCGTGCAATCTGCTATTTTATTGTACGTTTCTGAAAAGAATTACAGAGCACTTAAGATAGGTTCCCCTAAAGTTTTATAGCTTGTAGTCTTGCGGTCAATGCTTTTCTTAGAGCCTTCTTTCACCTAGCAATGCTACCCGCATATTGTAATCTTAGATACTTGATCCCATAACCATCGTCGGTAATCATTTTTAAATATATTATTCAACATCACAAATAAAATATTGTGGAAAGACCGTCATATTTTTCTATACTTTTGTCACCAATAATATCCACTAGCTTCCCCCGCTCTTATCTTCTTCAGTAGGACAGAATTTCCTAAACTTTCCCAAATGATAAGACAAACTGAGACAACATGTTTTTAAATGTTAACGTTAAAAAGCTTAAGAGAGGAGAATGTTAGGGACACTAAGTACCACATGTGTGTGTCCAGAGCAGCATTTTCATCTCAGCAGGTTAGAAAGTAAGCAATCAACTGTATATGTTACAATATAACTTAACACGCTATACGTATGTACATGTTACAAAATTCCATGCTGTTTTTTATTTCTCTTAGTTAACCATTTGACACTTTATCTTGAAGTATCGCCTTCTTAGAGAATTATCCTGACATACCTATAATGTACTGACAATAAGAATTTTTCATTTTAAATTCTGTTAGGTATGTGTGAAGTGATTAAGGCGTTTTAGGCCATGAAAGCTATATGAAGACCAAAAGGCAACTTTGTGGGGTGCATGTTCATATGATGGTGATCAAGACAAGATTACCAACCTTGCAGACCATATATCTTTTCCCCGTGATTTGTCTCACTAATTCTCAAATAAAGTTAGTTTAAAGGTGAAAAAAAAATGGACTTTTCTTTCCTGAGGAGGGTGCCTTTGGCAAATGACACACTCATCACAGATAGAGCATCAGATTTAATCGGTACCCTGACTGACGGCTTTAGTAAAATCCTTGTTCGTTCTCCATCTTTGCTCAGTCTCCAACTCATTTGATGACCATCATTCTTGCTTGGTCTTTCCCTTACCTTTTAAATTCAGCATCTTGATGTCCATTTGTGTACAATCTGTCTTCATCGCTCCTTTAATTTTGAAAATGCCTTTATTTTTCATGACTTTCTAACTAACATCATTTTTACCATAACTAATATAACATATATAACATAACTAAGTTAGTTATAACTACATCTTTTTTAAATGTGAAGACATAAATAAGAAAATATTCATTCTTTATTTGTTATTCTGTGAATAAAACTCAATAGTTTATTAGGTATTTCCAACTATATACACCAATGACATCTCTTGGAATGATTCATTCAGCGTAATTGGGTATGATTTATTCATCATAGTTTTGAATGTGTTAAACATTTCAAAATCCATTCCTGCCTAATATTCCAAACTCTAGTACATAAATTAAAGGAACAGACTAACCTGAACTTAGAGGCAATTCTTCAATTGGATATTTAAAAAAAATAACTTATTTCTCAAACAAAACCTTTGTTGAAAGAACCAATGAATTTATGGGAAAGCAAGACTAGGACGAGTCTCATGTGAAACTGTGGTAGCCCAGAGCAGGTGATTGTATTTTTCTTTCTGTCTTTTTTTCTCACTCCAGAGACAGTAGACTTTTTAGGATTTTACTTTCTCCTCCTAATATTCAAGTTGTACAAAGCAAAACAACTACTTTTATTTTTTATTTATTTATTTTTTTTTATTTTTATTTATTTATTTATTTTTGGTTTTTCGAGACAGGGTTTCTCTGCAGCTTTTTTTTTAGAGCCTGTCCTGGAACTAGCTCTTGTAGACCAGGCTGGCCTCGAACTCACAGAGATCCGCCTGCCTCTGCCTCCCGAGTGCTGGGATTAAAGGCGTGTGCCACCACCTCCCGGCAAAACAACTACTTTTAAATCTAACATTCTCATTTCTGTATGCTTTTATCTGCATAAATCATTTGTATTACTTAGAATTGTCTTCCTCCCTTAGAAGAAACACGCCCAATCATAAAAATTTAGTAAACTAATACTTATTTTAAAAAATTTATTGAATCTTCAATGTTGTAACTGGACAGAACCTGAGAGTGCTGGGAAGCTAAGAATATGCTCAGGTAAATATACTTAGGACGGCATCTAAGAAAGGATGTAGGAGGGAGAGAGCTTGCCTGTTGGGACTAATGAGTCCTGGCCTTCAGCTGCTTTTCCTCCTAGAATCTTCTAATTGAAGTTACTAGAAGCTGCGCCTAGTAATCTGATCCTAGAGGATCAGAGGATGGGATTTTCACCTGTTGGCCATTGACTGCAGGGTATTTAAGCCTACATGGTGCTAATAAAGAGGGGCTTTTGTACCAGTGTTAGACTGTCTGTGTGTCAGTCTCTGCATGTGTATTCTCAACCTCCAGCCCCTTGCCCAAAGCTCGCAAACTGGGTTCTAGCACACAGAGCTCAGACCGGGGCCGCGATGCGCGGCACTTGCCACATAACTTTCTGATAGAAATTTTCCAAGTGCTAGAAACAGAGGAGAGTAAATATGGTTTGTACAGAGCAGCCGCATGCAAGACATGATTGCCAGAGGAGGTGGCAAGTGGAACAGGAGGTGATGTGACCCTTCGATCCACATGTGAGCAGATGATATTGTGGACCACTGTAAGAATTTATCTTTTAGATAAACTTCACAAATCAGAATGTGTATAAGATTTACATAGTCCTGCTTGCTCTTTGAAAGGGCCACTCTAAAAACTGGAGCCCAGCTGATGATTCTCAAACAGATCGTGGAGAAGACAGAAGCAGACAACGGGGCTGAAATAAAGAACAGATGCGATTACCAATGAACCTCAGTGGGGCTGACGAGACATAATATGTTTAGATGAATTTTCGATGCAGAGCAAATGACATTTATGGATGTTCTGGACTCTAGATACGAGTCAATGGTGCCATCAGTATCTTAAATCAATCACCTGCGCCAAACTAAACTATTGGTGAAATAAAATCTCTTTCCAATCATTACATAACAAAATTCACCAAAAATAAATGGGAGGTAACTTGTTATATCTCATTTGTTAGGAGTCTAATATTTCAACCATCTGAACTGCCAGTTTGTACTATCTTTTTCTAACAAATGCAAGTGATTCTTGCGTGTTTTCTGTGGTCTTTTCATGATATTATTTACTTGCTTAATTCACAAAGGCTACTGAATTTAAATTTTGTTTCTGGCTTGTACTGACCCCGAACTGCATTAATGTGCTTTTGATAGCCTGCTATTTTTATCTTCCGACTAATCATCTAGTCTGTGAGTTTTATTTAAATCAGGAGAGTTGACAATAAGACTTAGGAAAATGACTTTTCGGGAAATTTATAAAAACATTTAAAAATTGTTTTTGAAAATTAATCAGGATTTTATGCAAATAAATCTAAATAATACATGGTGATTATGTTTTATTGATGACATTATTATGGTACATATTTCCATAGCAATAAATATAAAGGTTAAAAATGTTATTTTCATGCATTCTAGCCCTCCAAAATCTCAGAAATATACTCAAGAAGAACAAATAAATAAAAAGCCCATTTGTGTGAAAAACAAAACAAAATTCATGAGTCTTGAGAGTTTTCACAAGAATCTAACATGCTGAAAAATAACTGAGATCTCAGAGATTCTACTCACACTTATTTGATTTCTATCTTCTGGTTTATACGTAATAAACAGTCAGTGTTAAATAAACAATAGTCAATGTTAAAGTGAGTTGAGAATGGTTATTCATTTCATTGCCCCTTTATAGTATTTAAACATCTACCGGCATGCTTTTGCTGCAAATCATGACCTATTATTCTGTCTTTTTTTCCCTCTTTATTGGTTGCTTCCACATAAAATACATTAAAATATTTTGTAGAGGGAAATTATGAAGGTAATTCTTTCAAAATCTTTTTTTTCCAACCAATGAACTCACTATATAGGAAAAGGTTTTTTTAGTTTTTGTACTGTGATAATTAATCAAGATTTGATAGGCTTCAACCACATTCAGTATTTGTGACTGCTGTATTAGAGATTGTGTGACGGTTTATTAAATGTGGTGGAACTTCAGAATTTAAGCTGGGAGGTCATCTTCCATTGGCAAAATAGAGTTCTAGTAACCAAGTAAGTGTGTGTGTGTGAACAGAAACAGTCAATCTAGCACAAATATCAACATTTTAATCATTTAATTATACCAGTGATAGGGATTCAGTAAACCTCATATGTCTTTGACCAAACTAGGCTGCTTACAGAGCTTGTCAAGGGTTCTGATGATATTGGTAGCTTATGGGAACAGGAGGAAATAGGTGCTCTTATTTTATTATCTTATAACAAATGTGGGGGCATCAAAAACTCAGGCATGATGCTAGGCTTTTCCCTCTTTGGTAGAGACTCTATTTCCTAGACTCCCCACTTGAAATCTTCATGCAATTGCTGTCCAGTCATGTAATCAGCTTATGACATGATTCTGAATTCTGTTGTGGATCTCCTGTTATCTATTTTCACCCTTAAACATGGAAGACTTATTCTATTAACTGAACATAAATTCCAGGTAGAAATGAAATAAAAAGTCCCCTCACTTCCCGAACAGTTGTAAAAAAGAAATGCCTAGAGCAGAAAAGTAGGAGAGACTCCCATGACCAGCACCATTGAGATTAGATTACCTACTGATGAGTTTTGGGAAACTTCACCCACTGTCACTAAATTAAAAAAGGCTAAGCTTTTCCCAGATATTAATTTGTATAATAACAAAATCAACTACCATATTATTTTGCCAAAAATATTTGACAGAAGCAAATTAAGGGAGGAAGGATTTATTGTGGCTTGAAATTTTAGAAATCTCGGCCCATGAGATACAGAAGGAAAGACATAAGTCCTATGTGCAGAGGTTATTCTGCACTGAGGACAGGCTAGTGACCCTAGAAGTCCACTCCCCATTGCCCTACTTCTGCCAGACATTGCCTGTTGAAAGTTTCGTAGCCTTTCCACATGTACACAGCTGCGGAGAAAGACTGCCGAGACACTACTGATGCAAACCCTAACAGAAACAAAATACCCAGATTACAGTAGAAGGTTGGGGAATTTTAAAAGACCCTTGCAAGGCTCCCAGCATGGGGAGCACGACCCACTCACTAACTACTGAGTCTCCCAGATTTGCTCAACACAGTGTTACCCTCAACTCGGTTCTCCATTCAGTAACCATGAAGTGAAGCAATTGCTGAGAATAAGGAGTTAGTTCATCTCCAAAGTGGATTCGTCTGCTTTACCAACTCTTCTAATTTGCCTCTTTGTTCAGCTTCTTCAGTCTCTTACAGATGGGCCAGAGAATGCCCTGTGTGCTGCTCTCCTGTATCCCTCTCTTTCCCCATCATCTTCCCCCTACAGTTACTATATTTTGATTTTCCCTTCTAAAATGTTTTTGAGATTATTTTATAATTATATCCGTTTTCATTGTCTCCCTACAAATCCTATGTACCTCACCTTACCTTACCTCTTTCAAATTAATAGCCACCTCTCTCTCTCTCTCTCTCTCTCTCTCTCTCTCTCTCTCTCTCTCTCTCTCTCTCTCTCCTCTCTCTCTCTCTCTCTCTCTCTCTCTCTCTCTCTGTGTGTGTGTGTGTGTATTTGCATTTCTAAATATAATAGTACTCAACTGAATTAGATGAATCAGTTTTACCTTTTATTATAATAAAAAGCATTTCTAAGTTTAGCTAAATGTCTTTTTCTCTTGTAAAATTATATCAAACTGATCTATGTATTATGATCTTTGTTTTTAGTTATATGTACATTAAAAAGTAATTGCTTGGTTGATTAAAAGGATAGCTTCCCAGAAAATTACACAGGTCCCACCAACCAATACTGAATCTTATCTCTGTTGCTTTGCATAGAGCTGGCCGATTTTCTTTTCTTTCTCTACATACCCCACACCCTGCCCCAGTCTTGCAGCAATGTTCTCAGATAAACTTTGCATCTACCATTAGAAGATCATCTGGATTGTGTTGGAAACACTGTTCAAAGGATAATGATCTGGGTTGACGATTACTTATATTAGAAACAATAATTTATAAATATTTAAAATCAAATAACACAGTGTGTTTGCAGAAACTTTAAGTCCTTTGTTGAAACCTTCTGGGGTTGGGAATTAAAATACGTAGGAAAAGAAAAAGAAATGAAATGTCCACATCCACCTTCATGGCAGTCGCTGGATCGCTTCCTCCTACTTTCAGCCTGTGGAGAGTTTCCCTTTGTTTGAGCTGCTGCAGCCAGGCTGCTCCTGAGAGCAATGTGAGCTGATTTATCACTGCTACTCTAATCAGGGAGCTGTTGCTTCAGATAACTCTCCTGCCTGAAATATGAGCCCTGCCAAGCCATTTAGTCTGATTGGAAAAGCAGCGATTCTCCCCTCCATTTACATCCCAGAGCTTGAAATCTTTCTTCTTGCCCTTCAACAGCCTTCTCCTGGGTTCCAATGCTTCAAAAGTTTGTAAATGTGTAGCAAAGTGTATTTTTTTTTGCCTCTTCAGAAACATGAGGCAATTTATGAATTGCAGAATAAAACTTATTCTTCCAGATGGGTATTTTATAGAATTACACAGTACAAGGAAATCTGACCTGATTTACACGTCACTATTTTACTTAGATATGGCAATAAAACTCTAGTGGCATCCACATTTATGCTATTGTATTTCTGAAAAGAACATTTTATAGATGCAACAGAAATATGCTATGCAAGAGGTTCTAAAAGAAGACATTTGTATATTGGGGTTTATGTTTTTTGTCTGCAAAACTAATGTAATTCAATATTTTGAAAACACAATAGCTCTTCTACTTCTATTTCTAAATGGCAACCTTGTCAAATGGAAACTGAAGTTGCTCAGAGACTCAGAGCTAGCTGCAGTGGTTTCATTTGGAGAACTACAGGTTGATCCCTGCTGATAAATTTCACTGATTGTAGCAGGCCTTCTTTTGGGCAACCAACCAGCTCCCAAATCCTGATGCAGAGACTTAGTATTTGTCATGAATGATCAGCCTTATAGTATTCTTCTCCCTCTAGATCTTATAGTTTTTATTAAGCTCTACATTTTTCTCTGCTTCTCTCCCTGCCTCTCCCCTCCCCTTCCACCCTCTCCCAAGGTCCCCATGCCCCCAGTTTACTCAGACCTTGTCTTTTTCTACTACCCGTGTAGATTAGATCCTTGTATTTCTCTCTTAGTGTCCTCATTGTTGTCTAGGTTCTCTGGGATTGATTTGTGGGTTGGTTTTCTTTGCTTTATGTTTAAAACCCACTTATGAGTGTGTACATGTGATAATTGGCTTTCTGGGTCTGGGTTACCTCACTCAAAATAATTTTTTTCTAGAATCATCCATTTGCCTGCAAATTTCAATATGTCATTATTTTTTTCTACTGCGTAGTACTCCATTGTGTAAATGTACCACATTTCCTTATTCATTCTTCGGTCGAAGGACAGTTAGGTTGTTTTCAGGTTTGACTATGACAAACAAAGCTGCTATGAACATAGTTGAGCATATATCCTTGTGGCACGATTGAGGATCATCCTTTGAATATATACCCCAAAGTGGTATTACTGGGTCTTGAGGAAGGTTTTTTCCTAGTTTTCTGAGAAATCACCACAGTGACATCCCAAGAGGCTGTACTAGCTTGCATTCCCACTAGCAATGCAGGGGTGTTCCCATTACTGCACAACCTCTCCAGCATAAGTTGTCATCAGTGTTTTTGATCTTGATGCATTTCTCTGATGACTAAGGATGTTGAGCATTTCCATAAGTGTCTTTCAGCCATTTTAGATTCCTCTGTTTAGGCCTGAACTCCAATTTTTTAATTGAATTATTTGTTCTTTTGATGACCAATTTCTTGAGTTCTTTGTATATTTTGGAGATCAGACCTCTGTCTGATGTGAAGTCAGTGAAGATCTTTTCCCATTCTGTAGGCTGTTGTTTTTGTCTTGTTGACCATGTCTTTTGCTTTACAGAAGCTTTTCAGTTTCAGGAGGTCCCATTTATTAATTGTTTCTCAAGGTGTCTGTGCTATTGGAGTTATACTTAGGAAGTGGTCTTCTGTGTCGATGTGTTCACGTGTACTTCTCACTTTCTCTTCTATAAGGTTCAGTGTGGCTGGCTTTATGTTGAGATCTTGATCCATTAGGACTTGACTTTTGTGCATAGTGATAGATATGGGTCTATTTTCATTCTTCTACATGTTGATATCCAGTTATGCCAGCACCATTTGTTAAATATGCTTTTTTTCCATTTGATATTTTTTTGCTTCTTTGTGAAAATCAGGTTTTCGAAGATGTGTGGATTAATATCCGGGTCTTTGATTCAGTTCAACGATATAAGGAACATACCTAAAAATAATAAAGACACTATACAGCAAGCCAACAGCCAACATCAAACTAAATGAAGAGAAACTCCCAGCAATCCCACTGAAATCAGGAACAAGACAAGGTGGTCCACTCTCTCCATATCTGTTCAATATAGTGCTTGAGGTCCTAGCTAGAGCAATAAGACACCAAAAGGAGATCAAGGGGCTACAATCAGAAAAGAATAAGTCAAAGTCTCACTATTTGCTGATGATCTGATAGTGTACATAAGAGACTCCAAAAATTCTACCAAGGAACTTCGACAACTCATAAACATTTTCAGTAATGTAGCAGGGTACAAGATTAACTCAAAAAAATCAGTAGCCCTCCTGTACACAGATGATAAAAGGGCTGGGGGAGAAATCAAAGAATCAACACCCTTCACAATAGCCAAAAACAGCATAAAATATCTAGGAGTAACTCTAACCAAACAAGTGGAAGACTTGTATGACAAGAAATTTAAACCTTTGAAGAAAGAAATTGAAGAAAACACCAGAAAGTGGAAAGATCTCCCATGCTCTTGGGTAGGCAGAATTAATATAGTAAAAATGGCAATCTTACCAAAAGCAATCTACAGATTCAATGCAATACCCACCAGAAATCCCAGCAAAATTCTCCACAGACCTCGAAAGAATGGCACTCAACTTCATATGGAAAAGCAAACACCCAGAATAGCCAAAACAATCCTGTACAATAAAAGAATTCTGGAGGCATCACAGTCCCTGACTTCAAACTCTACTACAGTGCTACGGTACTGAAAACAGCCTGGTACTGGAATAAAAACAGATAGATCTTATAACTTAATTGAACCTGTTTTGTTTTATCTATGTTTTGCCTTGGGGCTTTTTAACCTTTCTTTCTGTTGTTCAGCTCTGTGTCTGACTGGCTGGCAGCTGCCTAACTGGCCAGCCGTAGGTGTCTCCCTCTCTTTCTCCTTTATTCTCTTCTCTCTCATGATTTGATTTCTCCTCCTACTTATTCTCTCTGCCACCAGCCCTGTCTATCCCTCTTCTCCTAGCTATTGGCCATTCAGCTTTTTATTAGACCAATCAGAAGCCTTAGAAAAGAAAAGGCAACACATTTTTACATCATTAAGCAAATGCAGCATAAAGAAATGTACCACATCTTTGCCTACTTACAGTAGTAGTCGACATCATAAACAAATGTAACACATCTTTACATAGTTAAAGTAGCATTCAACTGCACTTGATGTAAACACTAAAGAGGACCTGCAAGATATTGCAGAGACAGCGGCCAAAATATCTGTGCATGTGACATGAGAATCATTTCGTTTCATATTAACCCTGAAGTAGCCGGTGTTAGAAGGAAGTATTAACTATTTAAACTAGGCTTACGGATTTATCCAGTTTACATCAATCCACAAATTCTGTAATAAAGGCTCAAAATTTCTTCTTTTGAGTAATGTTTCCATCTTTTATTGCAATTTGGTTTAAATAATTCTATAAATTCCAGATGGGACTGGGGACTATAGGGGATAAAACCTGGCTAAAATGTGGCTTGATTTGGAGGACTTGTAAATTTTTATTTTGTGCAATTTTATATGGAACATTCTTCTTTGACGAGAATATTGAGACTTATGCGATATTCAGAGAAATAAAGATTTGAAACAGTTTTATAGAAATTGAAGTTTAGGGCAGGTGAGATTTCACAGTGGGTAAAGAAAGGCATTATCCATGCAAACCTGAAGAAGGGAGTTTGACCCTCAGGACCTATATTAAGGTAGAAAGAAAATAACTGACTCTTCAAAGGAGTCCTCTGACCTTCATACATGTGTAGGGGCACACATGCACCCCATATGCATCACACATGCAACTCCAAATGAATCCCATATATATATATATATATATATATATATATATATATATATAATTATTTACAAAACCAATAAAAATCATATGTTAATTTTCAGTTCAGCAGTTAATCCTTTATCATGAGCAATTAAGTTTATTTTACAAAGTCAAATAATTATTTAATGAAATAAGTTCAGATAATCTCATATTAGTAAAATTTGTGATATTAATTATTTAATGTAGTAAAACATATACAATAGGATACATATATCTTTAATATCTTTATTTTAGTTTAAATTTAATGGTATTTGAATGCTTACTGTATGATTTCATGCAGACAAGAAATGCCTGAAATACTTTTAATTTATAAATAGGAATTATATCTTAAATCTTACAAAATTATATATTTCTATTTATGTAACTGACTTATGAACCCACAAAAACTTTCTTAACATTTTCTTAGGAACATAATACTTAACTTACCCCCAAACACTTATATTAATTTAAAGGTATTTATAAAAAAGGAGAGCTGTATAGTACTATTTATACGATCCTAGCCAAATCAGGTCACAGAAATTTTATATTTTTTGTTTTGATGTAAATATTACGAAGGTTCATGCCTTTTTAAGATAAAAAAAATTATGAAACAGTGAACTATTTAATATCCTTATATAAAACTTTGGAACAGATCTACCAAAAAGCTATAAAGATTACAATTTAATCCACTATAAATGATAATAATTATTTCTGCTGTATAACAAGATTATTTTATCAAATGGCAAATGAGTATGAGTTTACTCATTTCTCCACAGCAAATCACAGAGGAAAATGTAGGCAAATGAAAGACACCTGTTGTGGTCACAGTCAGTTCAGTATCCTCGTTCAAGTTTAAACAAATTTGCTCAAATAAACTCAGAACATAAATGATTCAAATCTATGGATTGCATTAGTTTGCTAATTTACCTGATATTTTTATCAAAACCTTTGGTAGCATGGACTTAAAAGTAGCTTTCATTACTCTGCTACTTAATCTGTTTG
The DNA here is from genome assembly GCF_903992535.2 of Arvicola amphibius. Taxonomy (NCBI): domain Eukaryota; kingdom Metazoa; phylum Chordata; class Mammalia; order Rodentia; family Cricetidae; genus Arvicola; species Arvicola amphibius. The sequence continues at coordinate 14,999,363 of NC_052064.1, forward strand.
TGTCCTATTTCTTATCAGCAATAATTACATCTTTAAATTAATAAAGGGATCAAACCACTGACCATTCTCACTTATTTGAATCACTTTGTCTTCTAAATTTTGAAGACAGGACATTCTCCCAATTTCTTTCTGTGTTCCTGGCTACTTTGTTTAAACTTACATTCTAGGTTCCCTTTTTTCTTAATCGTCTAAGTATTGCTGAGCCCAATTTTAAGATTAAGAAAATTTTTAAAAAGAAAAAAAAATCATAACAGTATATCTTATGTTCTTTGTTGGCAATTTATTTCAGTTGCTTGCTTAAATTACATTATACATTGTGGTAACTATAAGTTTAAAATACCTAACCGAGCAGTCGGCAGCAGGCTCACATGCTGACTGACTGTTTCTTGATGGGAAAGCTTAACTAATCACATCTGGTTAAGGTGTGGCCGCTTGGAGCCCAGGTAGAGAAACCGGAGTAGGTAGACATGTGCCCTCTCTGCGTGGTGCTCGCCCGCCGGACCCTTTTGGACTTCGGACCTTCCATTCTGGCAGCGTGAGTTGCCCCTTTTTCAATTATTAAACTATATCTTTTGTTCTTGAGCTGCTCTGGTTATTTATCGTACCGACCAACTATGCCAGCACGGACAGATTCTTCCTCATATCGATCATAACCCACACTTGAATTCTCCTACAGTGAACGTGCTACTCTCGTCAAGCCCTCATCTGTCTGTCTGGTCTATTTTAGCTAGTGGAAACCCTAATCATTTAATAAATTTGATTATCAGTTAGATCAGTGCATCACTAGGAACATTTCAGTTATTAGAGGAATTTTCTTTTTAACAGTGCAGTCTTTATGAATGGAAAAGAAACCAGAAGAAAAGAACCAGGAAGCATATAAGGTAGGGAAGTAGATTGGCACGATCACATGACACAACCTATACTAGACTGTCTTGAAATCCCCTCTGCCACAACTATTAATTAAAAACTCTTCATTTTAGCCTCATGCAGATATTTACTGAAAGAGCAAAAAACTAGTCACATTCTTCATCAAAATATCACCAGAATATGTAGTAGGATCCAAATCCAGTGCCATTGTCCTTGGCTTCTCAGCAGCCCTCATTGTCCGCCATGTTCAGGGAGTCCGGATTTATCCCGTGCTTTTTCAGTCCCAGTAATGGCACTGGATTTGGATCCTACTACGCATACTGGATTTGGGGGGGGGGGCTAACCTGTTTGGATGCTCACCTTCCTAGACCTGGATGTAGGGGGGAGGCACTTGGACTTCCTACATGGCAGGGAACCCTTACTGCTCTTCGGACAGGAGAGGGAGGGGGAGGTAAATGGGAGGCGGGGAGGAGGAGGAATTCTTGCATATCACCATAGAACCTCCACCTGGCGATGGATGAAGAAAATGACTGAGCCCCACATTGGAGCACCGGACTGAGCTCCCAAGGTCCTGATGAGGAGCAGAAGGAGAGAGAACATGAGAAAGAAAGTCAGGACCGTGAGGGGTGCGTTCACCCAAGGAGACGGTCGGACAGAACTAACTGGAGATCACCAAGACCAGTTGGAATGGAACTGACAGAACATGCAATCAAACCGGACTCTCTGAAGGTGGCTGATGGTGGAGGCTGACTGAGAAGCCAAGGACAATGACGCTGGGCTTTGATTCTTCTGCATGGACGGGCTCTGTGGGAGCCTTCTCAGATTGGTCGATCACCTTCCTGGACCTGGGGGGAGTTGGAAGGACCTTGGTCTTAACATAGAGTAGGGAACCCTGATGGCTCCTTGGCCTGGAGAGGGAGAGAGGGGGGGTATGGGTGGAGGGGAGGGGAGGGAAGGGGGAGGAGGAGGGGAGGAGATGGAAATTTTAAATATAAAAAAAATAAACCATGAAAAAAAATAAAAAATAAAAAATAAATCACCAGAATGGTCTTTAAGCCATTTGCGAATATTCTTCCTACCTGAAGCCTCCTGAAAAGGGCCCTGCATTCCATATCACACTCAGCACAATTGTTTTCTTTGCTTCCACTATAAGGCCCATTAAGCCCCACTTAAAGTGGACAGCTATATTTCATGTTCAAAATATCCAAGTCCATGTTCTTCCAACAAGCAGCTTGGTAAGGTCTGTGATAACAAAACCCCAGTCCTGGTACCAAAGTCTGTCTTAGTCATTATGCTAGTGCTGTGAAGAAACACTATGAGCAAAGCAATTCTTATAAAATAAAGAATTTAATTCGGGGTTTGCTTGCAGTTTTAGAGGCTTAGTCCATTATCAGGGTTATGACAGTCCACATGGTGATGGACAGGTAGATGGGCTCTTTTCATCCTGATTTTCAGGCAGCAGGAAATGAGAAAGTCCAGGTCTGGCATAGGATTTTTAGAACCCCAAAGTCTACCTTCTGGTAAAAACAATACATTCAACCTGCTCCATCTTTTATGTTATCAAAGATGAAGATATTTTGTTTCTTTTGTGTTATTTGTGTCAAATGTCAACTTATTAGCTGGATGAGCACCAAACTTATAGGAGCTAACACAGTCACATCAGAATTTGTGTCTTCCAATCTGTTCTACACAAATGTGTGAAGCTGTCTTGTCAAAAATGAAGTCACATACTGTCTTGGCTTGTTTTGTGTCAATTTAATACAAGCTGAAATCATCAGAGAGGATGGAGTCGCCATTGAGAAAATTCCTCCATAAAACTGGGCTGTAGACAAGCCCTGAGGGCCTTTTTTAAATTTGTGATCCATATGGGAGGGCTGGTGGTCCTGGGTTCTAAAAAAGTACAAATACTGGGCAGATGATTTGCTGGGTAAGTGAATTATCTTTTTGTCAAATAAAGGGGCAATTATAAGAAAGAATCCATGAATTCTCTAATCAAAAGTACCCACAAAGACAACCACTGAATGTAAGGAGCCTTCTTCAAAGGGAATAATGATGAACCGTGATAAGGAAGCATAGGGCAAATAACCTCTTTCCTACCCTAGTTGCTTTGGTCATGGTGCTTTATCTTTGTATTAATATAATAACCCTAGGACACATATATGATTTATGCTGTCACAATCTTTGAATTGCTTCAGGATAATAAAGATAACACCCTGAATGCTGATCAGAACACAAAAGAACCACATTGACTGTGAGCTTTTTGGCTGTCCCGGTAGCCTTTCTCATTATCTCCCACAATACAGAGCATATACAGACACACACACACACAAACACACACACACACACCACAAAACTCTCCAGTGGTATTGTGGTATTATCTTCTTTCACCTTATTGCGTGTATATTTCTTCATTAAGATGTTGTAATTACTTCTTGGATTAGCCTTTCCTCCAAATGCAGGCATAGGTAGCTTTCTGTACACTACCAGAACTTTGCTCACTTTTCAAAATAACCTTAGTAGATATACAGAGAAAGTTGCCAAGGTAATGCAATGTGTTCAGATGTTCTGTATATTTCCCTGGTTACTATCATTTTACAATAGTATGGCACATTGTGAAGTTATAGTGGCACAGCTTTATCATTTTAAGCTATAATTTCTTAATATTTCCTTATTGATTACACATTTTTTTATGTTCCAGGAGCATACCAAAATATACTAGATAACCGCTAGATGCTATGGTATATTTAATAAGAATGTCCCCTGTAGGTTCACATATTTGAATGCTTAGTCATCAGAGATTGGAACTACTTGGGAAAAATTAGTAGGTGTGGCATTTTTGGAGGAAGTGTTATCATGGGGGGAGGGGCGGACAGGCAACTCTGAAGTTGTGAAAGCCTAAGCCAGGCCCCGTGTCTCTTCCTGCTGCTGATGGATCTGGATGGAGAATTCTCAACTACTTCTTAAGCAACATGTCTGTCTGTGTGTCACCATGCTCCCTGCCACAGTGATCAGGGACTAAGCCTCAGAAACTGTAAGCAAACCCCAATAAATGTTTTCTTTTATAGGAGCCACTATGGTCATGGTGTCTCTTCACAGCCACAGAACTCTTTGTATGAACCCTCTAATTGTTTATATTTTTTTCAGAAAGAATATTTTTATAATTAACTATAGAATTTTAAATATTATATATTTTTAAAGCCTTCTCTACCTATAATGATCGCTTTGACATTGATGCCTCTTCCCTGCCTCGAGTCTAAGATTATAGGCGTGTAAACTTAAAATCTGCAAATATTTTAAATATGAGAAAATTCATTTTTCTAGCCCTGCTCAAATTTTTGCAAGTCAAACGGGGAAAGTAGTTTAAAATACAATACACTGAGGACTCATTCTATTTTAACATATAATTAAAATACTATATATATATATATATATATATATCTGTTATAAGTATAGTTGTATGCTATCCTTCAGAACAAAACAATTTTGCATTATCGGTGAGGAGAAGTTTGTTTATGTATTGTAAATGAACTTTACCTCAACAGTGAATGCATTCAGTTGCATGACAAAAACCAGTTTATCTGATGTCTGTTGGGGCAACTGGCCCAATCCCTGCGCGTTCAGGGGCGTGGCTGCCCCAGGGGAGAGAGGTACCTTTAAAAAGAACCGGGTTGGGGATAGACTCCCTGTCCCCCCCCCCCCCAGCTTGACCCTCTGCTTCGCTGGAGCCTTGGCTTTGTAAGTGTCCTTCTTTCTCTTTTTATTAAAACTGATTTATTCTAAAAAGGACTAATTTTGGTTATTTCAAATCTCCCGCATCAGATGTCTTTTCTGTGGTAGTTATTCAGGAAAAGAAAAAGACTCCATCATCATTAAAATCAGGATCAGGACACAGATCCTCAGTTGCAGCTTTCAAGTACAAACAAAGCACAAAGCAGGGAGCATCATTCCTTTGCATCCCCACCCAGGATGGTGCGCATGTGCATCAGTGTCAGGACTTTCTTCAGCCTCAATGCTTGGGTCTGGAAGTTGTTACTGTCTGGGCATTAATTTCAGTTTTGGAAGAAGATCGATAATCAAATTCAATGTTAGTCCTTTGATAGTTTCCTAAACATGAAAAACAAATCAACCTGATATCGTTTTACTTCTTGGGTTTCACAATTTTTCATTAATGTTCACTAAAAGAGCTCCTTTGGAGGTAGTGCTGTTTGTAAATTCTTTATGTCAACTACGAAAATTCAATTGCCATAGCATGAAGACCAGAAACAGAAGATAATTCTAGAGACGTGCTGTGTACCCTTATTAACCACTGTTGTAAACTATTGTAAAGTTGTGCATATGCAGAATGAAAACGGTGGCCTAAAGGTGACATTGTTAAGTAAGAAGTTTGCCTAAGAATTTGTGCATACAGAGCCGGGCGGTGGTGGCGCACGCCTTTAATCCCAGCACTCGGGAGGCAGAAGCAGGCGGATCTCTGAGTTCGAGGCCAGCCTGGTCTACAAGAGCTAGTTCCAGGACAGGCTCTAAAAAAAAAAAAAAAAAAAAAAAAAAAAAAAAAAGCTACAGAGAAACCCTGTCTCGAAAAACCAAAAAAAGAAAAAAAAAAGAAAAAAAAAAAAAAAAGAACTTGTGCATACTTAACATAGTCTTTCCAGGACGTCCTGTGCCAGAGTTCCATGACCATTGGGACCCATCAAAGTAAGAAGCTGGTTTATATAATGAACTGCATTTTCAAGAGAACAATTGATTCTTTGTAAAATACACATATTCTCCCAAGACGAGTGGGTTTATATGAATGGATATGCTTGGGAAAGAAGAAAAAGGAAAGAAAGAACAAATGGCAGAGTGGAGTGGGAAGAGGGAAGTGGAGGGGAGAAAAACTGAAAATGGAGGTCATAAGTGGAAGAGGGTTGAGAACTGCAGACTTTCTGTGATAGCTGTCATCAATTTTCAGAATATACAAAACTAGAGTATCATTTCTGACTCCAACTCCAAATTCATCAGCTTTCCAAAGTCATGAGTTGGAACATTCAACTGAATGAACCATTGAACTTAAATTGTTCAGGCTGACCAAATGATCGAAGGGTTCAGTTTAATAACTTTCTTAAAAGCTGAGTTGTCTTACTCCTGTTCACTAACCCTGTCTATTTTTTTAGAGAGATGTATAGTAACATGTTTTTTTATACATGTAACTATTTACATGAACTAAGGTGTAAAACATTTTATTTAAAATAATTTATAAAGTATCTGTGCTAAATTCTTTGTATGCTCCACAATAGAACAATCAAGTGAAGACAACGAGCCATTTCTGAATCTACTATAAAACTACATAATTCAATAAATTGCAAGAAATCTCTATCAAAATATTTTATGGGGTCATGGCAAGGTTTTATTACTTTTAAATCAGAAAAAGACACCTGAATGTCTGCATGAGGTTAAATATATATTATTGTAACATGAATTATTTTGTTATGTATTAGATTTCATCCCCTTTCAAATACCCTTTTTTTCTGGCAAATATTTCTTGGCATAGCTTCCTGTGAACTCATGTACATCAAATATCTGTATATCATAACTACAGATATGTGCCACTGACTGATAAAAAGTATATAAAGCATCATTCTATGCTTTAGCTATATAACAACATAACTTGGACAAAATATCTTTAATTCATTTAAAACATATTTAAAAACTAATATGTGCTGCCTGGTAAAAATATGCAATAAATATATGTTTTAAATATCAAGAATGTAATGTGCCAGCTACTAAGTGTGTTCCCTGAGGAAATGTTTACAACACTATGTATTTGAAGCAGCCCACCCACTTCAAAGTTTTCTGTTCCTTTCAAATCAGGATGGCACATAATCAAATCTTTTGACTATACTAAAGAGAGCTCAATGGACAAAAGATTGTAGTTGTCCTTTAGGAATAGAAGAATATGCATGGATCTTTCCATCTTTAAGGCCTGCACTTACAGCCCTACATACTGCATGTCTATAAATACTATAAAAATGACTACATTGTTTGATATTTTCATTCACAAAATACTAATTACTTCTCAAAACTAGCTGTCATTTCTCAGCATTGCTTTGAGGACTGTAAAACTAAAGAAAATATCATGGCTATCTAGTTAAATCTAGACAAGAGCGTGTGACTAATCCTTGATTCTAAAGTTAAAAAACTTGGATTTAGCTTTCATGAATAGACCTAAATATACTGAGAATTAAATATCTCCAATCAACAATTATCAACAGTGCATTGAAAACTAGATATCACAGATTCCATAGGAGAATATAATGCAAAGCAATGCCTTATGCTGTTTTTGTTTATTGAAGCAGTCAGTAAGTTTTGGATAATACCCTTTCCATCAAACCTGCTTGTTTCCTTAAGTGTCCAGAGACAACTTTCTTTGTATGTACTCTCCTGAAAGTTTGATAGCGAGGCTGTTTCTAACTCAGTGAATGAGGATGACCCTTACAGAACAAGTGTTTGCCTTTCCTCATGAATTATATGTTCTTAATGCTGCTGAGACTTGACTCTAGAGGGGTTCCCAGGTATCCAGGGAGATGCCCCCAGCTTGTTCCTTGGGCAGCAGAGGAAAGGGTGCCTGAACTGGCCTTGTCCTATAGCCACACTGATGATTATCTTGCATATCACCATAGAACCTTCATCTGGTGATGGATGGAGATAGAGCCAGAGACCCACATTGGAGCACTGGACTGAGCTCCCAAGGTCCTAATGAGAAGCAGAAGGAGGGAGAACATGAGCAAGGAAGTCAGGACCACGAGGGGTGTGTTCACCCACTGAGACGGTGGGACAGATCTAATGGGAGATCACCAAGGCCAGTTGGAATGGGACTGATGGAGCATGTGATCAAACTGGACTCTTTGAATGTGGCTGATGGTGGAGGCTGACTGAGAAGCCAAGGACAATGGCGCTGGGCTTTGATTCTACTGCATGGATGGACTCTGTGTGAGCCTTGTCAGTTTGGATGCTCACCTTCCTGGACCTGAGGGGAATTGAGAGGACCTTGGACTTCCTATAGTGATGGAGGAGAGTCATCTGTCTATGTGTTACTTTCATTGGTTAATAAAGAAACTGCCATTGGCCCTTTAATAGGAGAGAAAATTAGGTAGGCAGAGTAGACAGAACAGAATTCTGGGAGAGAGAAGGCAGACGCTTCAGGCAGTCCCATAGGCAGTCGCCATGCTTCTCCTCTCCAAGACAGGCTAAGATCTCTCTTGGTAAGCAACCACGTCATGGTGTTACACAGATTACTGAATATGGGTTAAAGCAAGAAGATGTGAGAATCAACCAATAAGAGGCTGAAACTAATGGGCCAGGCAGTGTTTAAAAGAATACAGTTTCCGTGTAATTATTTCGGGTATAAAGCTAGCCGGGTGGCAGGAAGCATCCCCGCAGCTCCTTCTACACCATAGTGTAGGGAACCCTGACTGCTCTTTGGCCTGGAGAGGGAGGGAGTGGGGGTGTGGGTGGAGGGGAAGGGAGGGAAGTGGGAGGAGAGGAGGAGATGGAAACTTAAAAAATAAATAAAAAATAAAAAATTTAAATTAGAATCAATTTCTTTAATAAATTTTCTCTATTTTATTAAATTTAAAGCTCCAAACATTTCTGTGAGGCCACGGTTCCTTCTCCCTAAGCAGACCTGGTGGGGCTTTGGAAAAGCTTTAGTTTTAAAGTAGAAGTAATGGAGAGAAATGAACTTTAATACAGGGATCTGATTAAAACCTGTCATTGAAAACTTACTCAGAATGGAAACTTCAGTTCAGTCCAAAGTGAAGTAAATCACTTTTGCATTAATGGAGAATACTTAGATATTTTCAAAATTTCTCAAGATAATTATATTTGTTATCTTCTCTTATAGCTGTTTTCTTTCTGGTGTCAGTGTTTGGAGCTTTGAATAAAAAAATAATTAGAAAATATGAGAATAATCTTTTTTTTTCAGAGCTGAGGACCAAACATAGGGTCTTCTGCTCACTAGACAAGTGCTCTTTTATTGAGCTAAAGCCCCCAACTCCATAATTTATTTATTTTCATTTTATGTGAATTAGTATTTTGTCTGCATGTCTGCCTGTCTGTGTGCAGGTGTCAGATCTCCCAGTTACATACAGTTGTGAGTTGCCATATGAGTGCTGGGAATTTAACAGGGGTCTTCTGGAAGAGCAGTCAGTACTTTTAACCACTGTGTTATCTCTCCAGCAGAGAATAATTTTAAAATCATAGACTTAATGTGTGCTTATTATTTTTTTGCAGTTCATGAGAAAGTTTCAATATATTTAATATCTATTCTTTTGGTCTAATAAGGATGAATAGGATTTTCTAGGTATTATTTAGGAAGTTTATTATAAATATGATAGTGCCAATCTGTAGTAAAACTGTTAATTGAATCTATTGAATTCCTTCCTGTTGGTGTATAAAATATGAAGGCTTCCACATCTTGGAATATATTTTTATTTGTTACAAATAGGACAGTTCTATTTTCTGTAGTCCTACTCTTAATAATACAATATTCATTCCTTTTTTCTTGACAACATATGTTTAATGTTGTTGGCACAAAGCTAGCTCAGTGGTATCATATTAAAGTGGCCCTGGAAATATTGTAGCTTTATTTGAAAGATGGGTTGTAAAGGAAGAAACTCAGACCGGATACCAACAGGTGTTCCTCTAGGGTAGAAGAACTTGCTTTGACTAGATTGTATTATATGTACGACATTTGATCTCAGGTTCCTCAGCTATAAAATCATATCACAAGAATGTAAATATAGTTCAGAAAACAAAGAAAAAGTATAGGGGATATATACTTTTGTGGGATAGGTTTATAATTTTTTAATTTGAAACACTTTTGTGGAAACAGATTTGAACTTTAAAGAGTAATAGATGGTAATTAAGTTCCAAAACATACTAACAAAAAAAATGAGCTGTGAGTGTCTCTCTTAAAAGTACTTTCAACTTGGTGTTATATATATTTAGAAAGATATTTATGATAAAATTCCAGAAAAACGTTAAATTAATAATTTCTATTATCATTATATTTGGCTTAATATGACCCCAGCAAGGAGTTCTTTAGAAATTAAATATTGGTTAATATCTGGAAGGATAGTGACAATCCATTTGAAGACCCTGGTTTTCATAATCTTTAAAGAGATAAGAAAAGAGAAAGATTAATAAAATATTTCTACTCATTTTAACAAGCACTTACAATATGTCTAAACCATTTGCTTATGGTAACCTGTTTGTCATGGCCTAGATTTTGAAAAGGTGTGCAAGCTTTACTAAATAAAATTTTCCTTCGAGAAAGCTAATTTTGAAGTAAAAACAGAGAAACAGCAAAATTTTTCATAGATAAGCTGAACCAATCTCTAGGTAGAATGTATGTGTTTAAGGAGGGAACAGAGGACTTAGGAGTAAGGCAGAGAGAAAAACAGAGAGGAAGGAAGAGAGAGAAAATATGCCTAAGAAGGTTTGCCAGAATTATTTGGGTATTTGTGTAGGAATATAATGATATAATGTCACCATCTGAGGTACAGAGATTATTATTTGACTTGTTTATTAAGAAAAGGACTGAGGACCCACAGGCTGGCCATATTTATGTTACATTCCATCTTTAATTGGAGGGGAAGAATGTCTTCATGCCTTCTCATACTTGACACCTTCTAGAAATTAGACTTCTTTTGCATTCCCAGATTCATAAAAATTGTAAAAAAGAGCAAAATATATGAATTAAATATGTTCAATAACACCGAAATGTCAACACCATAAACAAAACACTCCTAAAATCACACATAAAACACAAAGAAACCTTTATGAAAATATCAATGTTAAGTTGCGTATCCTGAGGGTGGGATTAGATGTGCATATGAGCTGTTTTCTGTAGATAACTGTATTGTTTTGACTGTTCCAAAAATACACAATTTTTACGAAAGGAAAAGAAACAAAGGCAAGATGATAGGGACATATTTTCTGTATTAGGGGTGACAAAGCACAGTAGTCTCTACAATAGAGCTGCAGCCACACAAATAAAACCTCCACAGTCCACTCCCTCTCTCTCCTGGGTATTGGGTATAATGGGCTTTTATTTCTATTTTTAAATGGGGTGTTGGCATAAATAAATGTGTCCAGTTGAACAAAAAAAAACGTTTGGGACTAGTTTGTATTAAACAAGTTTTCTCATCTTATGGGTTATGTGGTGTATGTGTGTGCAAGCTTGTGTTTCTTATATTTTTTTGTTGTTTTGTTAATTGTGTGTGTGTGTTTGTTGTTTGTTTTCTAAAGAACTTGTATGGAGTTGGGTGGGTCTGGTGGTTGAAATCTGGGAGTTCGGGGAGGGGAATCATGACCAGAATATATTGTATCCATTTTTTAAATTAAAACTCTATCTAAGAAGTCAAGAATCTATTTTTCTGCTTCACATTCTGATCACAAAGGCAGGCTGTGGTGGACTGGGAGGCAAAAATTGGTTCCTTAATCAATAACATGACACATTGGCTCACTGACTCATGGCATTTTCATAAATGAAAGAAATAGATAACGTGGATCACGAGTAGTCAGCATAGGAAGACTGAATAATAAAGAAATTAATTTGAGCAATGTATCATTGTCTTTAAAAAATCTTGATATTATGGATAAGGGTCATTCATAATTTATAATAAGGTGTGATACAGCTTCCATAGAAATATGCATAGCCATGAGATTGTTTTGTTAAGCTATTAAAGAGTAGTGGACCAAATAATGTGGAGCATGAACCGAATCTTTAAAAAATGACAGAATTGGAAGAGTAGACCATACTCTGCAGTCTAAATTATTACTGGCAGAAAACCCTTCCTCTGAAAAGCCACACTGGAATTTTTAAAAAGTGACATTATTGGCACTGTAACATTATTTACCAAAGTCACCGGAGATGTGTCTGAAGAGGAGCTGTGGAAACACAGGATTTACTCAATGGAAGCCGTTGCCTTATGAACAAGGAAGAGTTGAGGAAATAGTAAGTATGGGCACAAAACCCAAAAGTCAGACCCATCTCTTACATGGCTTGATGTATTTTCTATTTTTGTGTTTAGAATTTTGATCTTTGGGAAAAGAATTTTCTTCCTTCAGAAGGCACATTTTGAAGTTGCAAAATGAAGTTGCACATTCAAAAGTTGCAAAATGGAAGGGAAGGTAAATATTACACACACACACACACACACACACACACACACACCCCACACACGGTTAACATCAGTGCCTTACAGGCAGACACGGAGCCATCCTTGTTCCTATACACATGCTCACTGCTAAGTATATCTTTACAGAAAACAGTCTAAATGTTTTATGAGTCATTGACACAATAAAATGCACTGCCATCTAAGCAATTTAAAGCCCACAAAAGATTTTTAAACTCATCTTTCTAAAAATAAGGTTGGTAGTATTGCTCTATTTATAATTGTTCCATGAATGGTGTATTAGATTAGTGGATTACTTCTTGTTTTATAAATAGCCTGGCACACAAATGCTGCCCTTTAAATGTCTGTTTGAATTGAATTGTGGGTGGTCTTGAACACAACTGGGATCATCACCAGCTAATCCTCCTGTCGCCCCAGAACCGAATTCCTCTTTTTTTTTTCTGTCTTAGTGTTAAGCAGCTGCCCCACCTTTCCCAGCTTAGTTGGCACGATGGGCAGCTGTGTTCCCCAACCACACAAATCAGCAGGGAAGCTTATTTTGACTGCTGATTTCTGCTGCGTGGAGAGACTCTTTTAAGGCTTCTATATACGTTGCTACAGATTCTTTCCATGCACCGTTTCACCCAGCAAAATGTGTGGGCTGCGGGTTGCAGAGGTCTGCAGCGAAGATTCTATCCTCTGCCTACTCCGGGACGAAAGCACTCTCTCCCAGGCTGTTGGTTCCGTTCTCAATGGAAGAAAGCCTCTATTTCTTCCCCTTTTTGTTATTCAGTTATCCTGAAGTGCTTTGGCATTGTCGGTTTCTATTTCATCATGCATGGCAAATATAATGACGTTTTGGTAGCTCTGTATCATAGATAGATAAGCCCTATGCATTGCTTTTTCTCATAGAGGGACATATATGTTCTCTGTGAAAGTTCCGTGAAAGGGGTAGAGAGCAGGGTTGTGGTAAAACGTGACGCCGAATGCCAAGCTTCTTCATACACAGAATTATCTCCTAAGTCAATGCACTGACTGAGCGGGTAGGGGAAGATGTAACATGGCAAGACCGTGTAGGGGTTCCTCTTCCTGTATTCTTGCTGAGGCCATTTTAAGCTTGACTCAAATTTGATCTCCTTGATGGGAGGCCTCATGGAAAATTACCCAACTCTATTCTAGGAACCTGAGGTCAAGATGCCCCAGCTAACTTATCTCAGCTTCCGGTAAACTGCCTGCTTGTGCAAACCCCTCTCCAGCTATCTGCTTATCTTACGGTCTGTTAAAATGCCAGTTTGATGGAAACATGCCCCCCCCCAACCCCCACGGCAGCTGCTGAGTGAGATGCCAGGATGTGGATTTTGCCTTCAAAACCCCATGCTTTAGACAATTGATGTTATCCTTGGATCTCCAAATAGAACCCCAAATACCTGAGCATAGTCCCAGCTGACTGGAATAAGGAGTTTTAGTTGGCTATACACTTCGCACAAGGGGTCATCCCTGGGGGACTCCCCGTTTATAAAGAAAGTAGGTTTATACACAGATGGCATTATCTGCACATTACAGCTGTCCATCATTTATAGGATGTCTGAAGTCAAGAGAGTAATTATTCATTTTAACAGCTCCTTTTAGGACTCTTAAATAGTCTCTGTTCTCGTTCAGAGGATCTTAGAGATTTGAGGATACTTCTATTATTAGAAAACACACTTTTTAAACATTAAATTGCAACATGCACAAAATTTAAATAGAATAGCTCAGACTTGGTTGAAATTTAATAAAAACGTTGGGACTGTTTATGTTGAGTTTTTTGTTCTGTTTTGTTTTGTGCTTTTTTTGGTGTCTTTTCCATTTTTTTAGTCATTAGACAACTTGCTCATTTGGTTTTCCCAAGGATTCTCAGATAGGCAAAAAGAGAAAGTTGAGGGTGGGCTCAGCTTCAGCTTGGAGAGGTTTTGGGGTTTGACTGATAGTTCCCGGCTGCTGGTGTTGTGCTCCTTCTATGACCCTGTGTCTTTCTGTCCATCTCCTACCTAACATGCTGCAGGAGTCCACACATCCATGAGGCAGCTTGATCCTCAGGATGTGTTCATTCCGAATGATTTGAACTGAGCTATGGTCTGCTGTGCCCATCGGACCCATGAGAATTTCTGTGTGTTTTTCTCAGTCTTTTCCTTCCTCTTCTTGTCATGCTTAGGCAATTCGGTAAGTAAGAAATTATACTTATGTTTGAGGGGACACAGTTTTGTCATAAAGAGACACGTTCTCTGAAAGCATTCGGTGAAATTTACTGTCTGGATGAGGAGGAAAGGGAGACCTGCATCACGGTAAAAGAAACAAAAACAAAAGACCTTTTCCACCCTGCCGGAGCCTTACAGCCATCCTGGACCTTGGCGCTTCTGTGACGCTAGCTTTGCTCTGATGACTTATTACCTTTTCAGCAGCGTGGCTATTACTTTTCTAATTTCTTTATTGATTTCAATGAGGGAAATTTCACGTTAGTATTTTCCTTTAAATTAATTCCAACGTGTCTGCAATGCGGGTAACCACTTCTGAGACAGGTCAGCCGTACCGTATGTAGCAAGCATCCTAAAGATTTTCTTTTAGGTGTCACAATTGGCATCACGTCGTCTTTCAAAATTTTGAGGAGACGGGAATTATTTCTTTACTAGTCAGGTTACTTATTAAAAAATTAATTACTATAGTCCTTTATTGGTATGTAAGAAGATGACTTTAGCCAAAAAAAAAAAAAAAAAAAAGCATTCCTAATGTTCCAAACCATGTCACTGTTGCCTAAGAATTTGGCATGAGTAGATAAACCTGGATCATGTGTCTAGGAAGACAATGACGTCACGGGTGTCTGTGCAAGTGGACAGAGATGCTACAACACATTGAGCAAGCGCTGTATCGAAATGAGAGTGGTCTAGAGCTTGCGGCTACAAGTCAAAGACTGCTATCGCGGCTTCCAGCTCCTTTCTGGAAGAGGCAACAACAGATCTTGTACAGGAGCCTGAGGCTTGACTCCAGCCCCCACATGACTTAAATTTCAGACTTTGCCTGTTTTTAATCAGTAGAAAATGAGGCATTTCTTTACTTTTAATATTATGCTATATACGATCAGTTTTAGACAGGCACTATCAGACCAATGTGTCTAGTCCCTATAATGTGACATGCTCCTGTAAGAAGCCTGCCTTCACCATGAAGATTAAATGTTGGAACCTAATACCTTATGTGTCAGTAAGAAGTGTGATCTCCTGGAGGTGACTAGGGATAAAACGGGCTCCTGTGAAGGAGGCGCGTCTCCAAGCCATTTCTGTCACATGCACATGTAGCAGGAATAGACTAAACAGCAAATCTCCTAGCAACTTAGATGTGAACTTTCCAGGCCTACACTTGTGAGAAGTATGTGTCTGGTGCATATAACTCAGCAAATACAGAGACACTTGATGTTACAGCCTGAACAGAAGACAGCAAACCCCTAACACAGTAAATTCCAGTCTGCATCTCACTTGGCTTATCAAAAGTATTTTGATGTTCTTGACTTTCCCCCCTTAAATTTGTGGAATCAGAGGATGCTGTGTTACGTTAAATAAACTGCTCATGACAAATCCGGTGTGTTTCTTCCCATGTGTTATATAAAAGTAAAATATATAATAGTGATTACTAAAGGTTGAAAGATTGACAGGAGATAACAAAGTGAGGTAGAAGATGGTTTTAATTTTGTAGAGCACAGTAAAATAAAGCACCCAAAATAATTAATTATACACTCAGAAATAACTTGTGGCAGAGTCTGAGAGTCTAAAATACAAAAATACCAGCACATAAGCAGATTCAAGCACGAATTCCCTGATTCAATTCAATATAGTAATAAATGAAAAATACAAATTTATTTGTATTTAATTATATAAAAAAGGCTTTTTTGTGTTTGTGTAGCAAACGCTTTAGATCATTATGAACCTGCAGCCGGCACCAGGGGCTTTCTTGATGATAAATTCTACCTTTGTTTATCATCATTGCTCATGTAAATTGTTTATCCACAGTTCAGCAAACATAGCAATTCAAAGTCCTTTTCCACTGTTCTGACAGGTCTTCAAGCAATTTAACATTCTGAAATGCTACGTTGGCTTGCCTGTAAGTCAGCTCTCCGAACATTACTCTGTATCATATATAATATATGTAATCCATTTTGGTAATCTATTGTTAAATAGAAGATTGTGACCAATTGGATCTTGTCTTTAGAAACCTTGATTAGATATAACTAGGTAGAATCATACCTACCAATGTGAATATGTTTTGTCACAGCATCATTATACATGCGGATCAATACACCTTGTTCTCCTTTGATTGCTTCTCCCAGTGACTTCAGCATGGCCTCTTCACAGGCCTCGAGCTGCTTGCCTACTGCCTTCCCCCACTGGCACCACCTGTGTTTGCTTATTGCATGGATTCCACGAGTCTCTTCCCTAGTCTCCTTAAGGTATTTTTCTCTCCTTTCATCATCCCCTGCTGGTTTCTTGGCCTATAAACACACATATAAATCCATATTATATGTATAATTTAAAGTCAAAGGATTGAAAATATCCTTTTATATCGCATAAACATTAATCAAAAGAGAACAGGTTTGGATATGTGAATGTAAAAAGGTAGGTGTTAGAGCAGCGAAAATTACCAGAGAAGGAAAGGAAAATTAGGTGATGATGCAATGATCAATCTGTCAAAATGACGTGGCAACCCTGAATATATACCAGCAAACAGCCGAAACATCAATTGATAGAAATGAGGAGGAGACCAATCCATAACAAGGCTAGAGACTGGGAAGAAAACAGGACTTTGCCATCATCCCAGTTAACATTTATATAACACTGTCCAACAACACAGCACAAACATATTTATGCCAAATAGCCATGGACTACATCAAGATCTTTAATTACTAATCTCATAATTAAGGGTATTAGTAGAATGTTATCATGAGGTACTTGATTATTCAAAGTTTATTACAATTGACGAAACTATAAGGATTGAAAGATGAAAAAACTCTTTAATTACTAATCTCATAATTAAGGGTGTTAGTTAGAATGTTCTCATTAGGAACACTCAGGGTTAAATTCCCCCCTATACAACGCAGCAATTGAACATAAGAAGCAATTTCAGGATGAAATGGGATGTACCAAAGACTCAGTATACATAAAAATGACAAGTAAAAACTATGAACAAGTATAGTACATGAATTTTATAACACAGATAAATGAATCAGTTTCTTAAAAGATATAAATTACCATAACTCACTTAAATACAAAGTGAGTAATGTGAATAGCTCTGAAATGTAAGAAAACTTGAACATAATAAAAACTCACCCACAAAAAAATATATCTTCAAGAAATGTCACTTTCTTAGAGAATTCTGCTACACATTTAATGAATGTATTACAAAGCTTAAAATGCTCTGTGGGCACAAAACCTAAAGTTTTCTATGGGCTAAAATGATTTATCTCTTGACTGGTATTCTACTATATTCCATTACTCCTCATATTTGTTATGTTTTTGAAATTTCATCACCAGGTTTTTCTTTCCTCCCAAGCATAAGCACACCACACCCACACCCACCACAGAGATGCTGCACCATGCTTGGAATTCCTTTTGATATTTGACTTAGTTTGCACATATCAAAACTTACTTAAGTATTTAACAGTTACAACATTGGAAGTAGGAAGTCCCACACTAGGGGAAAGGCATGTTTAATTCCTGGTGAGGGATCTCCTCCTTGATTTTAAAAGTCCTATTTTCTTGCTGTGTTTCACATGGTAAAAAGAGAGTGAGTAAATACTCTTTAACTATAGTTATAAATGTGATCAATCCCATGCGATATGGATCTAGTCTCCTGACTAACCTAGGCCTATTGACCTCCCAAACCTAACTCCAAATACCACCATGTTAGGAGTTAGGTGTTCAATATATTAATTTGAGGGTAAACAAATATTGAGTCCAAAATGTATGATTTGCCCAATTATATGATTCAGAGCATTACATAGGTCTGCATAGAGGAATCTCTTTCTTGATAACATCTTCCTAGGTCATGCCATGTACATATTATCTTTTTGTAGTCATACTTTATACTGCTTATCATGATGCATTGTAATATACCATAAAGTTTAATGGGACTAGGTTATTATATTTTCAGAGACTATCATGAACTTCGAAGTTACAGAATGCAGACCTGGGAACTTCTATACAATGGGTACATATCCTCATGGGGGATTTAAAGTGTGCAAGGCCCCGAATTCCTGCATTCAATCTTCAGTCTTAACTGTTGTGCATGCTTAGTCTTTGACATTGTCCCTTTACCTATGTTGTTTTAGAGTTTCATATTTATGATACATTTGACTTTTCTTATAGGTAAATAGCATATTTCTACTCTAAGAGTTTTTGTGAACTGGTCATTTTTAATACTTCTTACAATTCAAGTTGGTGGTTCAAACTAGAAATTCATTTTAATTAACAAATTAGTAGTATACTCTTTAAAAATATGTATCCATTAAGTCATTGCTAGTAAATTCTATTTAAAGTTACATGAATGATAGAGTATATGTTTGATTTTTAATTAATTAGAAAATTTAGCTTTGCATATATTTCTTTCCTCCCCCTCTTCCTTGGTATAAAAGTAAGCAACGAGAAGACTGTGATACAACATGATACATGGGAAGGGCGCACAAGAATTTTAACATTGTAGTAAAGAACCAGAACCTCAAGCAAACAGTCAGCTTTGTCTATCTGGGAGGAAAATCGCAGTTCAAAGGAAGGAACTATTTCATACGTCAAGAGTCAAGGGGCTGATAGGGATAGTGAGGGCTCCTTTCCAGGCACTAGGACAGGTTGGTCAGCAGGAGACAAAACAGCACCAACAAATATAGGAGGCCCTTGTCTTAAGTTGCCTTCTACACAACTCCAAAACCTAGAGTTTGAAACACTCTTCAGAACAACGGCTGAATGTGTTTGAGATGGAATGTCTCAGGGGGATTATAGGTGTCACATGCAGAGATAGACTGTACAATGATGACATTAGGAAACATCTATATCTAAGAAGGAAGTAAACTACAGGATACGGCAATGGAGCTTGAGATACTTTGAGTCTGTTATGACATTGAATGACGGCAGATACCTAAAGATAGCAAGGCGTGGATGAGAGCACAAGATAAAGTAAAGTGGAAGGCCCCCAAAATGCTGATAGACAGCATAAAGGAAGACTGAAGAGCCTTGGGTACGACAATAATACAAGCACCTAGAAGTGCTCAGGATAGGAACAACTGGAGAACTGCCATAAACAGGCTGCTCATGTGTGCTTAAGCATTGCCGGGGCATAAATGAAGGTCAATGATGATGTATTTCTTTCCTTCCCCCTCTTCTCCTTTCTTGTTTTTGTTTTTGTTTTTTGTACCCTTTCCATGAATTTTTTGAGCTAATATTTCCCATGGTGGCCCAGTTTAGCTGAACCTGGCCTTTAACTCTCAGTTTTTATGCCTTTATTGTCAGAGTGCTGATATCAGAAACAGACCCTGTATTTGAGACCTGGGCCAGGGAAAGAAACATCTTTATCCCTGACGTAGGACTAAAGACTGATGTGGGAGTCCCCTCTGTGTGTTGCTTGTATTGGTTAATGAATTTAAAAAAAAAATGCCTTGGCCTAATAGGGCAGAACTTAACTAGACAGAACTGAATTCTGGGAGGAAGAAAGCAGAGTCAGAGAGAGATTCCATAGATCCGCCAGAGACAGAGTTTGAGAATTTTACCTGGTAAGCCACTGCCACGTAGAGATACACAGATTAATAGAAATGGGTTAAATTAAGATGTAAGAATTAGCCAATAAGAAATTAGAGGTAACAGGCCAAGCAGTAATTAATTAATACAGTTTCTATGTGGTTATTTGGGGGCTAAGCTAGCCAGGCAGCCAGGAGAAAGAAGCAGGCCCTCCTTACAACAAAAGACATGTGCCCTGGCTTTGAAACTAGTGTCAAAGAAACACACTTTGTCCCTAGATCAGAGTCAGTGAAAGAAATATGCCCTGGTCCTAAGATTAGAGTAAAAAGCCAAAAAGAACCAGTGAAAGAAACACAATTTGGCCATGAAGTTAGAGCCATCTCTGCCCCCACCAGCTAACCTGACCAATCCCTGAGCAGGGAAAAACTAACCAATCCCCCTTCTCCCTGGGAAAACTCCACCCCTAAGAAGCCCTATATAAGCCTCTCTGCCCCTTCTGGAGCAGGAAGCCAGTTAAGAGCTGCCCTTAAGTGGCAGAGGCAGCCACTCTCCTGGATTCTTCCTTCCCAAATAAATCTCTTTCTCAAAAGAGTTTGGGATGAAAACCTTCATTCACCAGCACAGAGCAAAAGAACATGGCTGGGACGTCCCTTAGGGGGATTGAGCTGAAAAACCTTCCTGAGATGTTCCCTAGGGAGCCTGCGAAAGGCGGAGCAGAACAGAAGAACCTTGCTAGGATGCTCCTTAAGGGGGCTGAGCAAGGCCAGCAGAGGAAAGGTAACTTTTTGCCTGAGTTGGAGGAGATCGCTACATTTCTGCAAGGGGCTTCCCTAAGCAGAGTGTTAGCAGAAGAAACATCAAGAAGCAGATAGCTCTGCTAGGATGCTCCAGTAAGGGAACAGAGCAGAACCCAGCTGTAGTGCCTCTCCAGGAGAAGAGCAGGATCCCTATATCCTGTGGGGAGACCATCCCCCACTGCACCCCAGCTTCAGGTAGCCTAGCTTCCCGATAGTCAGGAAACCTTTCTCCTGAGCTGATCCGTCCTATTTCAACTCCAGCCTCTAGAGCTGTCCTATTAATGCTCTAATCCCTCCTGCCAGAGCTGTCCTATTGTGGCTCACCTCACCCCTGTCTATTATTGCAGCCCCCCCCCCCCCACACACACACACAGAACTGTCCTCTTGCGGCTCTAAGTATATCCTGGCTTCCTGATAAGTCAAGATGTCCCACACCCCTACTGTACCACATTCCCTACAGTGGCTGCATTCCCATGGCTACTTGTACTTGTTTTGTTTCTTGAGGGCAAAACTGGAGAGGATCACGCACCTATCAGAGGCATGAAACCAAAAAGATAAGTTTTGCACCTAATTTTTTTTTAACCTCAGGTCAACTTCTTCTCCAAGTTACTGTCTGACCCATAATATCAAATATTTCATCTTTAATTTGGTAACTAATTGTCGATGTTGTCTTTCATTCCTTGTCAACAAAGTATAAATGTGGACACAAATTACAGTCTTAGTTGTCAATACCAGGAGGTTTCTATAGAAACAATGACTCTTTAACTCACTCAAACCAATCTAACCCAATTAAATCCCAAATGTTTCATCTTTTACAAGAACTATAAATTTCATATTTTAACAAGTGTTTCTAATATATGTAAACTATCTTTTGATGGGTATATTTATAATTACAGTTTTTTTTAACTTTTTATTGGTTCTTTGTGGGTTTCACCTCATGCACCCCGTCCCATTCATCTCTCTGTCGCTTCGTATCCACTCTCTGCCTTTGCAAACCTTCTCCCTCAAAAAAAAGTAAAACAAAACTTAAAAGAAAGAAAATCTCCTCATGGAAGCTTTAGTGTGACCCAGTGAGTCACACATTCTATCCTTTAGTCCTATACTTTACTTGCAAGTGCTTACTGCAATGAGTCATTGGTCTGGTTTGAGCCCTCTGACTTCTGCTACTCTATCAATATTGAACCTTCACTGGGACTCCTCTGGAATATCTTGTTGCTGATGTTTGTCATGAAGATTCTGCAGCTTTGAGTCTGCAGTACTGGCTCCTATAAGTGCTCCAGCAGTTCATTTGTGGGGGTGATGTTTGGAGAGGCCCCATCATAGCCCTTGGTTTGGGGCCTAGTCAGTAGCTAGGTTGGTCAGCCCATCAGCTCTCCTTCATCCTCGGTACCAGGGCAAGCTCTCCAGCACTGCCCTGGCTAGATCAGCCAGTGTACCCTACAGCAAGGGGTGTGACCAATTCTCCTGTTCTCATACCCATGGGAGGCTCACCTGCATCCACACCACCAGAGTCAACTCAACTGTGTTGCTCAGGTGAGGTCCAGGGCCCACTCTCACAAGTGCTATAGCCTTTAAGGGGCAGGAAAAGCTCTTCTACTTCTCCCTGGTGGCAAAGATTTGGGTGGGAGCAGGGAAAGCATCTCTTCTTCACCCATGCCACTGCGTGGCAGATGAGGGTCAGGACCACCTCTGCCATGATCATGGTCTTCAGGCTGGCTCACCTGTGCCCCCTCAATAGGGTCAGCTCTACTGTGAATCCCAGGCAAGGTACAGGGCCTGCTCTCCCAAGTACTGAAGCTGGTGTGGGGCAGAACCAGCTCTCTCAGCTGCCATGGGTGGCTAGGGGCAAGGGATGATGGTGATTATATCTTTATGATAGAGCTTATGGAAGAACTTTCTTCAGTGTGAGCATGCAATTTAAATAAAGGCCAAAGCAGTATCTTCCAGTAATATTATGGTGCACTTTTGTTTGAGGCCAAATACCTCAGTTTTACCACTGTGCATGGCACAGTGTGTTACTATACAAGCTTTATTAAGGCCTGAAGGGACTTCTCTATTTCCCCATTCTTGGCTATGTAGATCAACCAAAAGTCTCCTTTAGCCAATACAAAAACCCTAGCTCATGGGTCATACTTTCTCTAGTGCATCTCTTATTATTATGATGTTCCTGACATGGGAATGGAAACTGAACTCAAACTCTCTGCAGACCAATAAGAATCATTAACCACTGAACCATCTTTTTGATCCCAAAATTTTGGTAGTCAAATGTATTTTCAATGAATAGCCCTTCAATTTGAGAAAGAATGGATGTTAATAGTTCACTCAGAAACAGAGTCATAGAATCTGCAGACTAGGAGCTTTTTTTGCAAATTTTATGAAGACTAAAGCAATTTTGGACATAAAGAGTTGTCTTCACGAGATATCTTGTGTTTCTAATAGAAAACTTAAAACTAGTTTAATGAAGCCTACAGACTTGAGAATTAGACTGTTTTTATATAGTACATGAAAATATAAATACCTAACTGTCAAATAAATAATAAACATCAATGTCTGTTTCCAAATAAATTTAACACTCTTTTGTTGAGTTGGGGTACACTGTTGTAGTATTGGAAAGAGTCCAGATAATGTTTTGACCAAGAATTTGACAGCAGACATTTAAGGATCATGCAGGTTCAGTGTAGGATTTATGGTTACTGCATATTTTTTCTATTTCTTTGAGAATTTCATACATTTGATTTTAATCATGTTCACCTCATTCACTCTGCAACTCCCGCATTCCGTACCCACCCAACTTTGTGTCCTCGTTTTTCTCATGAACCCACCCAGTTTAATTAATGCTAACTCTATACCCTTGGGTATGTGGCCATCAACCAGATTGGGTTCCACATACCAGAGGCCACACCCTTAAAGAAAAGGAGCTCTCCTTCCCAGGCAACCATCAATTACCAACAGCCTCAAAACTGCAGGCCCTGATTCAAATAGCTAACAGATGACAATACAACTAAATGCAAATAATTAACTAGCCCAGTCACTAAGTTAGACAGTGAGTGACTGAAAGCTAAATTAACTGTCTCCATTAGGGACATATTAGATATGATAAATTTCAAAATAACAGGTAAAGAAAGTGGCTCACTTAAAAACTTAAAATATGCTCAATTTCACCATATGGTAGGTTTTTGTGTGAGTAACCACATTAAAAGCAATAGATAATATTTTGGTTAGCAAGAGTTTGAGAATAGATATTCACTGCTCACTTCTATACCTCTATAGTAACCAATTCATGGTCAAATGCCCCTGTGTCTCATTGCTTCTCTAGCCAATTCTGTGCAAGACAAGTACTCTTAATTGTGCAAGAAAAGGCAGGCACAAAAAAAACCTTTCCATTGGAATCCACAATGGCTGCCTCCTGGTCTTGGTAGGCAATTAATTAAGTGGCTTCTAAACACTAAATTAATTAACTGATCACATGTTAAACAGCTTATAAATTCCCTTAACAAGACAATGTATCCAACACATCTACATATTTAGAAAATGTTTCAAAGGCAGTATTTTTATTTACACGTGCACATGAACTATAAATATTGAATAACTAAACACTGTATAATATAGTATTTAAAACATAATATATATATATATATATTGAAATATATTTCAGAACAGTATATAATATACCAAGTTGATAGATCCAGCCCTTATTAATATTTCTCTGTGGGTTCCTACTGCAGTTTCTCAGCAGTTCCCTTCTGCTTCATTTCCCAAACAAGTCTCCAAAATCTGTATGTAGGCAATAAAATCAATTAGTCTTGAAATAGTTCTTCTCGATGGCTTTTTTTTCCCCCCTCTGGAATAGATTGCTAATAGCTCCTAAAGTTTCCAGGCAACAGTAAAGATAAGTCTTCCAGGAAAAAATCCCACTCCAAGCCCCTTGATCCTAAAAATGCATGAATTAATGGAATACATATACAAGCCATGTAATTGTTTAATGTGAACTCTTTCATAAAACAGCACTAACAAAAATTAGTTCTTATAAAAGTAGCTAAATAATATTGAATGTTTCACTCAGAACATTATTAGTGAAGTACTCGCTACTACATTTACTTCTACTTAATCAATATAGTGTTTATATCAATGTGAGAATGTTTTAAATATATTAATTTTGAATTTACAATTCCTATTCCATAACAATAGCCATAATAATCATGCATTTTAAGGATAAAGCTATGTATATGTTTATATGGATTTATGTCATATATTTGTATCTATGGCATGGTATACTATTCATGAATGTATTATTCATGTTCTTGTCCCATTTTGTGGGTGAAACTTCATTGCTAAAAGTCTGTGCCTTGCACTACCCATAATTTAGATTCTTGGCATGTGGTTATGACTAAACCTAAATTATGCTCAGCTGTCCTTACTTTTGGCGTTTTGTCTGTTTCTCTGGCCATGTTGCTATTCTGTAAACCAGTGTTAAGGAAACACTGTGAGCCTGCAATTGTGTACTAATTCTTACTCCATGACAGAGACTGAAGAGGCTAAACTCCCATTATCCTCTTATAAGACAGGTGTGTCTTCCTCCAATTTTATATGTTTGCATGACAATTATTCATTATTCTTGTCATATTTTGTTCAGAGTTGTAAATGAACAAAATTTATTATGTGTTCTTATTATTTATTCTAGTTTTTCAATTTTTATTTTAAGGATACAGTAAAAAGTTTGACATAACTATTAAACAGTAATTTTTGAAATCTTTAATAGTTATACAATTTACCTGTAGAAAAGTAGCATTTATATTACAAGAAATAGAAAGATCATTATTGAGGTAATTATCTTTTAAACAAAATAATGTGTATCTCCAGCATAAGTGCATAATTATACAGGCTATAAAATATTCTTGGTATATTATTTGATGTTATCGCTTTTTAAATGAATAAAATCATATTATAAAAACTATATTGCAACGAAACTCACTATTTCTGATATGTAAGAAATGTTCGCTTTGTTGTTAAACTAAATGATAAACATTTCAAAAATACCAAATCATGAATTATATCAAAATCACATGCTTGGCTTTAGTGACTAAATTTTAATAGTAAGCATCATCCCTACTTGAGGAATTTCATCTTACAGGATTCCTTTAATTCTCTTCAGGAAACATCTTCTGCCATCCAATGGCTGCTATTGTGTGGTTGACTCTAGCAACTCTTCACCATCATGTTCTTCATTTTAGTTACCATACATGTCTTGTCTATATGTCTTATGATGTAGAGAATGAGAGAAGCAGGATTTTCAGACATAAAAGAGGTATATGTGCTGTGAGACAATGTTTCTGTGCACTGTGTGAATGTGTCCCTACAATTGGTTTAATAAACAAAGTGACTGACCAATAACTGAACAGGATAAAGCTAAACTGAGACAGATCGGAAGAGGAAGGAATGAAGGGGAACCTCAGCCAATCACCTTGTTTGTGGGGTGTGTTCCCCTTAGGCTAAGACTTACTCAAGGAAGTCAGGACCGTGAGGAGTGCATTTACCCATTGAGACGGTGGGACAGATCTAACGGGAGACCACCAAGTCCAGTTGGAATGGAACTGATGGAACAGGGGACCAAACCGGGCTCTCTGAATGTGGCTGACGGTGGAGGAGGACTGAGAAACCAAGGACAACAGCAATGAATGTGAACTCTACAGCATGGACAGGCTCACTGTGAGCCTTAACCTCCACCTGGCGATGGATGGAGATAGAGACAGAGCCCCACATTGGAGCACCGGACTGAGCTCCCAAAGTTTTGATGAGGAGCAGAAGGAGAGAGATCATGAGAAAGAAAGTCAGAACCATGAGGGATGCGTTCACCCACTGAGACGGCAGGACAAAACTAATGGGAGACCACCAAGTCCACTTGGAATGGGACTGATGGAACATGCGACCAAATCGGACTCTCTGAAAGTGGCTGACGGTGGAGGCTGACTGAGGAGCCAAGGACAATGGCGATGGGCTTGGTCTCTACGACATGGACAGGCTCTGTGTGAGCCTTGTCAGTTTGGTTGCTCACCTTCCTGGACCTGGAGGGAGTTGGGAGGACCTTGGACTCAATATAGTGTAGAGAACCCTGATGGCTCTTTGGCCTGGAGAGGGAGGGAGTGGGGGTATGGGTGGAGGGGAGGGGAGGGAAGGGGAGGGGAGGAGGAGGGGAGGAGATGGCAATTTTTAATAAAAAATAAATAAACTGGAAACAAAAAAAAAACAAAAAAAAGGAAAAAGGAAGAAAAAAACAAAACAACAACAACAAAAAAAAAACTTGTGGATGTGCTTCCTACTTCCCCTTTGCTTTTCCTGCGCTCCTCGCTGGAACCCAGGCTTTGTAAGTCCCCCTTTCTTTCCTTTAGCAAAGCTGAATATTTTATATTAAAGCTAGTCTGGTTAATGCTATCGACCACTCACCAACAGTTTGGCGCCCAACGTGGGGCTCGAACCCACGACACTGAGAGTAAGAGGAGTAGTCAGCAGATGCAGGGAAAGCAAGATAGACATGCTGTACAGAGAAAAGGACCAAACTATGTGCAAAGCATAGATAAAACATATGGGTTAACTTAAATGTAAAATTTAGCTACTAACAAGCCCAAGCTATAAGCTGCGTCCATTATTTGAGAACTGACTGTCTGGATAGGAAAACTCTGCATACAATCATGTATGGATTGAACCCTCTTCCTCCTAAGATTCAGAGATCATCACAGAGGATGATGTGAAAGGCCTGTAATTATCAATGGTTGATTACAAGTAGATACTGTGTACTGGACACAGAAGGGCAGCTGCATATTTGAACTCGCAAAAGATATGACAATATCTACCAACATTGTATGAGTCCAAGCCATATAAAATCCAAGCAAGGTAACGGGAGGTGGATAAAAAATCGGTTCCTAGCAGAAAGGCAATTGGCAATTGCTAACTGCCAGGAAAGGATGACACAGTTACCTCTAACATTGTAGTCCTTGGTAACTCAACTGTGGTAAAGTAGGAGGCTACACTTTAAGAATAGTTGGGCAATGCAGATCGGTTTCAAAGGATTTCTTTTCCAAAGAGACACAAAGATGGGTGAGTAGGAAACAGGGGTGCATCTGGGAAGACATGAGGGATAAAGTGAATAAAGAGAAACTAGTTGTAAGAAATTCCCAAAGAACTAATAAGAAGTAATATAAGATATAAGCTAAATTCTATGATATAACAATTAGAGTATCTAATAAACTGATATGAAACTGTTCTATATTTTAGTGTGTATTACACATTAACTGTCTTCTGACACTGATATATTATATGTGTGTGTGCATGCATGCATGTGTGTGAATAAACACATATATACATATTTGAGGACTTTGCTCAATGTCATATGATGTGATCACATATGATATAATCCCAGTTTGACTCTTAATTTCAGACAATAGATGATGTATGATAGTGATCATGCACAAATTTTCTTTTCCTTACACTAATCCTGACCTATAAAACACTACCTATATTTTTAATCTATGTTTAAAGAGTTAAGTCAAATGTAAAAGCCCCGAGAAACAAAATAAGAAAGATCCAAAGAGATAAATGGGGAAACAAAAATTGTTTCATAAATGCTATGGAAAATCATAAAACAACAATCATTTTATGGAGTTAAAAGTAACTCTCAAATTCTACATGCTATAGAGAAACAACTGGTAATGACTGAGAGCTCCCATTCTAAGTTCTTTGTCCTTGGGATCTAATGTATACAAACTGCTGTCTTCCCATGCTGGAGACAGACAAAAATTGCTGAGTTAGTCTCCCAGGTACTTTAACACAGATATTGCTTGTGTGATTTAGCCTGGGATCCCATATACAGAGATTCTGATCTAACTTTGGTAGGATGTGAGAATATGGTTTTGAAAACATCTTGGATGGTTTGACTGTATTTTGAGTCAGGTTAAAATAATTCTTTTAGCCATATGTGTATGCCCTCACACAGTTCTTGATAGTCAGGTATAAGCTGCTGCAAATAAGGTAATTGGAGAAGCCAAGATTTGACTTTGAAGAAGGTTTCTCAAAGGGTTGTCCGTAACCATCTGGGGACAAGTGAGACATGAAAGTTGTGACCAAATGAGGTCTATTCAAAAAAAATTTCAGGGGTGAGATCCAGCCACCTGTGGCCTAACAAGCCTAACTCCTGAATTTTACAACCACCGAAGCTAAAGTTCTACCATAAGCTGAAAGAAACCAATGACACATTTCTTTGTAGACTTCATATTTTGAAGGCATATATAATTTAATCTTCATGCTGTGGTCCACGTACTGCACATTCAGCTCCAAGGTAAGGTTTTCTTCAATTAATAATTTGATTAATCAGGTTCCTTAAGGGTACAGGTGCACAGACATATGATATATGTTAAATATATTTGCAATAAAATTTATGATATGGGTTCTTTCAATGACACTTTGCTAACATATACATTGAATATTGGACTTAGGTTGTGGCAGTGAGAATGACATAGTTAACATGAATAACTGAACAACTGGTATAAGCTACTTTATCTAAAAATTTTCATTAAGATGTTTTGTCTAATTTTATGTAGAAATATGTGTATAATTTATATATGTGTGTATGAACTGAAGTCAAATGTAATGCATGCTGTATGAGTACGTTGCATATTGTTATGGTTTGTATTAAATATCACATACATTGGCTTTATCAGCACATTATGAACTTTATATAGATGAAAACGCAGACATCAGTTACACAGTTAGGTTTTGGGAATTTGATATTTAGTCTAAGGTTCCCTGAACCTTATTCATGACCAGATTCACACAACATTATTTACCGTGTTTTTGAACAATGTCTTACTCTTGAGCTTTTGAAAGTATCTTTGTTGGTTTTACAATAGAATTTTATCCTGTGTCAAACGGGCAATAGCATCTGTCACAACAACACAGTGACATTTGTATATGAGATAAAGTGTAATGTTCCAATATATAGAGCTGAGTTAACACACAACACTCTTATGCATAATGGCCACAAGTCAATACTTATTAGGTGATGGGGGAGGGTCATCTGCCTATGTGTTACTTTCATTGGTTAATAAAGAAACTGCTTTGACCCTTTGATAGGACAGAAAATTAGGTAGGCAGAGTAGACAGAACAGAATTCTGGGAGAAAAAAACCGAGTCAGGCAGACACCATAGCTCTCCTCTCTGAGATGGACTCATGTTAAGAGTTTTCCCAGTAAGCCACCACCTCATGGTGCTATACAGATTACTAAATATGGGTTAAAGCAAGATGTGAGAATTAGCCATTAAGAGGCTGAAACTAATGGGCCAAGCAGTGTTTAAATGAATACAATTTGTGTGTTGTTATTGCGGGTGTAAAGCTCGTGTAGGAGCCGGGTGGGACAAAAAGCAGGCCTGCCGTTCCTTCTACAATTAGGGACTTCTTTATTACTTCTAGTGTTATGAAGAAATATTTATCTATACAACAGTAACGTTTTATTTTCAGAATATAAATAATCTATTGTGTTTTGTAAGTAAGTAATTCTTTCACTATGTAGTTTCAAAGTTTTCTGGACATAGGTTTCCAGACCAAAAGGCGTTTCCATTCAGGTTAAAGTAGGCTATTGTTCATAGCAAATGCTGTGGAACCTTTTAAAATATGACCTGCTATAGCATGAAATTTGGCCTAATCCTATTGATTGGTGCTTGTTACTGAAGAAAAAACAGAAGGTTCTTGTTATACTATTTTATCTATATCTCAATTGCTTGGCAAACCCCCAAAGAATCATGCTTTAATGAAGTCCATCTTGGGGGCAAAATGGAACAAAATACTTTTGTTTTCACTTTTATAGAACTCTTAAACATTTGTTAAATAAACGGAGGGCAGATACTCATAGGCATCGCATGCCTGGGTGTTAAAAAAAGATATTCTAGATTAATATAAAGTAAAAAAAAATAAAGTTTTGATTTAGGGCTTTAGGAATGTAAAATATGAGACAAGAATTGAATAATTAAAGTTGGTTTACTTATTAATTCTTTGACAGTTTTATCGAATATGGTTTGGACATACTGTTTTTCCTCTCACAGTCCCTCCCAGAAGCTCTCTGCATTGTCACCCACATTCTTTTCTATGACATTGTCTAAAGCTTCCTGAATATGTTATATTGATAATTTTATAACTTGACTAATGTTCACAGATTCTAGCAATGTCATATGGATGTTTAATTCTAGAATACTTGCACAGTATTTACAATTATTTTTAAATGTCTTTGTAAAATATACTGAGCCACTATGGGCTGTAAACTACTTGCATTTAAATATCACATTCTATATGTTTTGTATTTGAGATAGGATCTGGACTCTCCTAAGCATTGTGGCTATGATAGCATTTATAACATTCTTATGCATAGTAGACACAAGGCAGCATTGACTAGGTATTGCTTTATTTCTAATGTTATGTAAAACATTCATACAACAATAGACATTCTATTTTTAAGAGTATAGACTTCAGAGACTCTGAAAATGGTCTATTTTGTATTGTAAGGAAGTAATACTTTCATTACATACATTAAAGCTTTCTGGGGAGTTTTCCAGGCCTCAAAGAGCTAGCATGTAGGATAACAGAAGGCTCTGTATAATAGTCTATATAGATATTCTGCTAATGCGTTCCAAGTGAGTAAAAGCATTTCTCACACTGATGACCTCTCGTCATTTGTATGCTAAAGTAATATGTGCATTTCTTGTGTGGGAGGAGATAATTTCCAGTCCTGATGCTTCCTTCTCAAAAATATCCATTAGGAACACCCTCCTGAACTTTATCCCCATTTCTGTGTTCCCTCCCAGGAGCTGAAGTAACTTAAACAATAGCTGATTCTGGAAGTAGTGCCGAGCATTGCTTTCCCACGTAGTCTCCCTACCCACCTTCTTCAGGATTCTAGTTCAGAGCCCAGTTGTTCAGGTTTGCCTCCATCTTGCAAATAGGAATGATGATGCACTTGGGACTGATGATAATTTGGTGGTAATGGGGACACTGCATCCTGTGGTTCTCTAGCTATTTCTATACTAGTGTAGATGCATCTCCAGTTATTTCTACACTGATGGAGATGTGTCTCCAGTTATCACTACACTAATGTAGATGCATCTTCAGTTATGCCTATACTGGTGTAGATGCTTCCACTAAGTTCTTATGTGAAGGACATCAACACTCAGAGATTAGAACACTGAAAACTGACATTATTTCCCCC
Source organism: Arvicola amphibius (assembly GCF_903992535.2). NCBI lineage: Eukaryota > Metazoa > Chordata > Mammalia > Rodentia > Cricetidae > Arvicola > Arvicola amphibius. Next base: position 15,031,177 of record NC_052064.1, read on the forward strand.
TCTTTCTATATCTGCTTGTTGAATTGTCTCAGAAAAGACATGGGAAAATGTCAAGTGTTGTGCATTGGTTCTCTTGAGTTTCATTTATATATTTCATATATACATATGTTATTTATATTAGACACATCACTGGAACAAAGGTCTGGATGGAGATATGGGAGGTCTTTCTGTCTATGTGTTGCTTTTATTGGTTAATGAATAAAAAGACTGCCTTGGCCTGTTGATAGAGCAGAATAAAAACTATGCAGGGAAAATTAAACGGAATGCTGGGAGAAAGCAGGGCAAGTCAGTGAGAAGCCATGCAGCCCCCCAGAGACAGATGCCAGAACTTTACCCAGTAAGCCACAGACAGCCTCATGATGATACACAGATTAATGGAGATGGGTTAATTTAAGATAAGAGTTAGTGAGAAATATGCTTAAGTTATTGTTCAAGCAGTTTTGCAAATAATATGGTCTGTATGTGATTATTTCAGGGCTGAGCAGCTGGGAACAAACAAGTGGCCTCCTACTACAGGATGGTGAAGATTATGTGAAGATAATACTCCTTAACTGAAGTTCAATAGTTGAACATATGTGGGAAATCATAACATGAAAAAGACAAGTGTTTTTCATTTCAAAAGTTATAAATAAGGGTTACAAAAATAATACAATATCAGTCATTTGGGAGTCATGGATTTATGCCATACATTTTGGCACCATTTGTAGACAGCAGTTTATTGTTCTGTTTCATCCCACAGCTGTTCAGTTCCAGAGAAACACACAGAGGCTTATGTTAATTATAAACAGTTTGGCATATTAGCTCAGGCTTATTACTAACTCTTACAACTTAAGTTAACTCATAATTCTTATCTATGTTTAGCCATGTAGTTTGGTACCTTTTCTCAGTGAGGCATTCTTATCTTGCTTCCTCTGCATCTGGCTGGTGATTAACTCTCTGTCTTTCCTCTTCTCAGAATTCTCTTATTCTGGTCACCCCACCTATATTTTCTGCCTATTTATTGGCTGTTAAGTATTTTATTAAACCAATACAAGTGACAAATCTTTACAGGTTATGAGAGCTTTCTTTCACAGCATACCCTTTCCTAGAGGTAAATTTCTTATTTCATGTATGTGGAACTTAAATGAAAAATTCTGCAACAACTAAGATGAGATATATCATCTGTGTTGAAAGTGATTGTATATACAATGTGAACATATGCATATATATATATATATATATATATATATATATATATATATACAATTAAACTAAAAATTTTGCTTTCATGATTCTCTAAATTATAAAAGTAGCCTAACAACCTTTATACTGTTCACATGTTTTCCAGCCTTATAATCCAGTCTGCTTCTAGATCATACTGTAATTTAAGCCCTTTTATTGTAATTTAAGCCAATTATGGCTGGCTCTATAAAGTTTCCTAATGTACCTTTGCCTTTTCCTCACAGGCAGCCTACTACATGGTAGGCCCTAAAGGAACATTTATTGAATGCTATTGTCTTTTCCTTAAGTAGCAGTTCTAAACAGAAGCTGCATTTGACAGGAATGTACTGGTGCAGAGCCAAGTCATACAGGAAGAGGTTGATCACTCGCCTCCACTCTCCAAATGAATGAGGTTGCCTTTTCAGCATTGTTGCGAAGAAAAGATAGAAAGTAAATTAAGTTATGGAGATTTGTCGGTGCTCAATAAAAGGTAGCTACTGCTATTAAAGAATCGTTATATAATATTAACGATCACTGCAACGGACTGTGAAATGAATCACTAGTGTTTTATAATTAAATATTGATTATCTAACTAGTACGGATGATGCCAATGAAAGATTTTCTAAGAAATTTAGGAAAAAGACCAGTATTTTATAGTAGATGAACTGCATTTCAAACGTGTCAAAAGTTATAGGAAGCAAATTCAGCAGTAAAAATATGACCATATAGGTTACTCATCACCAAGTCACATGATTTGAAAAGTTGGGAGGAGTTAGGGATATAAATTATAATATCATTTCTATTTATAGATTTTTAAAACACTCTCATTATGCTAACCTTCCCAAATTTTCATGAGAACCATCACCACAAGAAGTTATGATTGTCAACTTGACCTGAGACCCTAGTCACCCTAGCATGACTAGTAGTAGGATATCCCTCATGATGCCCATCTTGGAAAGTCCTCTTTTTTTTTTTTTTTTTTTTTTTTTTTTTATAAAAATCTGGCCTTGATTTCCACTGTTTCTTGAAATAAAAGTAGAGGAATCCTCCAGGGGTCTATGAATGTCTTCTAGTGACAAAGGAAAGGAAGAGGCCATATGTACAACACTTTTGGTCCTTTGTGGGCACAGGAGGCTTATGTTGCCTTGATTTGAAACTTAATCCACTCAATGTCATGAACCACAATCCTTCTGTGGGAAAACCCTGTCTACATTTCTAACAAAAGATTTTCTAAGAAAATTTAGAAACACACCAGCATTCAATAGCAGATGAGTTGTATTTAAAAGGTTTCAAATGTCCCATGATACAAATCACATCCAGGTTGAAGCCTACTGTTGTTCAGTTCGTGGAAACAAAACAATCATTTCTAAGGGTGACTTTGATTGAAGGTTACTGGTCACACTGATTCCTATTTCTTTTCCCCCATATACTTTTCCCACATACCTCTTCTCTTTGGGTTTACCTCAACATCCTTATCACATTTGTGCTATCTGAGTTTAAAGGCCCAATTTTATAAAGCAGGGAGCCTTTGTTCAAGAATGATTTGTATTTGGCTTTATAAAAAATAATCATCTGGAGAGCCACTGACTGAAGCATGAACTGTGGCCACAGTGCCCATTTAATGTGCAGGAATGTAACTTTGCACCACTTTTGAGGTCTGGATTACTCAATTCTGTAACCACTGCTTCAGACCCTGGTTAACACCCCCAAAGCTAAACAAGTCCCATCTTCTCCCTTTTTTCTTTATAAAGGATAGTGTTACTGTGCCTTTCATAAACCATTTTGAACTGCTGAGATGAAAAACAATTGCAGAAAAGAATAAAGGTGTTGCTTTGTGTATAAAATGCGAAAGAGACTTTTCTACTGTCAAATAAATGACCTTATCTTTTAGAAAGATATAATATAATATTCTTGAGTATTATAGGATTTAATCTGGCACAATAATCTCTGCATCTAAATAGAAATCCAAAACTGTCTTACTTTCAAACCTACTTAGCCTTTTTTTTTTTCAGTAAATCTGTGATACGATGTTATAGTGACTTAGAACTTTATGAATTTTTGGAGTGTGAACTATATACAAGGTTGTATCTAAACAAATTCTCTATACTTTCATAATGTGCATGGGCATTTAATTTAAGCTTGCTTTGGAAACTAGTTACCAAATGTCATTTCACGCAGGCAGCATTTGACTACAAAATAAACATAATGAAATTAGTTGTGTTGTTAAATTTAAGTATTTGTTATTTTAACTTGAAAAAATTATGTACACAATAAATAGAAAATCATTAACGGGTTATCTTGTACCAAACAGTCACTAGATGGAAGATAATATTTCCATATTGACCTTAGAAACAAGGGCACCTTGAGGAATATTGACCTTGATTTCAACTTTAAGAGAAGAATTTGCTTACGCTAAGAAAATTGTTTGTGTGTGTGTAAACTAGCATATTAAAAAAACAGTAGCACAATCTTTCAGTTGGGTCAGGTGACCAAGCTCTCCCAATTTCACCCTGCCTCTTCACCAGGTCTTCACTAAAATTCTCCTGTTAACTCTGATACATGTGTTTTGTGCAAATGGTATGTCTCTGATAGGGCCCATCAGAGTCATCCACGTTGCTCAATTCCTGTTCACTCTATGTATAATAATTGTTCATTACATCTCATTTCAGATTACAAAATCCTAAATCTCATATTTTAAACTGGTATGTACTTTTAAGTCTCTTACAAAAATGCCTTAAGCTGTTCTCTACCATTGTCAATTCTGACATTAACCTTCCATTGCCAGCAGTTTCTTTCTGCCTTTTTACAAGTCTGGATCTTACCTGTTAAGAGCCAGTATACTGCAGCTATATATTTAATCCAGCCCTCAACTGTTCAGAGATCTGGGGAATGTGATATTTAAATATTTAATTATTAAAAACTTTTCATAGCAAAAAGAGACAGGTTGGCTCCTAGCAGCAGCTCTCTGCTCCCTCCAAAGAAGACAGACGCGCACGAAACAACGTCCTGCAGTTTGCTTCAACTGCCGAGCGCTGACCATTAGGCAAAACTGCCTTTCATCCAAAGACCTCCAGACGTGGACAGAATCACTGGAATTGACAGCCTAGCTGCTCAGGTCAAGGTAGGCCTGTCTTCCTACAGATTTCTTAGCCCACAGAGTCTTCTGGAACCTGGCAGGACTGCGCTAAATAAAAAAGGTCAAGCACAACCTTCAGCGACCATGGAGGACCTAAAAAGAGTAGCTCTGGGTGCCAACCAAGTAAGTTCTCTGTCATTTTTTAATCGGTAATTCAAGTAAAATCTTATCCTTCTCAAAGATCTCTGACAGTTTGACAGCTGAGAGGTTTTACCAGGTTGAGGTTTTACCAGGTCACCTCACCAAACATATTTCAAAACAAATTTATCTCTTAAAACTTCTGTTTTCACAAATTCAAGGAGTTCTTGTGAGTTCCAGAGAGCCAAATTAAGGAATCCATCTTAAACAGGTCAGATACCCACTCAATTCCCTGGTCCAAAAAAAATTTTTTTTCCTTCATTTAACTTTGTTCTTTGTTCTGCCAATACCTTAGAGACACCAGACATTTCCATGCCACAGACACCAGTCAGAAGCAAAGAGACCAGCTATGCCAGGATGTGACCGGCACCCAGCCTTCTCTCGGGTTCCCCCCCCCCCAAAGACGACGCCCACAATCAGCCGGAAGCAGTCTTGAGAATTCGCCGCCCCAATTCCTTCAAACTGTGATGTCTAATTTTTTTGCTTTTTATTGTAAGAAATACCCGGGAATGTTATTCTTTTGGTCCCCGCCCCTTTCCACGCCCACTCCCAGCGACCTCTGGTCTCTTGGAGTCATCCTGAATCTCTTCCCTCTCTCTCCTCTCACTGCCCCCTTTACGCGCCCTCTCTCTCTCTCTCTCCCTCCCTCTCTCTCTCTCTCTCTCTCTCTCTCCCTCTCCCTCTCTTGCTCTCTCTCTCTCTCTTTCTCTCTCTATCTCTCTATCTTTCTCCTCTTTTTCCTCCCACCCCCCTTCCCTTAATAAACAATCTTCCCACGCACGTGGTCGCGTCCTGGGTCTCCCTTCCTCCGGCTCCGCGATACACCCCACGCCAAAAAAGAAGAACAACAGGGATCATTTAGTTGAAAGACATAATTTAATACTCATGTAATATATTAAATAATCTTGTAGTCACAGATTGAAGTTAATTTCATTTAGTTAATTTTTTTCCTTAGCTAAGTCCTAGGAATATATAGAAGTTGGGGACATAATTGCAGGTGAAACAGACTGTAACTTGGAAAAGGCATTTCTAGTTCTTTCTTTGTCTGGACTGTGGAACAAACATTTTTGGGGGCCATAAGCTAAACAGAAAAATCATAGATCCCGATGCCATTCACAGTCTGCATTTCTCCCAGAGCTTCAGATAATGGAGGTCTTCGTAGACTGTCTCTATTGGTGTGATTATGACTAGCAAGTACACAGTGCCCATATTCTTTTCATAGTTTAGCAGTATTATTACTCTTTCTGTAATTATTACTTCCGAGTGTGCACAAATTCTTTCTTATTGTTTGATATAAGTAACATATTTGAAAAGATACCTACTAATTTTGCTATAAAAATTTGTCACATTAATTTATTGTGTTTGATACTATCTTAAATGATATATTTGCATTTGATACTTATCTTAAATGATATATTTGCATTGTTTTTTAATCATTGCAATTTACACAGTTAACATTTGTGCAGTTGAGTGGGCTCTGTGGAATAAGGCACTTACAATTTGAATTTTATATTCCAGAATTCATATGGTAAACAGAGAGAATCAACTCTGGCAAATTGCCCCCTGAAATCTATATGTATGCCCCCACAGAGGCACATGCATGCACATACAAAATAAAAATGAAAATGTAATAATTTTTTAAAGTTAATGTTAATGTCTGGGCTTTGAAGATATTGTGTTGAAATGGGGAATATTATAAAAGTAGATGGTACCCTCTTTTACTAGCTAAGAAAACAGCAATTTGATGTATCACTTTTTGCATAAACAGTGACATTCAGAGCTTCCATAAGAATTCCCTAATATGTGAATAATCTAAGAGTTATCTGCTTCAGATTTAATGAATTGCCACAGAATTGCAGCAAATGACCCTTGCAAATTTTTTAAACTTGATCGATCACAATGCAATTGTCAAGGTAGAATAGCAATTAATTTTCATTAGGCTGGAAGGTCATTGGTACATTTTTGGAGAAATGACTACGAAGTTGTTATGTGAGAGATTTAATACTTTTCTATAATTAAAAACCTTTGCGTAATTTCATGATTTCATGTGGGGTAAGAAATGCATTTTAAAGTGCTCAGCTTCTCTTTGTTTTAAAAGTAAAACCAATTTAGTATAGGTGGACACTGTGTGTGCTCACGTGTGTATGTGTGTATGTGTGTGTGTGTGTGTGTGCACGTGCATGTTATGTATGGAATATAGTTATATAAAATTAGGATTAACAGGAAATTTGAGTTGATGTAGGTATTTTCAATTCTGGTTTCATTTGCAGTTTACCTTACTTGTATATATTTTACCTCTGTAAGCTCTTCTTTTAAAGAATATATTACTGTGTCTTTAGACTCAGTAGAAATATTAAAAATAATTAAATTATTGAAATTTGGAAAGAGCATTTAAGAATGCTTAATGTTGCTATTTAATTAAAAATGAAAAGTATATAGTGTCTTCAATTTCTGACCTTCACTGATGGCTATTAAAGTGGAGTGCAAAATGTACAGAAGCTAATTATGATGGAATTTTCACACATTCAGTGAGTTCGGTGATTCTGTGGCACGTAACAAACCAGAATGGCAGACAGTTATATTGAATATTTTTCTTGCGGCATTATCAGACATTTTTGTTCGTTTGTTTGTTTTCATAAATACTTCTGTATAAATCAATAAAAATGGTAATAATCTGGGTTCTCTAAAGTAATGTAACTTTTAGAATGAATATCTCTTTACATATAATATACATATTGTTTTTAATGGAATGTCTTACAGGCTGTAGTCCAGCTAATCCAACAATGATGGTCTGAGAAAAAAGTCCAAAAATCTAGTCGTTACTCAGTCCACAAGGCTGGATGCCTCAGCTGGTCTTCAATGTACCTGGAATTTTGAAGAAGTAGGTTCCAACGCCAGTGAAGGGATGGGTTTGCTAGCAAGGTAAGGACAAGCAGGCGAAGAGTGTAAGGTTCCTTCTTCAATACCTTTATGCTGGTTTCCAGAAGTAGGTATGGCCCAGATTTAAGGTGTGCCTTCCTGCCTCAAGATCTGAATTAGAAATGGATTCATCTACTTCAAATTTATCAAAAACCATCCATCACAGGTGTGCCCTCCACTTTTGGATTTTAGATATTTCCAGATATAGTCAACTTGACTGCCAAGAATAGCTATCACAAAAATCAAACTTTTGTATATGTTTTTGTGAACTCTGTTGTGCTCTACAGTTATCATTTTTTATGATTTTTTTATATTAAAAATTTCCATCTCCTCCCCTTCTCCTCCTCCTTCCCTCCCCTCCCCTCCACCCATTTACCCTCTCTCTCTCTCCAAGCCAAGGAGCCATCGGGGTTCCCTAATCAATGTTAAGACCAAGGTCCTCCCAACTCCCCCCAGGTCCAGGAAGGTGATCAACCAAGCTGAGAAGGCTCCCACAGAGCCCGTCCATGCAGAAGAATAATAGCCCAGAGCCATTGTCCTTGGCTTCTCAGTCAGCCTCCACCGTCGGGCACATTCAGAGAGTCCGGTTTGGTCTCATGTTCCATCAGTCCCATTCCAACTGGAGTTGGTGATCTCCCGTTAGTTCTGTCCCACCGTCTCCATGGGTGAACGCACCCCTCACGGAGGAAGTCCTTTATAACAAATCAAGTGAATATGCACAGCAAGCAAATAAATAGGTGCAATAATAGTTTCTCATCATTTCTTTTAAACCTCAAACTACTATCTGTTTTATAAGTATGTGATATCTTAGGCCAGTAAGATGGCTCAGGGCATAAAAGTATTTGCAGCTAAGCCTAATGACCTGAGTTCGATCCCAAAAAGTCGTGCAGTATAAGTAGAAACCAACTCTGACAAGTTGTCCTCTCATCTCCAAATCTAGACTATCCGCATATATTCATTAAAGAGCTGTAGTATATTTAAAGTGTGTGATAAATAACATTTGAATTGGTTAACACAAAACATACATGTTCCTGTAGGTTTTGTTTGTTAAGGTACAAAATAAATAATTTTATTTATACCCTAATATTTAAGCATTCCTTGGATATTCATTAAGCTCTCATGGAAGAACCTGGCTGCTCATTGCTACTTTGCTCTATACAGGGGTCAATCCTTGATTTTTATTAGCAAAGTAACAGGGATTTAAGGACGAGGTAACAGTGATCTGCATACTTTCCTTTCCTAATGTCAAGCCTACTTAACTTATAATCATATGAATGTGAATATTTTAAAAATAATGAAGTTTATTTCATTTCTTACAGGTTGTATATAAATCAAAATAAGCAAAATATTAAACATTAAAGCATATACATTTAAATAACTTTTATCCAACATATAATCTTTATTAATTTCTTGGCAATTTCATATACTGCATCTTGACACTCACTTCTTATTCTTCCAAGGTCCACCCTCCCATCCTTGCACACACTCACCTCTCAAAAAAACACCAAGCTCAATGTGCTGCCTATATGTTCAATAGAGCATGGTCAAATTCTCTGTGCCCAGCCCTTAAAAAACATGAGACCCCCTTACCCTCATCTAGTGCTGGTTTTTTTTAACTCTTTTCACTCTCACTCTTTTGGGGCTGCCACCCAGCTCCCAAATAAATCACACAGAGACTTATACTTTGTTTTACATGCCTGGTCTTATCTAACCTTGTTTCTTGCCAGCTTTTCTTAAATTTCCTTTTTCCTCTGGGATTTTTCCTTTTTTTTACTTCTGTATATCTTATTCACTCTTACTCTGTGGTTTGCTGATATCCTCCTCTCCTTGTTCTCTTGTTGCTCCTTCTTTTTCCAGCTTTGTCCTTCTATTTAATACTCTCTGCCTGCCAGCCCTGCCTATCTATCCTCCTGCCTTGTTATTAACCACTGAACTCTTTATTATTAGACCCTCATAGTTTTAGATAGGTAAAGAATCACAGCTTCACAAAGTTAAACAAATGCAACATAAACAAAAGTAAAAAGCATGTATATCATTTAGCAAATGTTCCAGAGCATAAGCAAATGTAGCACACCTTCAAATAATAGTCTCCAACACTTAGAAACCATCAATTGTTAAGAACTAAACTTCTGAATCCATATCTCCTAAAGGATTCTCTTTAACAGTTTCCTCTCTGGAATTTTTTTTTTTGTATGTGTGTGGGGGGGGCAGGGGAGATTGTCACTGTAATCTTCCATTTTTCTTATTCTTAGTTATGAGTCTGCAGCCATCTATACCACTACAAAAGAAACTTCCTTGCCCACAGTAGCTAACAATAGAATGGATCATAGAATTCCTCATGATTTTGGGTAGAAGCATATATCATGGACATCAACATAGTCTCTGGCTGCTGCACAGACCACAGGCATCCACGTGACTTCAGGCAACTACGTGGAGCATGGACTTCAACATGGCCTGTGGTAGGAACATGGATCACAGACATCGGCGTGGTCTCTGGAAGCGGCACTGATCATGGACACCCATAAGCAAAGTCATAGATACTTGCCAATAAACAGTATTGAAAATATTCTATATTTCAAGATTTTCCTTGATATTTCGATATTTTCCTATGCTATTACTAAACTTTAGGAGTTTCTTAAAGGACAGTAGTTATATTTAATGCAAATCTGAATGTTGGATCAAAACTATGGAATATTAAAACAGAAATTTTGTTAGCGTAGTACATTTCCCTAAGACGTTTACTATATTACATTAATAAAATCATTACAAAGAGATTAAAAATAGTATTGTAAATATGGTGTTTAATTTTAGTGAATATTAAAGTAATTAATCAATAATATGCTATAATATATGTAACAATTAAAATAATAGTTACATATAATTTAGATAAACACTTATATTTTTCTTCATAATTAATTTTGACTTGCTTTACCATGACTAGAATAAGGTATAAGAAATATATAAAAAAAAGAAAATGCATTTTAAGTAGAATTAAAATCCTTCTACTATTGAGGGTTTGTTTCCTAGTCAAAGTTTATGAATAATCTGAAGAATATTTATATATTAAATAAAGAAAGAACTATATTACAAATTTACCCAATTTATTTTATGTTTAAATATTCATGAAATAAAATATTATTATTGAGATAGCATGTAAATATACTTATTTACTTGCACATCACTTCAGTTCTTTGACTTCACCTTTTGTGTTACTAGTCCCTAAATAATATTTGATTCCTGATAAGCAGTCATTAGTTTATAATTATAATAAAATTTAGGAATCCCTTTAACCATGTACAATGTGTTGTCTTTATGCTTGATTTTTATATTGACTTTCAATCAAACATAAAAATTTTACCATAAAGTATATATTTTGGAAAGTCTTTCTATTCTGAAACACGATTTCTCCGTGAAATAGTCCTGATTATCCTAGAACTCAGTTCTGTAGACCACGCTGGCCTTGAACTCACTGAGATCCACCTTCCTCTGCTTCCCAGGTTCTGGGATTAAAGGTGTGCGCCACCAATTTTTCTAACTGCCTGGCAACTGGTAAAGTCTTTTATGCCATGAGAATCAATAAATTCCAGGTACTTCTTTCTAGTTATATAACTTGCTTTGGAAATTTAAACAAGAACACTGAGCTAATTGAGTTAACAGTATATAAGAATAAATCACATCCATTCAGCTATTAATACTCTAAATTGGAGTTTTAAGAACTCTGGTAGCAAAATGTGCAAGTATGAACCTGAAGAAACACATACAGTGTGCAAGGTAGGGTATGACTCAAATAATAAACATTATTCCTTTAAAGAAGTAAATACAAATAAATCTTTCAGTATTTCCGAGGTGAAAAATGAAAAACATAAAAGTGAATACAAACCTCTGGTTAGAGATACAAACAAAATTATACACATTCAGATTTACATCTAGTACTAAAATGATTTTGCCCAAAGACAGCAACCCAATCAAGGGAACCTTGTAGAAGTAATTTTGGTCACAGCTCAGATCATCATGGATTCTCAAGAACTTCAACATCATTTGGTAAGTCAAAAATGAATACGCAGAAATCTTGAAGGGTGGCTTTTATTTAAAATTTATTTTCATTCCAGAAAAAAAGAAACTAGTGATCGTAAGGGATGGGTTTGGGATTCAAACACAGGGAATATCAGGGAGGACCCAGGCTCTATAAATGATCTTCTGAAATATTAGGCAGTATGATGAGAGGAAACCAAATGAAAGGCTTTCTTCTTGTCCTTTTGATGACAAAAGTATGTCAGATTCTGTTGAATGGAGTTTTTGGTGGCTTAAAGAAGTCCCACACTAGCTAAGAATTGAGTATAATAGAGGGTTGCTTATTTAGGGGGACTCATAGATCACAATCCTCTGTTGGAATGGGGAACAGCAACCAAATCCCGCAGCTGGAGGAGGCCGGATGCGTGCTTTACATTGGCAAATATGGAATAGTAGGCCACGTCCAAGTGGGTGGGTAACTTAAAGGCTACTGGTGTTAGGAATTACTACAGCACCTCCCCCTTTTGTTTAAATAAGAAAGTTCTAAGCCTAATACAAAGTTATATACAATAAGAACAAATATCAGCTATAAATTACAGCCTAAATTATATCAAGCAAGAAACATGTATTTTTTAATAACTATTTTATTTCATTATTTTATTCTAATGAGTTTAAGTCTTGTATAATAAATAACTTGGCCAAGTTATGAGAGGAAAATAATATAGTCCATGTTGGTACTTAACATGTAGAAACTGTTTTGAATCTATTAGTGTTTTTTGTATTTTTCACTTGTGGCTATAAAAATCCTCACAGATTATATTGACATATATTAAGAATATTAAACATTTTTGAAGGATGATGTGAGACATCCTCCTCATTTGAAATTGAATTAGAAGCAGCTAGGAAAATTCCTGCCTTTCTTATGTACATGTTCTTGAAAGTGCCTACAGTTTGAAGAACAGCATTCAAATTTTCTTGAGCAAACTCAATGAGTTAGGTCTGTTGTGGACAGCCTGATCAATTCAACTGTCAAGACACATGAAACAAATCTGGTTGTAACACCAAAATATGAAATGTTTGAAAGGAGATATGCCCACAATCTCAGGAAGAAAGTTAGGTTAGACTGGCAACAAAAGGTTTTTCTTGGACACATCAGAGAAGGAACCGCAAAGTTACTGCCATTCCTCAATAAAAGGATGTGTAAATATAGAGTCCAGCAGGCTATCTAGTTGTAGGTGAGGCCATCACCACCAAACTATTGGAATATTTAACTTACAGTTTTGATAAATTCCCAGAAGCAAGTGAGGGATGGATTTAATAGTGAGACTATCTGGTGTTAGGATCCGAGATGGGGATACACTCAGTAAATTTTGCCTCCAGTAAAGAGGAGAAGTTGTCTCCAATTTGCCAAGAGAAGACACGGAGCAGTCTTTGTACAATATGTACTGAACATTTGCTATAAACAACACTGAATGCTCGGGACTCCATGGAGATTTTCCCTTCTCAGAGGAAGAGCAATTCTTAAACCCTAGTCTCACATTAGAAAGAATCTGCAGGCTCTAGGAAACACTTGTGTATATCACAGTCTAGAGACAGGCTTTGTGGAAAGCTGAGATTTTTTTCAGCACAGTTATAAAACAAGTTCCTTCTCCTACATTATCAGAATGGCAGGAGTGGACCAACATAACAGATAGTTGTGGTTGTGTGAGTTTTAGGGAACAGCTGCTCTCTAGGAGCAAAAGCAAGGGATTAGACCAAAGGAAGAACACCTGGGGCATTTGGAAAGTAAAGCACCTACATTCACAATGTGAATCTTAGTCTTTATTCTTTATAATCTTGTAAGGCTTTACAAAACAAGTTATAAGACATGGGGAAGAAAACGGATGACAGTCCAAAGTAGCAAATCCAGGGACTGAACCTGGTTCAGATGTAACACAGATGTAGGATTAATAGAGTGGAAGTTTTAAGTAAGCTTGATTGTTATTTTAAGAGCTCTTTAAGTAGAAAAGGTGCTGATGTGTGAGAACACACAGGTGCCACGGCTGAAATGTGGGAACTTCAAGAAAGAAATAAAACCATTATCAAACATCAAATACAACCAAAATTAAGAAAGTTTGAAGAAAAACAAACAAAAAAGTATGAAGCTTGAGAAAGAACCATGCACCAGGGAATGGTTGGAAGGATGAAAAAGTATTATACATGAAAAATTAGAATACCAGAAGAAAACAGATTATAAATTGCATTCTGATCTTTCATCATCGGGAATGCAAAGCAAGATAGATGTTAAGCATCGAGCTACACATGCAGAAATCACATTTATCATCTCACAAGCCAAACTCAAGTGAAGTCATGAGAACATACAAGGCTAAGCCTCTCCTCTCCAGGATAAAGAACTAGAACTCTAGTTGGACTTCTCTTTCAAAATCCTGAAAATAAACCGGGCATTGGTGGGGCAGGCCTTTAATCCCAGCACTTGGGAGGCAGAGACAGGCAGATCTCTGTGAGTTCAAAACCAGCCTAATTTACAGAGCGAGTGTTAGGACAGGCTCCAAAGCTACTCAGAGAAACCCTGTTTTGAAAAACAAAACAAACAAACAAACAAACAAAAACCTGAAAACAAATAGAGAGTAAGTGAAATATCTATGAGTCCCAGGCTAATATAGATTACCAATAATTCTTTTAAGTGTCCCAAGTATCCTCTAAACTTCACTGAGAAACCAGAGTGCTTTCAGACCAAAAGAGGAAGCTTAGCATCTTTATCTATTTTGTGTCGGTACAGCAAAATACCTGAATTCTATGCTGTAGGTTTATTTGTTTTTTAATTCTAGCAACCAGAGAGTCCAAGCAGCTGAACAACAGGACTCAAGCCAGTTGCTCATGGCTGGTCTTGGCCTGTTGAGGACATCTTGCAAGATTTTTCCAGTGTAAGATAGACTGCATGCACGGTATTAACACACAAAGAATGTTTACTCCTTTTAACATTCAAATTTCCTTTCAGTCATTGTGTAATAAAAGAATCTGTATGACATTCACAATTATTGAAAACTGAGACCCACCTATTCCGTGCTGTGATTTCTGTAAAGGCAAGACTGGAATGTTACAGAATCTACCTTTAGGTGCCAACAACTAAATCCCATGAATTTGATATTTTAATATTGCTCTATATTCCTAGATTTCCCATGTACCGTTTTATTATTCAATAGTACTTCTCTGACCAAGGTTAACTCTTTAAAACAAGTAATACAAGGACAACCTTGTGTGTTGAGGATTCATTAATCTAAATACTCATAAGCCATATATAGCAGGAGCATACAATGTCAATAATCTCCTGTGGAACAGAAGCCTCCACGGAATGTTAAAATTGGGATAATATTAAAGTAATGGGATGCACACACTTCCTCTCCAGTTCCTGTGCTAGACATACAGAAGGCCCCCAAAAAACACAGAGGATAAAGCCTCACACCATTTGAATAGCATTACCTCATCCCATACTTTAAAAAAAGTGTAACAGCAGATCTTATATCAGCTCATACATTTGATTCTAAATGTATGTGGTTGTCAAGTAAAGTATGGAAGATGGCAGTTGATAGCTTCACATGCAAAACTATATGGTATCCATTATTTGAATGACAGTATATCACTGTAATCAAAAGGGGCTGTGGAGCTTGACAAGAAGGAAGAAAGACTTTCCCATTAAAATAAATTATTTCCATTTTTTGTAAGATGACCTACTTCCAGAGCTCATGTACTACAAAAAAAAAGGTGCAAACTGTAATGTTTATTTTTAAATGTAAAATTTTCTTACAGATAGAGTTTTATTTTATTGTTCCATTAACTGGATGCATTTGCTTTCTAGTTGATTTCCCTAAATCGTACCTATGTCATAACTTTAAAACCATATAAATTGCAAACAACTTCTTTCTTTGGGTGTAAGGCATATTTCTTATCAGAAGTAATTACTTAGAAACATTTGGAATTTAATGTCTCATCATTTTAGAATCTAAAAGTTTAACAATAAGGAGACATGTGGCCATAGTCTCTCTTGAGGGCATGAGAGAATGATCCCCTAACTTCTGATGTTACCTGAGGTTTTGCCAATGTAACACCAATCTTGGTCTAATAGAGTTCACACATGAAAGCTGAAATAAGGTATTTAGAAAGCTAAGGAAGAAGGATCACAAACTTAAGACCTGCCTGGGTACAATAAGTTCAAGGCCAGTACAGAGAATTCAGTGATACTCTGTCTCAAAACTAAAAAGTTAAAAAAGAGGAACCTGGAGTAGATTGGAGTATAATGGCTTTTAAGGATAAACTCATATACAATAGGAAGAGCTTAAGTAGCACTATATCACATGTGTTTAGAAATACATATAAATAATACGTAAGAAATATTAGTAGGGTTCATTATCATTTATTCTATTTATTTCATTCTCTGAAAGGTCATTCTGTCAAACAAAATAATAAAACCCTCAATTCAGATAATGAAAATTATGGTCTTAACTATAATTCTATGTATGTGTATGTAGCATTATAGCAAATGGTCATGAGATCATTACAAATATTGCATGCCTGGTGTTGCATGAAACCCTATACAATTACTTGTCTTTACAGGGTAGAATTCATGGTCAGTGAGAAGTATGACTGTATTCTAGAAAATAATCAGTTATAGATATCATAGTTTAATTTAGACATGTTTATTTTTTGCAACAAAAATATAATCATCTTATCCCGTTCTCCTTACCATTCCTCCCTCCAACCCACACCACGTAACACCCTTGGTTTCTCAAATTAATGGACTCTCTTTTTATATAGCTATGCATAAAGGCACTCCTAAATATATAAACACACCGTAGTCAGTCAAAACAATGTAACTTGTATAGATATGATTGCAAGGTTGAGCATTTGATATTGAATAGTGAATCAATTTGGGGGATCTTCTCTGGAAAAGTCTATTTTCTCTCTGTCACAGTTCCTTAGTTGCCTGTCAAACTTAGTTTAGGGTTGGGGCCCCTTGAGTTTTCACCCATTCATTCATGTGCATCTCTAGATGTCAGCCTTGTCCAGATGAAGGTTCTAAACATTTTCTCTTTCTTTCCACAGATAACTCTCAGCCCTCATCAAAGAAATATCTTCTTGCAAAGGGAAGGAGACACAAAATAACCACAGCTTACCAAAGTGTAGAGGACAGGTGCCCATGGGTGCCAACCACAAGTTGTTTACCTATAATTCAATCCCTGAGTCTATGTTTTAGGGATCATAGAGGGAGGGAGACAGAAAGTCTGTAAGAACTGGAAAAAGAAGGGGTTTACTGTGAGATTTCATCTCCTAGAAATCTCAGAGACGCTTACCCTTAAGGTCTCATCAATTGGCTGTCTAAAATTTAATTTTTAAATTAATTTTCACACCACGAAACATTGTGATCTCCTTGTTTTAAGTGTTTAGTCAGAACAAACCTGACTTGATCAGAGAAGACATAGTCTTACTAATTTTGAAACTTACACTATCCTTCAGATTCTTGATTCTTCCATGTAAAAGAACAGGAAAATAGTTCTAAAAGAAAATTGTGAAAGTTAAAAAAAAGTATATAGAATTATTAAATTGTTTATAGGTACCATGATTATTTTACTTTGTTTTATATAGAAATCTGCTGGAAGCCAAATAGTTGTATTTTACTGAAAATTGCTAAGAGACAGAGCAGATTGTATCTATATATTTAGGCATATCTACAATATGTATGTGTGGGGGTCTACCGAAGTGGATCCATTCCACCTTTAATAAGAGTCAGAGAGCTTAAATCTATTCTTGTTCCTTCAAGGTTATTGACAGAAAATTTAACTTAAGACCTGGGGGGAGTTGGGAGGACCTTGGTCTTAACATAGAGTAGGGAACCCCAATGGCTCCTTGGCCTGAAAAGGGAGGGAGGTAGGGTATGGGGGGAGGGGAGGGGAGGGAAGGAGGAGAAAGAGGGGAGGAGATGGAAATTTTTTAAATAAAATAAAGAAAAAAAAACAAAAAAACAAAACAACAACAACAACAAAAAATGATGTGGCTACTAAAAAAAATATCTTTACCTATGGTGTGGTTCCTTGGCTTTTTGAGTATGAAGATGGTAATCACTTTGTTCCTTATATCAAGATAAAATGTATTTTGTTTTCTTCTCCTTTTTTGGATTGGCTATTTAAAGATCATATGAAATAAACATGGGTGCACTCAGCATTCACTGGGTTTCCTTCATGGCACTATCCTGTCTCTGTATTTCTTTAGTGTCTCTGTTTATTCTGCTGACATTTCTAATCCACATACTCCTACCCTGAAACATATGAACCCTTTGAGTCTGGACACCCACAGATGTCACCCCATCCTGTTGATGTGACATATATGTGAACATTTATGTATAATTATATTTGTATATATGAAACAACAATAACAAAGAAGAATTCAAGGGTTGCAAGATAAATAAATGTTGTTTAAAGGGAGAAAAGGGAGGATTTTAGATATACATAATACAAATAATTTTAAGATGCCATTTTAATAACAATTTTATAAAATGCTTGTTCTATGTTCATCATTTGAATGTACTAAACTGTTTCCAGCTATAAAAAATTAAAATATCATTTGATTCAAATATCCCTGAGAGTTTAAATTTTTGTTTACATAAGCTTAATTAGAATTAAATGTTAATATATATAAAACAACTCATTCTACTTGATCCCTCCATGAAATACCACAGGGATACTATTATGCATCTCTGATATTCATAATGTAATAAATCTGAAATCTGTACTCTCTGAGCAAAATGCATCAAATTTCCTAGATGTGTTAAAATTATAAGAACATATGTATGTATATTTGTTTCACAATTTTGATTAGCCTTTCAAGTTATTGTCAAAGAGAAAGTTTTCACCTGTTTTCACATACCTAAAGTTGTTTATGGAAGTTAAGAGAATTCCTTAAGGGCCCAGTCCTTTTGCCTACAGAAAACCTGACCCCAGTGTCAACTCTAAAGTATAAGTTTGGATTAAATTAGCTATCTTCCAAGTCTCTATAAAGAACAGTGCCATCAATATTTTTGATGGTCTTCTTTGTAACATGCTTTTGCAATGTGTTTATGTTATCAGGTGCAAACAGTTTCCATTATCCTGTGTTTTCATTCAGTTCTATTATATATGGATATAGTATACCAGATATATATGGGGGAAATTTTTGCAGTCTTATTTATGGAGAGAACAATAAGAATTTATAAATCATGTAATAATTGCCTTAGAAATGGCAATTAGAATGCTTGAGTGTTGAACACTAGAAATTAGAACAACAGAATTCAAACACGGAGTGTTCATTTTTGATTTTGTTTATCTTAGTTAATGAATTCTTCCTTTATTTTTTTAGATCAAAACAATTTCCTAGGCAATCAAATGTTTTTTTCCTAAACAACTTTTTGATGAGTTAAGTGTAAATGAATCAGAACCATATGGGGGAAAGTTTCCCTTACAACACACACTGCCTTAATGGGAAAAGTGTTTATGAGAATGTATTTTGGTTTTTAAAAATTTGAAAAATATTTTGAGGGCTAGCTTAAAAATTCCAAATGTGGTTTATTCATCTCTTTCTGGTACAATAGACATCAAAAGAAAATCTTGGAACCCAAACAACTCTAGGGCATAGTTAATCAGGGCAGTAGCCCCAAATCTGATGTTTATCGAGACTTTCTCCATGTCTCAGGGAGTGGACAAGGTAGGGAAACGTTGGTTATGGCTGTCTGGAAAATGCAACAAAACAGATTTCATGATCGTCACACAAACTCTCATCATCTTCACTCCCTATTCTTCCAATTTAGTAGTTCTCAATACATAGTATTTTCGTTCCCTACAGGATTTCTGGAATAACTGAGAATATCAGAAAAGTAGAAAGTGTTGGGAACCTGACGTCACTGATGTTACTGAGCAGCTACTTCCTGGCATTAGAGAAATGGACTTACCACGTTGTCACCTTCAGCCACGTCACGTCCTGTTGACTGACCTGTGCATGCTACACTCCCAGTCCTCAAAACAATGATAATTAAATATGGGCCTTTAGTAAAGAATGGGTTTTGTTTTAGATTATAACAGTGGGGAATTTGTGAAGGGACCTAAGCACTTAAAAGACAAGGAAGGAACATCAAAACTGTCTCCCTGCCATGTGAGGCCAATCAAAGTGTCTACAAGTCAGAAAGGCATTCCTCACAGACCTCAACTATGGCAGGCAGGATCCTGATCTTGTACTGTCAACCCCCACGGCTATGAGAACATAAGTCTTTACCATCAAAACCACCCAGTTTATGGTGTTTTGATCTGGACTCTCAAGCTGTGACACCATGGAACAACCCACTTGAATAAAAACTTCAGTGAGGGCAGATCATTGATTTCTGTCTCTATAATAACAAGATAGAATGAAATAAAAGAGACTAATCTTGTTTGCTTTGTTCCATTAACAGTAAGCTGAAATAATAGCTAAGCATTAGGTCAGCAGGCTTGGATAAAAGGAGGATCCATGCCAGGCACATTTTGATTGACTTACAGATGCTGTCCTTCTCTCTGTCTCCATAGCTGCTTCCTTCTGCACAAGTAGGATCTGAAATGTTCTCTTATACACACATCAGCTATGCTGGATCTGGGTCAATCCTAGTGACCTTGTTTTAACTGAATCATACTGGTAAATACTTTCTCTCGTTAGTCACATTCCATGGAGTACCATGGGTCCATCTTCAACATGCCCAGGGAAGACTGGTAGGATTAGGGGACATGGCTCAGCCCATAATAAGCTGTCATTCACTCGTTGAGACCTCATTTCATATATTATAGACTCTATTTACCGGTTATCTGAGTGGTCTTTAGGTCAGCATATCTAACTGCTTTAAGTATGCAGAGATTATGTTGGCTCAACTCCAGATCTAATTTGAGGCTCTACTGTAAGAAACAAAGATTTAATAGTGCATATAAGACTGTCGCAGTCATGCCTGTTTTCCCAATGCATGCTAGACACCATATCTGAAGTGCCCAGGTCTCCAAATGAGGCGGTGTAGACATGCAGTATGTTCTTGTGGTTAGTCTCAGAAGGGTGCTGGACTGCTTATGACAGTTGTCCAAAATTCACTAAAAGCAAAGCTTGCGTGGGGAAATCTTGGAATTATTCCTTTACTATATCTGGAGGAAATATATAAATTTAAGTAAACATTAAACTTCATCTCTCAGACATCAGCATTTGCTGTTTCAATCCGTTTTAGTAGTTTATAGTTCTGGTGGCCACAATAACAGTTTCGTTAGTGGTTTATTTCTCACACATGCATCATTTTCAAAATACTTAATTACCACTTCCTCTGGCACAGAGAATTTAAACTTGGCATGTCTTAGTTGCCCTTATAGTGAATACTAAATTAAGATGCTTTGCAAATTGGAACACAGCAAGCAGTATTTAACTTTTTAGCATCTCACAGGCTTTTCCAAATCAATCCTCTTTTCTCATAATTGAATGCTTGCCTCGGCCACATCAGCTTCGGTCACTCGGGTCGCATGATGTTACCATACATATGTTAGGTATTGTTAAAGATCAACATGTAGAATTCTGAACCCAAAGCCTGCCTGCATCTACCTCATGATAGGGTGAAGTTAAATGATTTCTTTGATTTTTGTCATATGATACATTGTCAGGGGTAGTTTTTATTTAGAATGAGTACCCTTTGCAGTAAAATTTTGTTTCTCATTACTATTGTTTTTCATTAGGTAAATTATTTTTCCTAATATATCCCGAGTGATAACAAGGTGTTCTGTGGGATAGTCTGATCTATAATTCAGAAATCAGGAAGTAAACCTAAGAGGTCTTTGACTACTACTGTTTTAGCCTAATTTATCTTTAGCATGCACACATAGAGAGGGGGAGATCAGTAATGATATAACATTATTCCAAAACTAATAAAGGAAGAACCCCCTACCTCACTGCCCTTTTCTAAATTCAGTCTTTGTATTACTCCAAAGCCCCACAGCTGCTGAACTGTCAGTCAGTTCAGTGATACCTGTGGTTTTTGGATAATTCAGGTGGTGCTTTTCAGGGACAAGTGGCTTGCTGTCACTAATGAGAACCAAGCTGAGTGCAAAGAAAACTTACTTTTAGTTGGATGGGGGAAGGGACAGGACTGGTGGGTAGAATCTAAATACATTATATACTTTTACAAAGCTACCAAAAATAAAGTATCTTAACAAAAAGTAAGGAGATGCTTTGGAGGAATAGTAGATTATATGCTGGGACAAAATATGTATGTAATGAATCTGAAATAACCTGTGGTCCCAGAAATTAGGAGAGACTAGTGGGACAGGACAAGGAAACAAAGACATCAGCATAAAGGGGTTGAGTCAGTTTTTTTTTTTTAAAAAAAAAAGGTTTCTAAAGCAATATGTTCTTTGTTGCATTGTATTTTATATTGTATAGTTTTAGAACTTTTTTCTAAACATATAACATCAAACTGAATATTACTATTTATAAGTATTTCCTCATACTTGAGTATATATTTATGAAAAGGCAGATTTTCATTCTCTAAATATGATAATATTTGCAGGTATTTCCAAACAAAATTGGATGGATTGAGAACACAACTTAAAAATTTTAAAATGTTTATTAATCAATATTGAAAATTAAGGGTCATACATATTAAACAACCACATTAATCATGTTAGCAATAATTGATTTTTAAAGTTACAATGGAAACTTACGAACGTTCTCCTATGTGCCTCCGATGTTTATCAGACAAAAGGAAATTAGTATCATTTGGGCTCTTCCTGTTTCTGTATTTGCCTTTCATTTGAGCTGTTTACAAGTAATAGGAAGTCAAAAATGTTTCCTTTTGCTCATGATTTCGTGCAGAGGTGTGGCACGATGTTTAGATTAATTCTCCCATGTGCTAATGACGGCAAGTCATTTCCTCCAGATGGGATAATAGGATAACAGGAAGTAGAATCAGGATGGGTGAGGACAGAAAAACCAAACCCACATCTTTCTGGAGATGACTTTGCATTTTAGCCTCTTCTTTAATAATGACACTACTAGATGCAGCTTTCTTCTTGGTTTTTATATTCTCAAAGGAAGGAATCAGGAGAGAGCCACAGATAGCACAAACTAAAGTTTATTTATCTAAGCAAAGAGAAGCATACCCCACTAGGGTCTGAGGTGTGGGTCTTTGTGAATATTTGTGAATTGGGTAGCATATTGATGCAGATAATTGACTTCTTTCCCCTCCAAAGTCATTGTGACCTGAATCTCCCTTTTAGTAACATTTTCTCAGTACCTTCTTGAGAATTCCAAAATACAAAATATATAATAAAGAAGACTTAATGTTTTTTATGAGGATTGAAGTCCTTGGTACATTAGTTTTTGATTCAGTGAGAAGACCTAACTGAACTGTTAGGATTGGTAATAACAAAGAAACAATCTGCTTTATATTAGAATACCTGACCATTAAGATGAAGCTGCAACTTCTTTGCTCTGTCCAGATCACTTTAAATTGAACTTGATACCTAACCAAGAGACAGAAACACCAAGAAACAGCTAAAGTTCATTGTGGTCATCTCATCTCTAACACCCTGAATTTCTTGCCTCATTACATTGATATGGGATTCCCCTTTGTATGCTGTGAATATGTTTTATTACCATTGGTTAATAAATAAGCTGTTTTGGTCTATGGTAGGGAAGAAGATAGCAAGGCAGGAAATCAAAGCAGAGGTAAAGAATGAAAGAAGGCAGAGTCAGGCAGACACAATGTAGCTGCAGATGGAAAAAGACACTGAAACCACATCTGTAGGCCCAATCTTGTGGTGTTACATAGATGAATGGAAATGGGTTAATTTAAGATGCAAGAGCTAGCTAGGAATATGCCTATCCCATCATCTAAACAGCGTTGTAATTAGTACAGATTTCATGTGATTATTTGGGTCTGGATGGCTCAGGAACAAACACACGGTCTCTTGTTTATGTAATGGTGCCCACCCTTTGAGGTATAGATCCACATGAGACATAAGAAAGTTTAAGAAAAAAAAAGACTTCTAGGCCCCCCAAAACAGGAGCCAAATGTAGCTTCTTGGTGGCTGCATATTTCTTTTCAGATAGGCTCTGTATGTTAGCTGCAAACAGAAGCACATCTCCTTTTACAAATAACTTACTGGTTCATACTGACAACATGAACAACTCTGGCTCTTTCAAAAATTCCTGATATAGAGCAGTTAGAGCATGTGATCAGAGTGCTACGAGTTGCTTAATGGTGACATAGATCTGCTACATTCCTGGAGCCAGGGTAGTGAGCATGCCTTGTGAGGATGGTGAATATACCTCCACCATGTTGGACGTGGCAGAGACAATTAGTCCTAGCCATACCGCTTAGCATTTTAAGAAGTGTTCCTTTGTCAAAAAATGATTATAGATACACAGTAAGACATATTCAAAATGAAAAAGAGCTCTAAATGGGTTAGAGTGTTGGATAAATGTATATGAGTTTAGGAGAGAGAGAAGAAAGAGTATAGACAGCCATAGATTAAAGAAATAATAATAAAATCAATATTAAAAGTAATAAAATCAAAAAATAATAAGCCACTTAAAATGGAATATACTTACAGAGAGTCTGTATTATGTATTATTAGTGTATATTATTTGAATTTTTTGACTGCAGAAAGACATTTGATTCTGGTGACTGCTAAGCTTACATACATACATACATACATACATAATACATACATACACATACAAATTATTTAAAATAAAGCATACTACTTAGGAAAATACATTTACTATTTTAAATAATAAATTATTGGGTGCTCTTGGAGAAATCACTTCTGTCAAACCATATTACTTTTGACTTGATTTACCCTTTGATTATCTGAGATGGTGCACCCGGTGCACCCACAGAAATCAGTTTTTGGAAAAGGGAAGGAGTTGATTTTTCTACACCTCATTTCCTTGAGAATGAGCAGAAAGGTTGTAAAATTATACCTTTGAATTAAGAGACTATGCACATTAAAAAATAAACTTTTCTTATTCTTAGTACAGTATAATTTAAATTTGACACAAAGAATTTTACTTAGAACTTTTTGAGAATTTAAATTCTTAAAGAACTAAAGACAAATAATAAAGTATTTGGTTCATTTCCCTGTAAAGCTATCAAGAGGAGCAACTTGTTCATGCTTCTATAATTGTTTTGACTGTCCCTAAAAAATGATCTACTCACATCACTTTCCAGATAAAATTTAATTGTGACATTGCACAGGTACTAATAGCTTATGTATTTTTAAATAGTGCCACAGAAAAGTAAAAAAAAAGTGTTAAAAATGTTATTTATTAATCTTATTTCAGCTTGAAATAACAATTAGAAGTTTGTCATTTCCTGCAAGAAAAGAAAACTAGAGGAAGAAGCTCAGGTACAGCTTTTTTATGTATTTTTCTGAAAACTATCTTATCAACAATTATATTGATTTATATGTGCCATATGGCATTTTAATTTTTTTAAGAGTATAAAGGTAATACTTTAAAATGATTTCATAATATTTTAAACCTTTATTGACTTCACATATATTTCATCTAGCCCCTCCACAGGGAATCTCAGTCTCTCTTTTCCACATAGGCAGCTCTGTCACAGCTTGATAATGCTTGAGGGATGATGGCTGGCTGCCCTGTTCCCAGTAAGCACCACCTAAAGAAGATAAGAACTACTCTATGAGAATACAGAACAACTGAGTGGTGACTAGCTCAGAAGAGGGTTGAGCCACTGTCTCCATTCTATAGTTATTCTGAGTCTATGGGTTCTATGGTCAAGTTCAGAGTCTGGTCTGGCTTGGTCCTTAGGGTTTGCTCCTGACTCAGCTCATCAGCAGCCTTGTGACGGGCATAGTGTTGCCAGGTTTGACACCTAAAATTTTAAGTAAGGACACAGTGACTATTGAGCAATTATCTGCATGACATTGTCGAGTCTTTCAAGAACTGCATAGGATGGGTGTTCTACTTTCAGAGATCCTCTGGGCCCATTAGAAGCGAGGGAACTGCACAATGAAACATGATAATGACATTTGCCAGGCGTTCAACTAACTCGAGCAGTACACGCGACAGAATTTCTGGTTAAGAGTGGTCTGTTTCTTTGCAATGTTGGACCAGCAACTTTTATAATGTTCTATTTTTTAACTCAATATGAAGATTAGCAGTGGTATAATGTGTACAAATTACAAATTAACTTTCTACGAAGGTAGGAGAAGCTTCTACCTAGCCTGAAAAGTGCCTGTCATAGCTAACAAGTACCAGCATTCTCTGCTGCTTCGGATGCAAGTACACTCTAAAGGGCAGGTTCCCTATTTTGTGTCAGCATGACGCCTTGGTTTCCTACTTGGGATTATTCTGAACACACTGCAGATAGTCTTTACAAGTTTGTTGAGTGTGTGTTGGAAATGTTGGCACTGCCAAATATTTTTGTGACAATTCTTATAGGAAATTTTTTTTCCACAGATGAATTGCTTTATGGACTTGGAGGGTAGACTGGAACTATCATCTCTGGAATTAATATCTTCGTATGTATGGTAGTTAACTCGCCTTTCTGAGTTTTAGTAGCTCCCTCACCAGTTGCTCTTTTCCATTTTTTTCTGACTTATGTGAGGGAGTTCTGGAAACAGCGGGAATATAAACATACCTTCTGGGTAGTAATGGATACAGACTATGGGGCTTTGAACTCATGGACTCCTCCTTGATTTGTCCCATGAGTCTGGAACTGCCACTACCCTGGGTCCCAGATAACTTCTAGGAGCTATAGGATTTGTTCTCTTTTAATTTCTCTGTCCACAGTCAGCAATCCTCTTTCTTAACATATTGCAGCTTTGTTAATCTTAATTGATGAACTAGTATCTCCATTTTAGGCTTTAGCACCCATCAGCGAAATTTTTCATAAATGAGTTGAGAAGTGGCTGGCTGTGAGAACAAAAATCTCTTCTATAATTTTCCTGCAATCATGGTGGGGGTCTCTCTCCTTTTCAACCAAGTATCTACCTGGAAACATAGCTGGCATCTTGTAAATGGAGGCTGCTTGTTCATTCCTGGCCACCCAGACCAGAAATAATCACACAGAAACTGTATTAATTACAACACTGCTTGGCCAATTATCTTAAGTGTATTTATAACTAGCTCTTACATCTTAAATTAACCTATTTCTATTATTTTATATTTTACCATGGTAATGAAGAAAAAAAATAGTCTTACTTCTGGAAGTTTCCATGCATAGTTTCTATTTTGTTTTGTTGTTGGTTGTTTCATTGCTTGTTTGTTGATTGTGTGTGTGATCTTCTTATTTCCTTTGGTGTAGAGAATTTTTTTGTATTTGTACACTGATTGTGTAGGAGTAAGAGAATGGTTTTGGTGATGTCCACATTAAGCAATGAATTAATTAGAAGTTTAACACTTAAATAACTATTTCTTTTTTCACTTAACAGTTCTGACAATAATATAGAAATAGTAGAACAGTAAATCAGAAACTGAATTCTTTGGCTGTGTGGTACTGGGGAGTAGGGCTGCAAAATCTCCCTACTCATTACTGTATTAAATCAATAGCACCATTTATTTTAACATATTTCTATGGAAAAGCATGGAAAAAATGACTATGGAACACTAATATAGGATGAAAGGACTCAGGCAAAAGGAAAGCTATTACTAAATGTTCTCTCAACCATAGAAGCTGAGCTAAGGTGTGAAATGCTTATGCAAGGCTCATGGACAACATTCAAATTTGGTTTTTTTTTCTGCATTTAATTTACATTTTAAAAACTCAGTTCCAGATGTCTAAGAGCATGTATATAAATATACACACTGAGGGTTTTTTGGTTTTTTTGGGGGGAAGGGGTGGGAAAGCTCTTGAGACAGTGTTTCTCTGTACAGCCTTGACTGTCCTGGAGCTCACTCTATAGACCAGGCTGGACTCAAAGTCACTGAGATCTGCCTGTCTCTGTCTCCTGAGTGTGCCACCACTGCCTGGACACACTGAGATTTTAATCACAAGACTTGTATGAAGTTGTGTTGTTTTGGACACTTTTTTTTCTGGCTAAGACTTTGTATTTAATTTGGAACTGTGCCATTTAGAAATCAGTCATTTTTTTCTCTTTGTTGTTTATAGCTAATATAAACTCAAATAGTTACAACTAGAAAAACAAAGAGTTTTTATCTTGTTTAAACATAACTTTTAAAAAGTTCTATTAGCAAGTCTGAAATCCATTAAAATCATGAAATTCTTGCAGACATGAATGGTCTTGTTATTCACTGTCTATATGCATATTTATGAAACCTAAGGATGCTGTAAGGCACTTTTGACACATCCGAAATTCTTGATACGTTGCTGGAGGCCTTTTTTATTATTAGATGTGTGTGCTTCATGCAAAACATTTAATGTTTACCGAGAGCAGACCATAAATAAATGTCCAGAACCAAGCACAATGGAATGATCTTGTAAAATAGTTCACGTAAGAAAAAAGTCCAAGCCTGAAACTCAAATTTCTCTTTAGCATGCATTCACTGAAAACTGCTAGGAAGCCAGTCAGTCCCATGTCATTCATGGCGCAGAGGCTCCTACTACCTCAGTGAAGTCGAATTTAATGCGCTAACATTTTCTTGTAAAGCTTGACCTCATGCTGCTGCCTCTGCTTAGCAGCTGTTACCATCAGCCAACAGTGCCTGTCTGCCACCTCCCACCCTGCCTTCCGCTCACTGCTGCTGCTAAAGCTAGTGTGTTTGCTGTGCAGCTTCTGTCACGGCTTCTCCCTAGAGTTTAATAGTCAAAAAATATTTGGAATTTAGAAAGAGCACAACCAAGACCAGCTGCTCCCCAGATGAACCAAAATATATGTCATAGACTGGGCATTTCACAAGACTATATAATGTACAGATCGTCATCAAAACTGTCCCCAAGGCACGAGTCCTCATGTCCATTCCCTAAATCTACATTCAGTTTGCTTTATGTGTTTATTTCATTTTCTAGGTAACGTTTAAGATTTAAAACATTAAATTTGGTAAGTAGTAAAAGTCATTCATCTGGGCTTTTAAAACTTTTCATGAATAATACTTGAAAAATATACACAAATGTACAGCTTTCTGAAGTTTCACTTCTTGAAAATATGAATGTAACTATATCATGTCTTTCTAAAGAAACGAACATTTTCTTTAGTACATAGTTACCCTGGACTCTCATTTCACTAAAGGTCACCATTATTTTGACATTTAAAAGCAGAGTTTATTTTTTTATACATTTGAAAATACTTAAAATAAATAGAAAGCATACCATATGCTTTGTTTTATAGCTTTCCTTTTACTTAATGATGTGTTTCTGAGATTCACCCATAATGTATCACTTAAAGATAATTTATCATGATAGATGTATTCATTGTATATTTGTCAATTATTTTCCTTTTTTAAAATTCTCTCATACAATGCATTCTGATCATAACCTCTCCTCCCTCCACTCCTCCCAGATTCCCAGCCCCAGTTCCCTTCTCCCCTGTATCCACTGGTAGTCCTGTTCCCATCAAAATGAGCAGGCCTACAAGGGATATCTGCCTAACACAGCAAAACAAGACATAGTAAGACTAGGCACAAATCCTCACAGCAAGGATGGTTGAGGCAACCCAGTAGGAGGAAAAGAATCCCAAAAGCAGGCAAAAGAAGCAGAGATACTCCCATGCCCACCCTTTGGAGTTCCACAAAACTCCCAAACTAAAGAATCAAAACATCACATAAACATAACATAACACAACCTAGCTCAGACCCATGCTGCGTTCCTGATAGCTGCTTCAGTTTCTGTGAACTCCTGTGACATTTGGAGGGGAGATTGGGAATGGAGGAGCAGGCGCTGAAAGAGTGGGGGCAGTTCACATGCAGGTAGCCTACCTGGAGATCTTGTGGCCATCATGGCCTCCCGTGAAGTAGGATGCCTCTGCTAGAGTTGGGGGCTTGAAAAGGGCTAGGATGAGAGGAGAGGCTATTGGGTGTAGGCTGTGCAGGGACAATATAAGTAAAGGAATAAGCATGCATCTCAATATATTGACAGGTAATGTACTACAGAGATGACAATCCTTTACTTGTTAAATTGCAGATATGATGTAGCGCTAATGAAGATCCTAGCTGGACAGATAAGAAGTTGATTCTTAATTGAGTTCAGAAATGTAAACTGCATTTAATTATAAGCAATTTTGGAAGAATGATAAATAAGATTCATATTGTCAGTTTCAATTCCTATCACAAAGCAATAATTTTTAAGATAGTGTAAGCTTGACAGGCATGTTAATGAATAAATATGAATATTGAGAAAGAAACTTGCAGAGATCATCCACCTGATTTGTAGCAAAGAAAATACTGCATTCCACTGAAAGAAATAAGCGTCTTAAAAGGTTAGTCACTTTTAGGAGGAAACAAGAAAGTGAAACTTACTTCACATCTGTCCACTAATCAATTGTAAATGAATTAAAAATCTAACTGCAAAAGATAACAAGAGGCAACATTCAGAGAAAAGTGAAAAAAAATCTTTATCACTTTAACAAGGAAAAGAGAAAAAAAAACCTAATGGAATGGCTATATGTAAATTTGAAATTTGTGTTTTTCAAAATACACCAGTAAAAGAACCTGTATGGTTTAATGATGCTGCGGAGGAGGTATTAAAATACTGCAGAATTGCTATTATTTAGCAATAACAAGTGATGTTAAAGATACAGGGAGGCTGCTCGCGTACTGCTGATGCCGATGTAAATGAGTATAGCCTCCACAAAATCAGGATTGAACTTCCCTAAGAAAAGTAAGACTACCAAATGGTGTACCCATATCACTCCTGGTAATACACTAAAGAGAACTTAAGTAAGTATACCGTAGATATGCGACATGCCCATATTGAATAACATTCAGAATATTATCATAATTATATAGCATTCATAATAACCATGCTACCCATAATAACCATGCTATAGAATCAGCCAGTGTTATGCATCGGTACATGAACAGATAAAGAATAATGTAGTATATACACATAGGGGAGCTTTACCAAGCCCTAAGGAAGAATGAAATCATGTCACTTATAGGAAATGGTTGTTACTTGAAATGATCATATTTACCAAAATAAGCAAGACTCAGAAATATAAATATCTCACATTTTCTCTTATGTATAGATCCTGGAATATTAATATGTACTTGTTGTTTTATGTAGATGACACTATAGTAACAGAGAAACTGAGAAGATGAAGAAGGCTGGGTAGGAAGAGCCATGAGATGCCAGTATGCTCATGGTACATGATATTCTGGGATGGTTGCCTGTTCAATAGGAAGACAATTAATGGTCTCACATGGAACAAGGAGATGCCCATAGACCTCCATCTCTAGATAAGGAACTATTGACAGTTGATGGCTATTATAAAATACAGAATAACTTTTCTTTGAGGATGTGTCCCCTGATTGGTCACACATGTTTTACCAGACATGCATGTGTACAAAGGAAAAGTAAATTAGACTCAGTGCTTTTTGTGAATTCAAAATAAAATATCAAGTTATGAAGGAGCTTGGGCTATGATGGGGTAAATCAGGAAGAACTGGGGAAGGAAAGAAGGGACAAATATGCCCAAAATACACTACAAATGCATAAAGTTATCAAATAATCATATTACACTTTAAAAGAAAATATCGTTATGTAGTATTATATTGCATATTCAACCAGTGAATATTCACCAGTCAATATTTTTTTTCCAAAACAAAGACATAAACCTTAAATTCCACTGGATTTCTGCTGGAGACCACATCCCAGATCATGGAGTAGAGAGTGAGAATTTCAGAAGAGGACACCTAAGTTGCTGATATGAAGAGAAAGAAATTAAAGATGCCAAAGCTATGGTAATTGAAATTTGCTATTGAGCAAGAGAAGGGAAGAGTTTGAGGAACTTTCCTTTCACCATTTTGAATTTTTTACTGAATTGAAATGTCACAAGAACTATTTTGAAATTGACTGTTAAATAACGTGGCATTTCCTTCTGTGCGCTGTGATTACCATTAATGAATAAAGAAACTGCTTTGGACCTATAGCAGGGCAGAACATAGCTAGGTGGCAAAAACTAAGCTGAATGCTGGGGAAAATGGAGGTGGAGTCAGGAGAAGCCATGTAGCACTGCTGGAACCAGACAGAACTTTCGCAGGTAAGCCACAGCCACGAGGCGATACACAGATTAATATAAATGGGTTAAATTAATATGTAAGAGTTAGTCAATAAGAAGCTAAGGTTAATGGGCCAAGCAGCGTTTTAAACAATATGGTTTCTGTGTGATTATTTCAAGGTTAAGCAGTCTGCTCCAATAGTTAGAAATGTTAAAAAGTAGCTAAGAGTCTACGTGTCAGGTCTCAAGAGAAACAGTTCTGTCTGTTCCAGTACTGATAGCAAATACCCAGGGGTGAGTTACACATCAATGCAAATGGAAGAGTTCTGTAAAGGGTAGCAGATGAAACATTTTTTATTTTTGTGTGGCTTACCATGACCATTTATGCAGAATTTTTTCTGGGATATTATCAGTGGATATAAAATATAGTTTTGTTTTTCTTATCCTTGTAAAAAATGCCATTATTTTTTCTTTTCCTTCTTGTTCCTTAAGTACATGTCCTATTTTTCTGGTTGCATTTGAGATTTCTATTTCATGATTGTTTTCAGCATAGTGAGCCAGGCATTTGCCAGCTAACTTGCATTAGTGGTAGGGCTAAACTATCTGCAACTTAGGCTAATATCCTGAGCAAACCTTATTAAACCCAATGTCTAAGTATATACACTCGTTACTGGAACTGAAAGTGTTGTTCTAAGACACAACGTGGAGAAATGTAACTATTTCACAAAAACTTCTCCAGTGCCTATACTGTAGCAAAAACATATCTTTGGGTCAGGGAAAAGCACAAGAACAGAGCTCCCTTAACCAGAGGGAGCTGTGGTGGCTACAACTCAGCCCTCAGATGATGGAGCTGATGAAACCATAGCTACTGTGCACCTATCACACACACACACACACACACACACACACACACACACACACACACACATTTCAGACTTTAAAGGAAACGATAAAGGCAGAAATGAGGGAAATGGAAGGGAAACTAAAACAGAATTAACTGGAACTTCTATGATATGAAAACGCAAGCTGACAACAATTTGTAGGTGTCTACAAATATAAGGTCTCTAGAAGTGCGAAGCGAGGCTTCAGCTAATGACGTAGCTGTCTTCGGGCTCCCCACTCTGGCACTGGTAGCCTATTCCTACTCTTGCTCAAAATCACCTGAATGACTGCATTCCAAATCCACCATCTCTTTACTAAAGCTCTAATCTATCATACACATTGTCATTAATTGTGCATTTCTTGCACCAAAACAGTTCACATGAGTGCTTTTTAAACCATTTCACAATATTCTATTTTATTTAAAAGGCATTAATATCATGACGGGTATAGTGATACAAATACCCATTCTCAACTCTTGGGAAGCTTCAGTAGGAAGTTCACATCCCAAGTCAGTCTTGCCTGAATAATGATACTCTATTTCAAAGAGCAAGTAAGAAAGGGAGAGAGGAAAGAAGATAAGGATGGGGAGGGGAGAGGGAGAGGAGAAAAAGAAGAAAAGAATGTAAAAGTACATCGACATTGTTTGACTGTGTAATTAAGATTCGGGCATCATGACCCTAGTGGTAGCAATAAAGTTCTTTTGGGGTGTGTACTGTTGGACAAGGTAACAGTCGGATTAAGGAACTCAAGGACTCAACTCCATGAGAATGCCAAAGTCTTCTTTGTTGAAGGTCAGAGGTATGACAAAAAGTCTTCCTTGGGTCTGTATGTGAATGCTGACAGTGTGTGCAGAAAATGTCACTGTCGTTTTCTCCCATCAGATATTTGCGACCTCAAGACTGCTCATGCTGCTAATCGATAAACGTGCTTCAGAATCTGTCAGCTGTTTATAACAACCTTTATTCCTGGTTTAGCTCTATGTAGTGACCCTGTCTCTTTGTTCAGCTGTATCCACTAACCTTGCCTTCCTGTTCAACAATATATAATAAATGAGCGCAGTGTTAATGGATGGGGCAAGGAGTAACTTCTCTGTCAGACATCCCAGCCCACCCAATCCCTAAGTGTGTATCTATGTGTGTGCCCTTTTTCTGTTTTCTCCAGGTCTCATTTAGGCCAATTCCTGGGGAAACACAAGGACTTGTCAGCTAGCCTTTATTTTCAATATGTTTTCTGATAGGGTTTTCTTTGTGTTATGCCTTCTTTAGACCAATATACTCTACTCTTTTCAGGAATGATCTGCATGAAACAACCTCATGACTATTTCCATGTTCTTTTCCTCTTTCTTTCTTGTTTTCCACAGATATATTTCACAACCACTCTCAGGTGCTTAAACTGATTCTATAAAGGTAGATGAGCTTTCTTACCACATGTGAATACAGTTACCTTCTCCAACCTTTGAAAGGCCATAACTGGCATTTTGCTGCATTACTAAAATTTATGATGGTATGTATAAGATACATTGCCTTGATCCCACCCCCCCCCCCAAATGCCCTATTTTAGAGATAAGTAAGAGAAAATTCATGGACTCTGTATGTTTATATCATTGCACCTAAATTCATATTAACAGAGAAACAATTCCATAAGATTCTGACTCCTAATTAAAGCATTTATTCATGATATTTCCCACATCACAGTCATTTCCTGTTTTTTCTTGTTTATATTCATTATTTTCATAATACTTTAGAATCTCTTTGGAACTCTTAATGTACCTTATGCTGGTGACATTTGATACATGGTAATGTGGGGTATAGTTTTACTAACAAATGTGAATTATTAAATTTAAATATGTGTTGGGGATATGGATCAGTGTATCAGTTCTTAGGTAGCAAGTGTGAGAACCCAATTTAGAACCAAAGCAACCATATAGAGGCTAGGCAAGTGGCCTACTTGTGATTGAAGCCCTTAGGTGGCAAAGACAGAGGATGCCCTGAGCAAACTGCTATATAGAGAAAACAAGATGACTCTATCAGTTCCTGATTCAAGACCTTACCTCAGTAAGTAAGATGGAAAGTGGCTGTAGAAGATGTTCAACCTCAACCTGAAGCCTCCATACATGCAAATACACATGTACCGACATACATGTGGCACCCATTATGCACGTATCATACCCAAAAATATTTTAAAAGATTTACCTATACGTTTACAAACATAAGATATTTGTTCAGAATAGTCATATTTATATTTAAAAACATAGATGAAAATGCTCAAGCAATTTTATCATGTTAAGGATACTCTTTTTATAGAAAGTATAAGAATCATCACAGGGACACTGAAATTCAAGTCCCTGGGATTGAATTCACGCAGCAAGTTCCTTCAGTGGCTGTGTTGTCTTGCCAATCGTCTGCTCGAATACAATCCTCAAATATTAGAAAAGCAGAGACACTCATTAAACCAGAATAACTTCTATGGACTCAGAGTTCATCATCAAGTGTATGCATTGCTATCTCTGCAGACCATAGATTTCCTCTGAGGAACTGAAAGGCTAACTACTCAGCCTATGCTTTATTCTCCATTAAATAATACTGCTCTGAAGAAATGAGTTTTACCTTAAGACAAATGTCAGCCTGGAGGGGGCAAGCTTTCCTATATTTATGAAATACACACTGACATAGTAATTCAATTTCACAGCTGTTCTTTAACCTTATGAAGTTTATTAAAAAAATAAAATAAAATCCGTCTCCTTTAACTAAAAGATCAGAGTGTCCGTGTATCTGTCCTGAGGAGTACCTTCTTCCTGCAGATCAACATCTTGTGTCCTCCTGAGGGAGCAGTAGGCAGCTCTCAGTGATGTCTTGTCCAAGGACATTAATCTCATCCATCTGGGATTCTGCTTCGTGATCTAAATCCATTCCAATGGCCACTTCTAAATATCACTAGATTGAGGACATTAGGATTTTGACAAATGATACTTGAGGAACACAATCAATCCACGATTATTGGGCTCATTTCTATACATAATTCTTTCTCTGTCTTTATGTTGCCCTCAATATAGAACGAGATGTTTACCAAGGCAGTTCATTTTCTCTGGAAAATTGATTATCATGATGATTGGTTGTTAGTGATTAATCTTCCTCAAAAATATAAACATGAAAATGGTAAATTTAAATGGTGAAATATTTGTAACAGACTTTAAAATGATTTGAAGTTCTTGGCAGTTCCCTTATTATTCAAAATTTCAAAGTATTTTCCATTGTGAATTATCACTCATACAACATCCCTAGAATTAATTTTCGCTTTTCCTCACATAAATCAGGAAGCTCCGCCACGGCCTTCATCTCTTGATGACAGGGAACTAAAAATAATCATGATTAAAGATGAAAATGGTCATGAGAACCTTCATTTGCATGATGTGATTTCAAAAAACACTCTCTACCTTTACCTTTTGAATATCAAATATATTTCATGAAGCAGCACGTCATTTCTATTTTGTGATGTGTAAAAATGACTATATAACTTTCATATTATGGATGAACTAAATAGCACCTGCTATAAGCAGCAGAAAAGTAGATAACATATTTTGCATGGTTTACTTAACACATCACACACACAAACACACACACACATATGTATATGCAATTACATGTATGTATATATTATATATGTGTGTCAATTTTTGCTCAGTGGCTCTATCTCTATTTCCTTTCTCTCCATCCTTCTCTCTCTCTTTCTCTCTCTCTCTTTCTCTCTCTCTTTTTCGAGACACATGGTCTTATTAGAAAAGGAACATTAGATTTTACAGGTCTTGAAAACAAAATTCTTCTCTTTTAGCTTGACCAAGCCCAAGTCCAAATGCTGGATTAGAAGTGTGTACCACCATACCTGATTTCAGTTCTGGCCTTCAATGTCAAACTGCCATAGTAGCTATTAGGGATCTTTGGATAAATACCTGCCTTTGTAGAAGACAATCTACATGATAAGTCTGCTAAAGAGTCTTGCATTACTGAACAGTGAGGAAACATATGGCCTGATAGATGCAGAATGTATGATGCATAGACACAGAAACCTTCTTAAAAAAAACTATCAAGGATCAAATCTTGAGAATGCCATAAAAAACTAATATTTTTATCTAAAATATAAAATTGATAACTGTGTGACCTATTGATATGCGAATAACTCACTCAACCAATAAGAACAGAAATCTGTCCTGTAGACTAATTTGAAGTTTTCCATGAAGATTTTCTGTCTTTGGGAAACTCCAGTAAGACTCTTTTTTTTTCTTTAAGTAACAGCTCCACAAGAGGATTTCCTCTGAGCAGCACAGATGGGAGGAGGCGAGATCAGATATCAGCTAGTTCAAGAAGATTGATATCAACAGAATGCTGTCAGATATATAGAATTCAACTATGATTTGATGGAATTATACATATGAGGTTCTCTCTGAAGCATTAGAGTCTGATTATTAAAAGAATAAAATAGTTTCTATTTAAGTAGTTTACTTCAGTTAGAGTCAATGCCATGTAATTTAAAATGCATTTAAGAAGAAACCTATCCCATTATCCTCTAGTTAGAGCTAGCCAATGGCGAGAAAGGAACAGGCATATTTAAATTTCAGCACAAAACACCGTGGTCCCTAGAAGATGTAAGAGGAGCAAGAATGACCTCCAGATGCTGTTTCATTTCCACCTTGCATTAAAACCCATCATGGAGAGTGGAAAGGCTGTCTGTGTAGGTCAGAACGGGCTTATTACTCTACCTGGAGGTAAGCTTAAGTAAGCATTGCCTTGTGGATTGAACTAGGTAACAAAAACAGCTGCCAAACAATCAAATCACTAAGCGGCACATACAGCTTACTTTAAGAGGTGATCAGCATCTAGTGCTCATGCATTCCTCTTCATAGTATAAATATGTGCACATTATGTATCTGTTTCATGTATCCATGTTTCTGTAGGTTTTCATCTGTTCCCATGAATTAAAATTTACTTTCTTCAACATTTTAGAGATAGAAAATTGTATTGCCACATTACTCATTTAAAAATTGAAGAAATTAGTATCTCATTGCCTTTGAAGGCTTGGTTTGAGTCAGTCATTTGCCAATTATTTTACCGTTTAAAATTTGTAACACTTAAGCAAAGTCTCTCTTAAATCAATTTGACTATATCCCAACAACAAGGATACTATCAAAGTCTCAAAATGCTGCGAATGTATGGGCTTTCAGGGATGTGGAAGCAGAAAATTGCCTTTCCACCTTCGAGAATAACATATCTTGTAGCTTGAAGGGAAAAGGTCACTGAGCTGTCCCAAAACAGTGTCCTATAATTAAATTCAGATGTATGCTTGACCCTTACACTCTCACGTCCCCTCAAGATATTTGAAAGAAGAATGGATTGAAGATATTAGAAGTTTAACCTGTTTTTGAGTTTTGTTGGAAGATGATGGTAAAATTTCCAAGGATGTGCCTTCATCAGACGTTTCAGAGAATGTTGGGTTTCTTGAGATGCCTGGAGAGAGAAAGTGTTTCAAATGTTGAAAAACTCTTTTATGGGTCTGTGACAGTGATTGAAGGGATGGTAACAAAACCATGGGTGTATTTCAACTTCTGCCCAATATGCTGTGCTGCTTAGAAGGTGGAAAGGGAGCAAGAATGACCTCCAGATGCTCAGTTTCATTTCCACCTAGTATTAAAAACTCATCACGGCAATTGGAAAGGCTGAGTTCATAGGTCAGAACGATATTATTACTCTACCTAGAGGTAAGCTCTCCAAGAGCTCATTTTATAAAACTTTCATTGTCGGTTGGGAACCACATATAGATTCAAAACCATCACTCCACATCCTTATTGACCCAGAAGACCATTTGGATTAAAAAATAAATGCATTTTGGTTTTGGAAATTCTGCTCAAATTTCTAAATTCCCTCCTGTTGTGTGAGCCAATACTTGAGTGTATGGATGCATGTGAGCACATTAATGTTTGAAATCCAAGAGTGCAGGTGCTTTTTATGAAAGTCCTGATTTCTTCTTTATGGTTCAGTAGGATTGACACTAACAGGAGTCCTGCGTCTGGTTCTGTGCATCAGTAAGAGCAAAAGATTTGCCCAGAAATAGTAAATTATCTCAACCATTCTCAGGAAATGTAAATGGTATCATGGTGAGAGAGTGATTATGTGAGTCAAAAGCATAAAAATGCCAGGCATAAATAAGGTGGAACGCCTTCATCCCCACTGGGATAAAATAACACTACATTCCTGAGATGCTGACTAGAGACAGAAAATTTTTTTGGAGATGTGTTTGCTCCAAGAGTAGAGAGAAAATAACTTTAAATAATTTATTTTCACACTGCCCCAAATCACAACCTTCAACATAAAAGGAGAAAATCTACTTTCAAATCAATTTTGCATTGGCAAGTGTGGGACTAGAACTTTGACAAGAAATGTTATTTATGGCAAAGATTTATATCCCTGAAGACAGATATGTATTGTATTTTATATGTGACACTTTTTCTCATGTACATACGTGTTTATTCACTATTTTACAGTTAAAGAACTGGGTAAATTTTGTGTAAGGTTATGCACCACTCTAGAACAATCATGGAGTGGTGGAATTTCTTTTATAAATGTCATTGCTATTACTTTTGTCGGGGCAGGCAAAGGTTAGAAATGAGTGACTATTCATCAGTATTTCTATACTAGGTTAAATTATAGATAGAAAATTGTATCTTTTCCAGCAATTATTTCAACAAGAGTTTAAATTTGATGATGAGTCATTCATGTGAACTATCTTTTAGACAAGATCTGCTGATAAATGCTTTGATGATGAAAATGAAGACGAAATCACTTTGAATTTTATAACAGCAGGCCTATTGCTTGGTTGCTCTGTTTTGTTTTGGTTTAGAGAGGGGAAATTGAGTTTGGGCACCAGAGGAAACTCTCGATTGCCACTGTCTGTGGAAAGACCAGTTTAACACTGTAGCTGTCTTCTCTGTCATAGGCATTTGAGCACACTCCCCTTGCTCTGCTCCATGCTCTTTGCCCTAACAAATGAGTAGTTCTAAAGTGCCTTGAAAATATTAATTTCTATAAAAATAATAAGAGATTATTATAGCCATGGGATAGGTCTGAGGACATGGAAGTTCAAAGGTAAATGACAAGTTTTTCAGGAGTTTAAAGTTTTCAAAAAAGAAAAAAAGTTTTCTTAAACCAGTTACTTCCTATCTTGATGTTGACCTCTGGATAGCATAAAAATCCTCATGTTGTGGATGTCCCTCAGAAGGGAAAATAGACAAGATTGCCTAACAAAATTGGGAGTGTGAGGGTGGGGGGAAGGGGGAGGGCAAAAGGGGAAGACGGAAAAATGGAAGGGGGGAGGAGAACTTAAGGGAATTATATGGTCCAGATGGGGAAGGACAGAGAGGGGAAGCAAGGAAAGAGATATCTTGATTGAGGGAGCCACTATGGGGCTAGCAAGAAACCTGGCACTGGAGAAAATTCCAGGAATCTACAAGGATGACCCCAGCTAAGATGTTAAGCAATAGTAGAGTAGGTGCCTGAACTGGCCTTGCCCTAGAGTCAGATTGATGACTATCTTAAATGTCACCATAGAACCTTCATCCAGCAACTGATAAAAGCAGATGCAGAGATCCACAGTTGAACACAGGTTTGAGTTTACAAAGTCCAGTTGAAGAGAGGGAGAAGGAGTAATATGAGCAAAGGAGTCAAGACCACGGTGAGAACACCCGCTGACACCATTTATCTGAGTTAATGAGAGCTGGCTGACTCTGGCCTCACAGTGGGGGAACCAGCAGAGGACCAAACTAGACATTATAATGGTGGGTGACAGTTGTATGGCTGAGGCAATCTGTGGGGCCGTTGGCAGTGAAACCAGGATCTATCCCAATGCTTGTACTGGTTTTTTGGAGTCTGTTCTCTTTGAAGAGAGATATTTGCTTAGCCTACATATAGTGGAGAGGGCCTTGGTCCTCCCTCAAAGCAACACACTAGACTTTGTTGACTCTGCGTGGGAAGCTTTATCCTCTCTGAGGATTAGATGGCAGGGAGGTTGAGTGGGGAAGGGAAGTGGAGGGAGTGAGAGGGGAAGGAGTGGGAGCTGGGATTGATATGTCAAATGAGAAAAGATTTTTTTTAAATAAATTAATTTAAAAACTCATGGCCAAAAAAATTAGTCTTTAGCCTGGAGTAACTTCAGATGCCAGGAAAGTGGAAAGAGGTGAAGAGGGAGATAGTAGAACATAGGCATTATGAAGAGGGAGATAGTAGAACATAGGCATTATGAAGAGGGAGATAGTAGAACATAGGCATTATGAAGGAGGAAGGAGAAAAACAGGGCTGGGGAACGTAACTGGAAGGGGATAAGGAGACAGAGAAAGGAGAGTTAAATAACACTAAGGTTGTTTTAAAAAACACACAGAAACAATATTTTAAAACTTATTTAAAATACATATATAATATTAACATATACATGAATATATACCATACATGGAGTTACATATATGGAGCTATAATGTCACATCACCCATATCCAGGAAAGAGCCACAGACTATCCAAAAAAATCCACAGTGTCAAGTAAGTAAAAACTCCCAGTTGTTTAGCATGGGACTCCTGAAAGACTCCATAAAGAATATAAACTATTGCCTTTGCCCAACTTCCTGGAAGTTGAGATAAAACGCTGAGGACCCCACAGACTTTAGACATAGGACTTAGAGGAATTAGCTGGAACTGATCTGGAAGCCTCCTCCCTGAGAACTAGCTATCACAGTACTGAAAGACGCTATGCAGGGTGCCAAGAAAGAAAAGTCACCAACAGTCCTTCCTACCAACAAAGCCCGTAAACCATAACAATGACTTCTCAGTGAGCCCCAATGGTGCAATATTGGCACTCAGTCTTGGGGCAACCAACAGCTGCCTAATTGAAAGGACATGAAAAAAACAATCCATGTTGGGTAAGCTGAGATGTCATTGTCATTGCAATTAAAACCAAGATGTTAAAAGATTGCCTACTAATATTCAGTATGGCTGAAGCATCATGCCATTTCTAGTCTCTTTCACTTGGTATGTACTAATTCACAAATTATTGTGTATATGTACACATTCTATAAAAGACCCTTGCAATGAATATTTTAAACAACTAAACAGTATGCATTCTGCCCTCTCTCTGTTTTCAATCTACCAGAGAGAAATCCACATATAAACGATGTTATCAATAACTTCAAGGATGTTTTTATGAAGAGGCTATATGTACCATGAAGATAAATGTTTTCTGACACTGATGTAGGAGGTGAAATAGTACAAATGATACCAGTATCTAGTATGTTTTATTAATAATCAGACACTAGATTCAAGTCTTGAAATGGATTATATTGGTGAATGTCAGGTCAACTTGGGAAGCCTAAATGACAGGAGCAGTAAGCTGAACAAAGATAGGTTGCAAAGAAACATTA
Source organism: Arvicola amphibius (assembly GCF_903992535.2). NCBI lineage: Eukaryota > Metazoa > Chordata > Mammalia > Rodentia > Cricetidae > Arvicola > Arvicola amphibius. The sequence goes on from NC_052064.1 coordinate 15,073,073, forward strand.
AAAGATAGTGGGGCAGCAAATGACTTAAGAGTCTGAGATGCATGGAACTGCCTAGAAGATAAACTCTAAAAATAGGTTAGCACCAGGTTATATAGTTATTGAATATCAGGTTTAAAATATGTAGACTTTATTTAGTGGGATTTATTTAGAAATAGTATTTTATACTATTTCTTAAGTAAAGCATATGCATAGGTTGAAGACAGTTACTTAAAAGAAATCCCATACTAGCTCAGAATTGAGAAATAGATGGTTATTTATTTAGGGGTAAACTCACAAATCAAAATCCTCTGCTGGAACGGAGATCAGAAACCAAAATCCACAACCAGAACAGAGAGAGAGGCTGGGAAAGAGTCCAGACACATGCTCTGCATCAGCGTATATAGTATAAGAGGCCACACCCCAGTAAGCAGGTAACCACAAGCTGTAGAACTTCCTACAGCACCTCCCCCTTTTGTTTAATAATGGCGTGGGAGGCCCTTCTTTTTCGTGTTGCTTTCATTGGTTAATGAATAAAGAAACTGCCTTGGCCTAGTTGATAGGGCAGAACTTAGGTAGGCAAGAAGACAGAACTGAATGCTGGGAGGAAGAAAGGCAGAGTGGGAGGGAGAACGCCATGGAGCAGCCAGAGACAGTCATGCTGAATCTTTCCCAGTAAGCCACTGCCACATGGAAAAGGCCAAGTACCATATAAAGGCAGACCTATCAGAATTACACCTGACTCTTCAATGGAAAAACTAAAAGCCAGGAGGTCCTAGGCAGATATACACAGACACAAAGAGACGACGGATGCAAGCCTAGACTACCCAGCAAAGCTTTCAATCACCATCGATGGAGAAAACAAGATATTCCATGACAAAACCAGATTAAATCTACAAATCTAGTCCTACAGAAAGTACTAGAAGGAAAACTCCATCCCAAGGAAGCTAACCATGCCCACAAAAACACAGGCAACAGATAACTTCCCATCAGCAAACTCCAAAGAAGGGAAACACACAAACACTACCACCAAAAAATAACGGGAATTAACACTCACTTGTCATTAAAATGTCCTAATATCAGTGTTCCCCACTCTTGGCCTTGAGAGGGAGGGAGGGGAGGTATGGGTGGAGGGAAGGGGAGGGAAGGGGAGAAGGAGGGGAGGGAAGGGGGAGGAGGAGCGGAGGGAGGGGGAGGAGGAGGGAAGGAGATGGAAATTTTTAAATATAAAAAAAAAAAAACCATGAGAAAAAAAAAAGAAAAAAAAACTTATAATAAAAACCATGTTTTGGTGGCAAAAATAAATAAATAAATAAAATGTCCTAATATCAATGGAATCAATTCACCTATAAAAAGACACAGGCTAAGAGAATGGATATGAAAGCAGGAACCATCCTTCTGCTATACACAAGAAACACATCTCAACCTCAGAGACAGATATTACCTCTGAATAAAGGGTTGGGAAAAGATTTTCCAATCAAATGGACCTAAGAAACAAGCAGGTGTAGCTATCCTAATAGCTAACAAAATAGACTTCAAACTAAAATCAATCAGAGGAGTTGAAAGACACTTTATACTCATAACAGACACAATCCCTCAAGATGAAATCTCAATCCTAAACATCTATGCTCTAAGTACAAGAACATCCAGATTCGTAAAAGAAACATTACCAAAGCTTAGATCGCACATCAAACCCCACATGCTTTCACACTGCAGTAAATGTCACGTCAAACTGCACACACTAATAGTAGGAGACTTCAACACCCCACTCTCCACAATGGACAGGTCAACCAGTCTCAGAAACTTAACAGAGAAATAAGAGAACTAACAGCTGTCATGACTCTAATGGACTTAACAGATATTTGCAGAAGATTTTACCCAAACACAAAAGAATATACCTCCTCAGGGCCACAAGGAACTTGCATTAAAATTGACCACATACTCGGGAACAAAGGAAACCTCATTGGAATAACCCCTTTATTTTTTTGAATCACCATGGCTTAAAGTTAGACTTTAACAACAACACAAATTGCAGACAGCCTACAAAGTCATATAAACTGAACAGTGCTCAGTTGAAACACCCCTGGGTCAAGGATGAAATAAAGAAATTAAAGACTTCCTAGGATTCAACAAAAATGATGGCACAACATACCCAAACCTATGGAACACTATAAAAGCAGTGCTAAGAGGAAAGATAATAGCATGAGGCGCTTACATAAAGAAAGTGGAGAAATCTCACACTAACAACTTAAAAGCTCATGTGAAAGCTCTAGAATAAAAAGACGCAGACTCACCCAGGAGAAGTAGAATACAGGAAATAATCAAATTGATGGCTAAAATCAATAAAATATAAACAAAGAGCTGGTTCTTTGAGAAAATCAACAAGATAGACAAACTCTCATCAAAAGGCAGAGAGGGAACATCCAAATTAACAAAATCAGAAATGAAATGGGGAATATGACAACAGATACAGAGGAAATTCAGAGAGAATCTTTAGGTTATACGACAAAATCTTGAACTCCAAAAAATTGAAAAATGTAAAAATAATGGATAATTTTCTGGATAGGTACCATATGCCAAAATTAAATCAGCACCAGGTGAACAAATTTATGCAGACCTCTAACCTGCAAGGAAATCGAAGCAGTCATCAAAAGCCTCCCAACCAAAAATAAGTGCAGGCCGGATGATTTCAGTGCAGAAATTTACCAGAACTTCAAAGAAGAGATAAGACCATTACTCCTCAAAGTGTTCCACATAATAGCAACAGAAGGAACATTGCCGAACTCTTTCTATGAGATTACAGTTACCCTGATACAGAAACCACACAAAGACTCAAACAAGAAAGAAAATTACAGGCCAACTTACCTAATAAACATTGATGCAAAAATACTAAATGAAATTCCGACAAACCAAATCTATGAACACATCAAAAAATCATCAACCTTGATCAAGTCGGTTTCCTACCAGAGATGTAGGTATGGTTCAACATATGAACATCTATCAATGTAATCCACAATAAATAAACTGAAGGAAAAAAAAACATATGATCATCTCATTAGATGCTGAAAAAGCATTTGAAAAATCCAATACCTCTTCATGATATAGGTCTTGAAGACAGGGAGAGAAGGAACTTATCTAAATATAATAAAAACAATATACAGCAACTTGATAGGCAGCAACAAATAATAGAGAGAAACTCCAAGCGATTTCACTAAAATTCAGAACAAGACAAGGTTGTCACTCTCTTCTTATCTATTTAACATAGTTCTCGAAGTTCTCACTAAAGCGATAAGAAAAGAAAGGGGATCAAGAAATTCAAATTGGAAAGCAAGAAGTAAAACTTTTGCTATTTGCAGAAAATACGATAGTATACATAAGTGACCCCAACATTCTACCAGAGAACTCCTACAGCTGATAAATACCTTCAGTCATGTGGCAGAATACAAGATCAACTAAGAAAATCAGTACCCCTACTATATACAAATGATAAAGAAGCTGAGAAAAAAAACAGAGAAACATCACCCTGCACAAGAACCACAAATATCATAAAACATCAAAGAAGTGAAAGACCTGTTTGACAAGAACGTTAAGACTTTGAAGAAACTGAAGAAAATACCAGAAAATGAAAAGCTCTCCCATGCTCTTGGATAGGTAGGATCAACATAATAAAAAAAAAAAAAATGGCAATCCTACAAAAAGCAATCTACACATCCAATGCAATCCCCATCAAAATCCCAACATAGTTCTTCACAAACCTTGAAGTCCGATACTCAACTTCATATTGGAAAATAAAAACCCCAGTACAGGCAAAACCATCCTGTACAATAAAGGAACTTCCAGAAGTATCACCATCCCTGACATCAAGCTCTATTTTAGACCTACAGTAGAAGAATGCAAATAGATCCATATCTATCCCCATGCACAAAACTCCAGTCCAAATGGACCAAAGACCTTGATATAATTATGACCACAATGAACGTGATGCATAAAAAAAATTATGAATAAAAAAGACAACTTTGAGTTTCTTCGTTTTTCCATTTTAATTATATCAGTGAAGATAGTTACAAATATTAGTTTATCTGGTGTCTATTTTCCACCCATTTTTCTCAAGTTGGTATCACCTATGCCATTTCCAAGTATTGAACCTTCTTTTCCTGTCCATTGCGGTTTTTTTTTTTTTTTTTTTTTTTTTATCATTGGAAGAAGAGCTTATTTGGGCTTGTTTTGAGAGGGTTGGGACCGTCATGGCTAGACTGAATGGCGGCGTCTATGGTGATGAGAACCTGCAGCTGAAATGTCTCACATCTAAGTGATCAATGAAACAGAAAGGGGAACAATGGCACAGTATACCTTTTAAAAAAATATTTTGAAATTTGCAACCTGATAGAGAGCATAATGTCTACTTTATTATACAGCAGATATTTTATACCTCCAAGTCATCATTTGCTGTACATTGCAAAAAAAAAAAGCCCTAATTAGAGAGCAACACATTTTTTCCTTCATCATTTTTCTTCTGAATTCCTGTTAATTTCTTCAGAAGGAAAATTTCATTATAGTAGCTTATCTATGGGTTGCCTCATTTCTACAGAGATCCACAGTTCATCAGTATTAAATAGTCAAATCCTTGACATTTATACTAATTTCCTATTTTTTGCTGTATTCACCTTTGACAACCCTTTGGCTTGCAGCAACAGAATATATAGCCTTTCTGGAAGTCAGAAGATTGAAATAGGTTTTACTAACTAAAATCACTATGTCAAAAGGTCAATGCTCTTTCTGGAGGTTCTAGGAAATTAAAAGTTCCCTTGCCTTTAAAAGAATCTTTTTCTTAAATTTAAATTAATTTACTTTAACTTTCAGACTCCATCTACATACATCGGTTTATGGCCCCTTCCTATATCTTCAAAGTCAATATAATAACTTCTTTAAATATATGGCGCCTCCTCTACCCCTGCACTTTAATCATTACTTCTTATTGTCTAGACTCTTAAACAATTCTGTAATCACACCTGCCCTCCCTGATAAGGCAGAGCAATCCTTATCAAAGTCCCTATCTGCAACTGGGGTGTTACATGTTGTCTCTGGGATTGCTGAGGTCCTTTGCTGAATGACGAAGAATGCAGAAGACCCAGACACAGAGAAAGAGAAAGCAACAGCTTTATATATTTAGGATGGGGGTACTAAGGCTTGAAGTCCACTAATGGGACTGGCTTGAGTCCCATTTTATCTGGTTGTTTGTTACTCCCTTTTCTCTATTGGTTCTGTTTAGATATCCCACTCTGGGCTTTTCCAAAGCTTCTCCTAGCAATGTCTATCTTGGAACAAGAGACAGTCATGTCAGAACCAGCTTTCACATTCCTTTTCTCCCTTTATCCCTGTTTCTCTGCCTCATACTTGGTCCTAGCTGGAGGTTTATATATCATGTAAGTTAACACATACACAAGTCTACTATGTTAGATATGGTCATTTTGGGGAAGTTATAAAAAAAACATCTATCACAATATTTGTAAGTGGTACACATATGCTCACTACTAGAACACTGTTTTATAAGTAATGTACATTCACCTTGTATTATCCTGATGAAAACTCATCTAAATATTAAAATTCTTTTGGAATTTTATCCAAGAAGATGAAAACAGCTCTACTAAAATTTCAAATAATAAAGACAACTATTATTATTTTCTATAGACAAGAGTATAATTTTACCATCAAATGGCATCTATAATGTGTGAAATGCTTTATTTCAACCTACTGACTATGTAAAAATTAACATTTATATAACATATATTCTTCCTATAGACTACTAGTTAATGGTCTTTATAGGCACACATAGGCCTTGTACATTTATAAATTCAGATTTATTACACTCTCAAATACTACTGAAGATTTCCTACAAACTTCCTTTCCTCAGGAATAGCTCTACTTTTATGGATTTAAATTTTCTGTTTTCCTTGTGAATTGTAAAACTCAATTGTTCTTGCAAATAAGAGCCTAGTGTATATTTAAAAGTTTCCCTTCTTGTCTCTCTCCTTATATAGGTAACTCTTCAAAGTATGTTAAAATAATCTCCATAAGAGTCTCGCAGATGTGGCAATAACATTCTAAGTTTTTTACAGAATTGGCAATGTCCTTCATCATGACATTATTCCTTACCTACCAACCACCTGATTTTTATATTGATGCTATTTCTTTGTGTCAGTTAATATAGTTGATATGGCATTATTCAGACCTCACCTGATTCTAGTAGATGACCTATGAAACATTTTTGATAAATCTTCTATCATTTTTATTAATGGTGATTTTCAATAAATCGGTGCTTCAACCAATATCTTTATGCTTTCTACAATTAACACATATATAAGAAACTTCTAATAAAATGAAAACTTGGTTCCAGCTGCACCGAGAACAGCTGTGCATCTGAACCTCTGGAAATCTGAGAATTATACCAACACTTAATCATCGTTTACACTTCCCATCTTTAGCGCTGAACTGTAAGGGTCCAGCTAGTGACCTGCTGCAGGCTTTTCCAGTGAAACACAGGAGACATAAACCAGGGCATGTCAAACATGCTTACCATGAGTCTTCTCTCCAGCTGTCAATGAGCTGCACAGCCCAAAGATGCACAGTAGGAGACCCTGCTATCGCTGACTCTTGACTTGGTAAGAGTGTTTGCTTAAACATTCGGAAAGGTGATAGGTGAGTGGGGTCTTTAGTTGAAGTTGTGGGTCAAATTCCAGGCTTTTGCAGTAGCACATAGGAGACATAGGAAAATAAATGGCCAGGCTTTCAAGTATGCATAGACATAAAATACCTCCTGATATGATTGAAGCCTAAGTTCTACTTAATAAATCAACACAAGCTAAAATCATTTAGGTATAAAATAAAGCTTCTGAAACATGTTATCAGAAACAAAACTAACCAAAGTAAACAATGGAGAGATGGTCGTAAAATGAAAGATGTGAACATGAGAGAAGAGGAAAGCACATTTCTGTCTTGTCTAAACATCCTCAAAGTTGATGACAGATGACACTCTGTCTTCTTCCTCAACATATTTATATGTATTCATAACAAAATTAAAGTCATAAGACAAACTCACAAGTAATATTGACATTTATTTGAAACTCATTTTTGGAAAAAAATTCTAAAAATATTTGATGTGATACACATACATTACTTATAAAATAATCTGCATGTAAGACTTCTAGCTACTCTCTGTGTCATTAATTTGTAATTGATTTCTGCATTTAAATACAGTTATGGGTATTCAATTCGTGTACTTCTGGCATAATTGGAGAGTCACTGAAAACAAGATATATCGCATTACTACATAGAGACTTACATTTTCACGAAAGTAAACACTGAAACTGAACTTTTTGTCGATTTGTTTATTTATGAATTAAGTTGATACCTTAATAAAAAATGCCTTACAAGTAACATACCTTATAAATACATAATCTTCACCAACATTTCTTTGATCACCTCAGCTTTTTGCTTTCAGAAGGATAGGTATTGTGATTTTCTATAATTTACAGTGGATCAAATGATTCCTAGATGGTGAGAACTTTTCCAAATTCAGTGTTTCTTAACCTATAACTTAACATTTTCCCTTACATCCTGCCATTTAGTTGCCTCAAACTTTACAATATCAATTAGGTTGCTTAAACCATACTTTTAGGAATTGAACTTTCTTCTAATATGGAAGAACTAATGACTTCTCTGCCTTCTCTAATAGTTACTTTCAGAGTTTTATTAACAAAACTTGTATGTCAGGTACAAAATGTGTTTGGAAATGTGTGTACATTGTGGAAGTGCTAAGATGGATAATTAAAATGTGCATTACATCGCATATTATTTCACCAACAAGATTCCAAATATGTTGTGTATGTCTTTGGGAATAAGAATCCAAGAGAGTAAAAAAAAAAATGAAAGATTTCTTTCTCGTAATTTATTTTTGAAGCACAAAGCCTTTGTCTCTTAATTTAAAACTAGAAATAATCTTTTCAACTGGAAATAAGAATTTTTCAAGATTGTCCACTGAAACGGAGTAAAAATATGACTGTTCATTGTAGAGTATCATTGTGTATATATACTGGGGTGTAATTCTGTGACGCAAATGAAGCCTTTCAAAAATTGTAACACAGTCCATATGCTTGGCGTTTGAAGTCTGCTTAGTACTCCATTAGGGATTCTTGATTTGTACTTCTCAATCTGATTTCCATAAGATTCAGGTTCTCCGCAGTAAAATGACCTGCTGCAAACCCACCATGGGTTAATACTATAATATCTTACGAGGGCCATAAAGCTTTCTCATCCAGCTTGCCTCTTAAGTAATGATCTTTTATGCAGTCTTATAAAGCCGAACTTATGTTTTATTTGTAAGTCATTCTTGGCATAATAAACTCTGAATTTGGGGCACTTAGTTATGTGTTTTAAGTACATTCTTTCCTGGCACATTGTTTTATGGTGGCTCTGTAGCTACTTCATGAACAAAGTACCTCAATGTTCCAATGCGAAGCTGATTGGAAAAAGGAACATTACACTTAAAGGTGCTTCAAGATGCTGACTCTATATCCTGCTACATTCTTACTGTTACTAGGTCTACTTATTTTTTATCTAGGGACAGCCTTCACTAGTTGCCATCCAGTAAGATGAGATCTTGCTTCAGTTATGCTGTATGTTATACTGCATATAATGGGTACTTTGTAGGATTGCTGTTAATATTGGTGAGCTCATTTGAAATGAATTGAAATGAAGATTATTCAATGACACACACATTGTAGAATAATGTTTACTCTCTCAAAATTATTACTATTTTAATATTCCACTTAATCTAGTAAGTGCTATAATGATTATTTAAGGGAATTTCATTTGCTGACTTTTGAACTTTAGCCAATTTTGCACACTCAGGCATCTCTATCATAGAGATTTATAAAGACAAATAGTGAAATTGAAACCTTCCCTTCTCTTCTTTACAGAGGAACATGGGCTTGAATATATATTTTAATTTTTCTAAGTAGAAATGTAGAAATTATCAACAAAGAATATATGATACATTTGGTACCTAAGAACTCATGCAGACATCATTCATTGCTAATAAATAATTACCCTTCTTTTGAACAGAGCTCAAGAAAATAAAAACAATAATAATAACTTGCAAATACATACGATCGATAGGGTTCAAATTTTATGTCCGTTGTGCTAGAATTAGATTCTTAAGCCAACCTCTCTATGGAGCAATAGATAACCAGAATGTGATAATTCATTTTCATTGTCAACTTGATTACAAGTATAAATGCATGAAAATACACTAGAAGATGTATCCATTAGATTGTTTTCAGAAAAAAAAATTACTCAACAAGAAAGGTAGATTGAAGGTGGACACATCATCTCAAACCAACCCATAATATCTGCAATAATTACTTTTCTGCTGATGTGATAAAACAGCAGGCTGCCATTTTGTCTTGTTACCTTGTCTCTTGCTTTACAGAAGCTTCTCAGTTTCAGGGGTTTCCATTTATTAAGTGTGGTTAGTTTTATGTTGCAGTCTTTGATCCACTTGGACTCGAGTTATGTGCATGGTGATAGATATGGATCTATTTTCATTCTTCTACATGTTGATAACCAGTTATGCCAGCACCATTTGTTGAATATGCTTTCTATTCTCCATGTTATATTTTTTGCTTCTTTGTCAAAAATCAGGTGATTGTAAGTGCATGGAATAATATCTGGGTCTTCGATTCTGTTGCATTGGTCCTCCTGTTTGTTTTTATGCAAATACTAGGCTGTTTTCAGTACTGCAGCTCTGTAGTAGAGTTTGAAGTCAGGGATTGTGATGCCTACAATTTTTTTTTTTTTATTGTACATGATTGTTTTGACTATCCTGGGATTTTTTTTTTTTTTTTTTGCTTTGCCATTAAAATTTGAGTATTGTTCTTTTGAGGTCTGCAAAGAATTTTCTGGGATTTTAATTGGCATTGCATTGAATCTATAGTCTGCTTTTCGTAAGGTTGCCATTTTTACTATGTTAATTCTACCTAACCAAGAGCATGGAATATTTTCTCATCTTCTGGCGTCTTCTTCAATTACTTTCTTCAAAGATTTAAAGCTCTTGTCATACAGGTCTTACACTTTGGTTTGGTTAGAGTTGCTCCAAACTATTTTATGTTATTTGTGGCTAATGTGAAGGATGATATTTTTTTCTGATTTCTTTCTCATCCTATTTATTAATTGTATAAAGGAGGGAAGAGGGCTGATCTCTAAAATATACAGAAGCTCAAGAAATTGGTCAAAAAAATGAAGTAATCCAAAAAAATGGAACTCTCAACAGATGAATCTAAAATGGCTGGAAGACGCTTAAGGGAATGTTCAGCATCCTTAGCCATCAGAGAAATGCATCTTATACCTGTCAGAATGTCCAAAATCAAGAACACTGATGACAACTTATGCTGGAGAGGAATACTTCTCCATTGCTGTGGGAGTGTAAACTGGTATAGCCACTTTGGAAATAAGTATGTTTATTTCTAAGAAAATTAGAGAACAATCTACCTCAAGACCCAGCAATACCACTTTTGTGTATATTCCTAAAGAATGTTAATTCATACCACAAGGACGGGTGTTCAACTATATTCGTAGCAGAATTATTTGTTACAGTCAGAAATTGGAAACAACCTAATTGCCTCTCGACTGAAGAATGGCTATAGAAAATGTGGTGCATTTACACAATGGAGTACTACACGTGGAAAAAAATGGCATTGAAATTTGCAAGAAAATGGATGGATCTAGAAAATATATTGAGTGAGGTAACCCAGATCCAGAAAGACAACTATAATATGTACTCACTCATAAGTGGCTTTTAGACATAAAACAAAGAAAAACCAACCTACAATTCACAATTAAAATAATAAAGTAAATTACACATATAATACAATTGCACATAATATACATTACTGTTCAAAAATTAAAGAATGGGAGAATAGGGAGGATATACTAGTTGAAATAAAGACCAAAATACAGCAGGAAAATGCCGCACACCGCGGCCCCAGTCTGTGCTCTATGCGCTAGACCCCAGTTCGTGAGCTTCAGGCTGGAGGTTGAGAATACACACGCAGAGAAAGACCGACACACAGACCTTCTAACACTGGTACCAAAAGCCCCTCTTTATTAGCACCATGTAGGATTAAATACACTGCAGTCAATGGCCAACAGGTGAAAATCCCATCCTCTGATCCTCTAAGCTAGGCACAGCTTCCAGTAACTTCAATTAGAAGGTTCTAGGAGGGAAGAGCAGCTGAAGGCCAGGACTCATTAGCCCCAACAGGAAAAGAACAAATTCTCTAGCCCCATGGCCTATATCATATGGTTTAAGATGACTCTATCCCTCCAGTTTTGCTGCCTGTAGGATACAGCTCACTCTTGGAATCTTTCCACTCCCTGTATTCAGATCTCCTTAGGAGATCGTCCATGACTCTGACATATCCAACATCTTGTAGTCTCCAGTGCAATTCAGAATTTATTCCCATGGCTTTATGTGATGAACTCTCAGAGCCTTTGACTTTCAGGGCCTTCCTACAGGATTCCCCTGCCATACATTGCCTGGCCTCAGCACCTCTCTGAATCCAAGAAGGACGATTTCACAACCTCTTTGCTTTTGCATCCTTCATGACTCTAGCCATGTGGATAACACTTCCCACTTGGGATGGATACCTGGTCCTGTTACTGACATTTCCAGCAGCTTTTGTTTTCTGTTGCTATAGAAACAGAAAACACTTTATGTTCTCTATCACAAATTGGAAGCTTAGCTCAATGGGATCGTTTGTGTATTTCCTTTTGCTCCATTTTTTTTTACCACTGTAGCCTTATATAAGAGCGCTAAGTAAGCACCTCTTGAGAGAGTTAGTATTAGTATTAGACTGTCATAAAATGTATGCCTCCAAAGAAGTTGGCCATTACTTCTTAACTCAGCCTTGGGACAATACAGAAAGCAGCTACATTCTTGTCCGTACCCTGGGCTGGAGTAACAGCCTGAATGAAAGAGGAAAGGGAGGTATATGACAGTGTGCATCTCTCTTTGCTTCCTGTATGTGCTTCCGTGTGAGCAGCTCTTAAAAGCTGCTTCTGTACCTTCCCCATCCTGATGTTCTCTGCTCAAATTCTCACAGCCCTTCCATACTTAAGTTTGTGCATCAAGTGACTAACCCACAATCCAAACCAAAGAAAACGATTGTCTTACTCCATAGGAAAGTCTTTTACTGGTAAGGGAATTTGCAGTTCTGACCTCAAGTAATCATAGTAATTGCTTTCTTTATATACTTTTTTTGAACCAACTTCATATGATCTCACTAAAAATAAAACAGAAACTTATCTAAAAATGCTTTGCCTAGATGATACATTATAGAAATAGAAACACAAAGGATATCTAAGTCATATTTAATTTAATATTTAAATTTTGTCAATCTGGCTTGTTCGATTCAGGTTGTTAACAGTTACTGGAGTGAGGGCCGTGCAGTGATGGTGATCATAACCAGAAGCAAAGTCCTGAATCATTCAAATCAGCATCAAAGAGAAGAAGTCCAGAAAATAGCAGAGGTTATATAGATTCTAGACACAGAAAATGCTTATGACAAACCTATGGCTTTTAGAGCATAAAAAAATTATGCTCTAATTTTGAATTTCAATGAAAACTCCCAAAGTAGGTGCTAGATTTATGGAGCTGCCTATCAACTTACTTGGATGCCTTTGAACAACAGAATTTTTTTTTATTTTTTTACAGTTTAAAAAGAAAGATGTCTGAAATCTCAATGCTGGAAGACCTTATTAATTCCAAAGGCTCTGGGGAAAACCCTTTCTTATCATTTCTGGTAGACGATGATTGATTGTGGCAACCCAGTCTAATTTAGCAGGATCTTACCTTAATTTGATTATATCTACAGATTATTTCCAGATCAGGTCACATTCCTATGTACTGGTGCTAAGCATTTCAACCTATCGTTTGGGGTTACGATTTGGTAGACCATGTTATGAGGTCTAAAATTGGACTATGTTTGGGGATAGAAAACAGCACAGGCAATCTGAAAACTCCCATCCAGAACTGAAGATTGGCTGTAGGGGAAACATCCCTCGGTGATTTTGTCAGTCCTATTATTTTTCTACATTGGGGCCATGATCTGAAGACATAATCATATGTTAGTCTTTTTCACATGTGTATATATTTGTATAGAAGTTGGGAAATTGGAAAAAAAACAATTGAAAATGGAGTCAAGAGTTTAGGGCATCCAGTGTCTCAAATTTCCACGTTACCAAATGTTTCATATACTCAATAATTGTTCGATATGATTTTACTGCAAAAATTAAATCAAATAATGCAGTCATATAATAAAATCAAAATCACTTTCTCACTTTTTATGTTTATTACATTTTAATGTTTGCTTAAGTCTTTATGATTCGATTTCAAAAATTAATAAAATGACACATCATAGCAAAGCAATAACTTGATTTGTTGAAAGACTACAGCATTCATTATCTTCATAAGAATATGTAAAAAGAATATTATATCATTTCTCTCTGACTTTGGTGGCTCACCCTTGTAATCAGCACTTAGGAGGCAAACGTCAAAAGGACTTTTGTGAGTCTAATGACAAATTGGGCAAAATAGTAAGTTTCAGGTCCTCTTGGGATTCTGTAGAATACATATAAAATGCCTGCCTGCCTGCCTGCCTGCCTACCTACCTATCTACCTACCTACCTACCTACCTAGCTTCCTCCTTATCTACACAGATAGATTAGATAGATAGATAGATAGATAGATAGATAGATAGATAGATAGATAGATGATAGATAGATAGATAGATGATAGATACCACTTTCAATGTAAATTGTTGACAAACCTTTTGATGAACTTACAAATTGGGACTGCTGGGAAGTGGCTGAAGCTCTCTGGGCAAGCCCAAAGACTAGAGTTTAGATTCCCAGAATACATGGTAATGCCAGGTAGACAAGGCAGTGGTTTCTCTTTGAATCACAGCCAGAGACAGCGGCTCCCTGAAGTCATCTGGACAGCAGTTATATTAAACAACTGAGCTCTGGGTTTTATTGGGAGGTCTTGCCTCAGTAACTAAGGTTAGATGCTGATTCCTCTTTTTAAAATTGAGTCTACACAAGCAAATTCTAATGCACATATACGTCCCCCACAAATGTGCTCACACATAAAATCCACACATACACACCTATGAAAAGTGAGCCATTTAAAAATGCAAAAATAATAAAATTAACAAAATCTACTTAACTATAGGACAATTCATTATTGGTAAAACAGTCTTTAAATGTAGTGTATCTAATGGTCACTAGTGTCATGTATCTTTATGAAGCATCATATGTATACAGTATGGATGAGGAATATATATTTTATATTTTATTTAACACAGCTTAGCTATGGGCAGGTATCTGTTACGATCAAGACATAACAGCACTATCAGCTTTTTCTTACGGTTACTAGAGAATACTCACACCTGAGAACACCATAGCTAATACAAATATGAAGATGAGTCCAATTAAAAGAACAGTAAAATTATTATAAACATGGAAAAGTCATTTATATTTGTTTGTATGGCTGTTCAATTCCTTCATAAGAAAACAAAAGTATCCTTTGGTTGAGTGGCATGAAGAGGATGCATGGTGAATTATTCTATATCAAAATTATTTTAAAAATAAGTTTTTTTCTGGAACAATTAAGGTATACTTTATACTTCATTTTACTAGCTGTTTGTTGTAAGAGGCCCTTGTTTGTTCCTAGCTGCCTAGATAATCACACAGAAACTGTATTGATTTACAATACCACTTGGCCTATTAGCTCATGCATATTTCTAGCTCACTCTTAAGTCTTAAATTAACCCTTTTCTATTATTTTACATTTCACAACAAGGTTCATGGTCTACTGGCAAGGTTCCAACTGACAGCTTGCTTCCCTCTCCTCTGACGGCTCCATGGCATCTTCTGACCTCGCCTACTCTCTCTATATATATATTTTTTCCAGCCTGGTCACACTATGTTAAGCCATTGGTGGAAAGCAGCTTCTTTATTCATTAACCAATAAAAACAACACATATACTGAAGGACTTCCTACACCAGCTGTCCATTATCCTGTGAAACAGAAAAACATCTTACTCTTTAATTTTCATGAGCCTGACTACAGGCCACTGAAGCCTAGAGAGTCAAATGTAACTGATTATTTTCTAACATAAATATTTAAACCTAAATTCTAGCATCAAATGACATCGTTTTAGGAAAATTCAACATGATTGGGTTATGATGTTTGATACATGAATACGTGAGTTAAAATACGTGATTCAAATTTTACTTTTCATATCATAGCATAAAATCAAAATAAAAAAAAATTCCACTTGTCTGTGTGAATTATAATGTCCATATATGTTCATCACAGTATATAACATTTTATATAGCGTCCATAGGTCAAGAATTTACATGCAAGGTTATCTTTCTGCTATGTTTGTCTCTAGAATCTATTTAATCTCTATTTGACATATTTTCTCATTTTTCTATCATCATAGGATTCAAAGAAAATGGGTAGCTAGTTAATAATTTAAGTCATTGAATGCAAATGCCTATTCATATTACAAAGATAGGGAACAGGAACCTTAAGAATGATTAAAGATATATATATATATATAATATATTAAAGAAGAATATATATATATATATAATATATATATATTTATATTTAATGTCTTTAATGTCTTGAATGAAAGCATCATGGAAGAATTAAAAATAGTTTTCAAAGGTTCCTTCAGAATAGTTTCATTGTTAAAATGCTGTTTGTACCATCAATTCTTCTTTGTGCATGCTTAAAACTTGTATAAATTTGCTTTTCCCTGTCCGATATGGGGTCCACTTTGCAAGAATGTGCCCCTTAATTTATTTGTTACCTCTCCAGTGTAAATCTAACCTTTGCCGCTTGCTTTCTAAAAATAATATTTCTGAATATATTTCTTTTGTCTCCCGACACTATTAAGCTTCATCAGTTGAAAATGTGGTACAGACATGACAGGGTTTTCTTCTTGGTTCTCATTTGTTTGTTTCTCTTCCTCGGAAGTCAGATTCTGTCCTGCAGAGCATCTTTCCAAGACAAGAATCCCCTGCAGAACACCTCTCCTCAGCACCTTCTTCATGCTCGGAGGCTCCAGTGAAACTATTTCATAGGTTGCCTTTTTGTGGTGTGTCAGTAGGAAATTTTCTTTTAAGTTCTGTTGTCAGTTTAGAACTGTACCAACATTTTGCCATTTAGAAATCTTTGATATACTCTTTCTGTGACTTGAAGGAAGTGTATGTCCAACATGTGGTTGGAAAAGTTTTATTCTTGTTTGCTCTATCAACCCAAGAAATAATACTGGTTCTTCTCTTGTTGCCTTTCCTGCAAACATTCCCCTTAGTTTTTGTATAATCCAATATTTCTTTATATACATCTACTATGATAGCTAATAACTTTAAAGGTCAATGTTTTTATTTTTAAAATTATAATTTCCGTCTCATATTGGAACCTCACATACATCTTTTTGGAAAAATGTCAGACAAATCTTAATTTTTATTTTTCTTCAAAATCATCCATAAAAGTGTGAATATATTGCGTTTATCTATTTATGTAATATAAATAATCGCTTCCAAAATTTATATCTACTCCAGACTTCTAGAACTGAAGTGTGACTTTGAAATGGGGGTTGTTATGCATGTAATTAAAGCGAACTCAAAAAGAAACCATCGAGGATTGCTCCAGTGTACTCCAAAATCAATATCAGAAATCCTTCTAAAGGTGGGGCTCAGGGACCTTAGACAGAGAGGAAAGGAGGACACGTGGGGAGAGGCTGTGTGTAGACAGTGCCAAAGATTTACGTCATGCAGCTCCAAGCCAAGTATTGAATGAATCTCCTGGAACGTGGAAGTATGAGAAGCAGGAAAGTTGTCTCTCTAGAGACTTCCCAGGGAGGATGTCCCTGCTGACACTGATTTCAGAGCTTTGGCTTTTCCAACTGTAGAATAAAAATGTATATCATTTTAAGCCATCGGGTTTATGGTTATGCATTATGACAGCTCTAGGAAAGTAGTTCAGGATGCAAGTAGGATTCAAGTGAAGCTGAGTGGAACAGCAATACTATATCATCCAGATTCTAACTGAATGCAGACATATTGCAAGTAGTATTTTCTTTCTACGGCCTCAAATGGATAGGTCTATCACTGTTTTTTTTAATCAGATTTAATAACTAACACTCACAAGAGTTCAAATTAAGCACTAAAGCCAATAAAATGTAATGAGTCAATATGACGATTACAGTATTCGTGATAATTTTGTCTATTCTGAACTAACAGAATTGTGCTGGCCTGGTGAAGTGCAGGACCTACTTTCCTCAGTTTTGCAGCTGGCAGGGATCAGGGACAGCTAGCTCTCCTACTGTTGTTAGCTCAGGGTCAACTCTCTGACCTGCCTTAGTCATTGGTGGGCAAGGGTAGAGGAAGGGCATCTCTCCCCAGCCCATGCTGCCATGTGGTAGATGAGGGATGGGGATAGGTCTCCCACATTCCTGACCTCAGGGCTGGCTCACCTGTGCTCTCACCCACAAGGTCATCTCTACTATGTAGGGGTCCGTTTTCCCATGTGTTGTTGCTGGCCAAGGCGTCAGCTGCCTCATCATCTCAACCAGCTTCCTTCCTCTCTCATCTCTTCAGAGATGCCTCTTTCCCCAGGACCTGAATCTCTCTCTCTCTCTCTCTCTCTCTCTCTCTCTCTCTCTCTCTCTCTCTCTCTCTCTCTCTCTCTGTTTGTGTGTGTGTCTCTGTCTTTCTGTGGGTCTCTCTCTCTCTCTCTCTCTCTCTCTGTGTGTGTGTGTGTCTCTGTCTTTCTGTGGGTCTCTCTCTCTCTCTCTCTCTCTCTCTCTCTCTCTCTCTCTCTCTCTCTCTCTCTCTCTCTCTCTCTCTCTCTCTCTCCCTTTCCTTAAACACCACACCATAACTCTGTTCCCTCCAACTGTGCCTATTTGGCTGGTACTACAAGGTACCAGGTGGGTCGATGGTTTGCCACTCAGAAGGTAAACTTTTCTTATATTGGGTAATGCACTGCAGGGATTCATGCAATCATCTTTTTGCCTACACTTCATTTTTTAAAATAGACTAGTCTTTAAATTCTTCCAGACACTCACTACCTGAGCATTTGACTTTAATTTAATTCTCCTGAAGGAACTCCTACTGAACACACACTTTTTGACATTCACCTTTGCATCCCGAACAGACTCCTTTGTTTGCTTTGCCCTTCTTTCATCCTCTCTTGACCTTTTTTTGCACTTTATGATCCTGGTCGGCATCTTCTTTAAATCAATCCCATCTGACAAGCACCTCTACCTCACAGCCAGAGCATCCCACCTTTGTGCTAAGCAAAGCCACTAAAATCCATGCTAGTCCAAAGTCCATACTAAATTATCTTTTTTTTTTTCTTAGCCCTCCTGTGAGGACAGTCTTATCTTAACTAGTCTACTGGGCATCTAACACCACTTCTCTCATGCCTAGATTTTGCTTAATGCCTGTAATGTTTTTATTGTCTTCTAGCCCTTGGTATTCATGACCCAACCATTTATAGCCATGTGAACTTAATGCCTCTTGTGAACCGGCCTGTCAAGGACTGGAGTCCTTTCTATTGTATCATGTCAGGCAAACTGTGTCTTAAGTTAAAAGTAGATATACTGCTTCTTTTTTCTTATTCCTCTGTTTTCAGATTGATCTCATCTATCCCTGAACCCCAGAGACTCTTGAGTCAGGATGTCAGAAATCGCATTCATTATTTGAAAGTCTCCCCCAACTCAAGAAACTCAGATAGAGTATTTTCTAATAGTTTCCTGTACTAAGCTCTCACATGCATGCCAACATGCATTTCCTTTCCTTTCTATTAACAATCTAACTGGAGAACAATCTTCCATCACTTCTGCTTGAGAACAATCTTCCACTACTTCTGCTTTGTTCTGTCTCTCTTTTTCCCTCTGATCCCTACATAAGATACCCTGCCGAGCACATTACCACATTCTAACTTTGCATTTTTTTTTACTTTGCATTGCTGCATGTTTCCAAGCAAGCCAAGCCTTCATTTAAACTTTTTCCTATTCATCCTGGCAGATCAGGCTCTAATGCCAAGAATAAAATGGCTATCTTTTCTTTTTTTCAATTCTTTTCTTACGTGGGCAATTTCTTCATGAACTCAAGTTCAAATGCATATTTTATTGCCCACAGTTAAGTATGTGCAAAAGATGCCACAAACTGATTAGGATGTGTTCCAATAATCAATCAACACAGACTGCAATATATTCTTTTTCACATCAGTTTTGTTTGGGGGGGGGGGCATCATTGTATTTGCAAGACAGACAATCAAGGCAGGATGCTACTTCATACAGCATGAAGAAAATATCTGCCCCAAAAATTCTCCAATAAAATTCTCTATAGTTGTTATACTCTAATACATTGGTTCTAGTCAGATGTCACAGCACCCATTACAGGAAGCATGCAGCCATTACTACTACATCAAAACTGAACTACTGTGTCACTAATCTAGACTTTGGTAGACTGGTTTTTATTTTTTGTACTGTTATTTATGCCATGTCAGAGGTGATTGGATATTTGTTTTTATCACTGCAAGAAAATATCTGCAAAAATGTTCTAAATGTGTGATGGTTGATTTTTTGGCATGAAGCTTTATTAAAGGAGAGGGAAGAGGGAGAGGGAGACGGGGGAGAGAGAGGGGGGGGAAAGAAAGAGAGAGAGAGAGATGGTTGATTTTTTAAAAACATTTTTTAGTCTCTTGTGGTTGTTCTGTGTTGTGTGTGTCAGTCAAAGAGTCATGCAAAATGTAAATTCAGGCTTTAACCACACACAGCAGCAAGGGGAATCTGTATCTGATGAACTGACTCCTCCTGAATTTCCTGAATTTAGAAAAACCTTTTTATTGTTGCACAAATAAAAAATTCTTTAGCAAATCAATTTCTGAATACTAAAACCTATTATCTTGCGTTATTTGAGGAGCCATTTGACTAAGCACTTCTAAGCCATAAGACCTCCTGATTTGCCAGGTACTCTCAAGATTAAGTTTTGCAAAGTCTCTATTATTCATTCAAAAAAGCAGCTGAGATAAACAGTCCCTGGCTTTAAACAAAAGGTAATTCGAAGCCTAGGTGTTATCACTCAGGAATTCAAGACAGATGCAATAACTCTGTGGAATCTCTTGCTATACTATCAAAATTTCTTTAGAAATTTTTGTTTTCAAAAATTGCATAAAGATAGAATATCTTGAAGGAGGATTCATTGGAGATTGAACCCAGAATCTTTAGCATACTAAATAAATTCCAGAATTGAGCTATATTTCCACCCTGAGAATATTTAATTAGTAACTGGATTATTAGTTTTTCCACTGCTATGGTAAATACCATGAGAAATTTAAAAAAAAAAAGTTAGAAAAGAAAGGGCTTTCTTGGTTTGACGTTCATTTCCAGAGGGTATGTAGTCCACCGTGTTCGGGAAGGCATTCTTACAGGAGCATGAGGCTGGTCTTACAGTTAGGTAGAAAAGGGACGACATTTCATCCTTTCCCGGAAGGGAAAAGAACTGGAACCCCCAATGGTGTACTTTCTCAAGAAAGGCCCTTCTGATAAAATGTTTCCTAACCTTCCTAAATAGGTCCACTAACCAGGAACCAAGCATTTGAACACTTAAGTCTATAGGGAACATGTCTCATTGAGACTATAACATTCTACCCTTTTCCCCCTTAGGTTCATGGTCATCTCATAATAAAAACTTGAAAAGTCTGCATGATCTATAATAGTCTTAACTTTGCCCCAAAGTCCAAAGTCTCAAGGCAGTCTCTGAGCTGTGATCCTCTATGAAATAAGATGAAAACCAAAACAAATTACTTATTTCTAACGTTCAATAGTTCTGAGCATGTATTCCAATTCTAAATGTGAGGAATAGAGATAAAATGTACAAAAAGATGCTGGATCAACTTTCCTGAGAAATCAGGAAAGGCAAGACTGAAACCTTGCTTGTCACACAAAAAACTGTAGTGCTGTGGGTCCAGCATCTGAGACTTCCATTTTAGAGTGCTAAGGCCAGCTGTCTTCAACCTGTGGCTCTTGAGGAACCTGTCAGAGGAATTACATATCAGGTAGCCTGAGTATTAGGTGTTTTAAAATTCATAACAGCAGCAAAATTACAGTTAAGAATTAGGGATGAAAACAGTTTCAAGATTGGGGGGTCACCACAACATGAGCAACTATATAAAAGGGTTGCTGCTGTGGACAATGTTCTTGGACACTGCCAAGATTTGTCACTCGAATTTGTTTAATAAAATGCTGATATGCCAGTAGCCAGGCAGGAAGAATAGGCGGGGCAACCAGATTAGGAGAAATCAGGAAAGGCAAAGAGTCAGCCACCAGGTGGATGTAGAGGAAGCAAGATGAGAATGCCTCACTGAGAAAAGATACCAAGCCATGTATCTGAACACAGACAAGAATTATAGAATGACTTTACGTTATAAGAGCTAGTTAATAATAAACATGAGCTAATAGGCCAAACAGTTTATAAATAATATAAGCCTCCGAATGTTGCTTTGGAATAGAATGAGTGTGGGACAAGGTGGGACAGAAACTCCCATCTAACGGAAGCATAAGGAAGATTGAGAACCACTTCCTTAGGGACTCCTTCATTGATGTCTGCTCATTTTCTTGCTCCCTTTCTCCTTGTTGATTCTTCTAACAGGGGGTACTGACTTCCACAACACTGGCTCACATTGCCTTTCATTTTCATTGAGTTATTTTATAGCTTTGCAATGCTGTTTCTTCTTATTTGTCTATGGGTGGGGAAGAGGATGGTGCAGGCACACAGTGCCATGTATATACATGGCTGGATAGCAGAAAACAATGAAATGAATTCATGATCCTTTCCTTCCAAATTGTTTGAAATAGAGACTTTTTATTTTATTTTAATGATCTATAATGTATAGAAAAGGTACATTCATCACAGTTTTTATTTTTAAAATACTATTTCTATTTATTTAGGTATGTGTATGTTCATGTGTATGTATGCCATCATTGGACATACATGTTTACAGAAGATGTTGAGCTCCATGCAGTTATAGGTGGTTGTAAACTACCCAATACAGATGCCAGGAACTGAACTATGGAAGAGCAAAAAATATTTACAGTTTCTGAGCCATACTTTATCCCCAATTGTTATTTCAAATAAAAATAAAAACTGTGTTTGGAGGAAATTCAGCAATACATCATTATGTACATTCAACAACTTTTAACAGTTTGGCACTGATGCTCCATATATGCATTGTTCTTTGGATTTTCTTGTACCCATAGTAACATGTTATTGGGCCCCATTAATAAATAAGGTCAATAATGTCTTGGTTTATTCCATTGTATTATTCTTAGACTTCTCTTAATGCCTTCTAACAAATATTATCTTTAATATCCAGTATCCTAGAATCTATAAGGAACGAGTATTATAAAAAGATAAAGGGATCAATTTGTGCAATTAGTCACAATTTAACTTTAAAGTGAAATGAAAATATATTACCATCAAAGCACTCCAAGACATTTTAATTTTAATTAGTATTTAAAGAATTCTATTCTGAACTATGTATTAAAGGCAATTTAAAATACCCTCTTTTAAATATCATCTATTGCCTTTAGAAAATACCACAATCTTCAAGAAAAAATTAAATCCAATGAATTGCTATTCCCAGAATGTTGATATTATGAAATAATAAGGTAGAAATTACTACAATTTGATACTGATTCCTTTGGAGAATTTTGCTGGGATTTTGATGGGCATCATATTGAAACTGTAGATTGCTTTGGTATGATTGCCATTTTTACTATGTTAATTCTACCTACCTAAGAGATCTTCTCACTTCCTTTTTTCTTCTCCAATTTCTTTCTTCAAAGATTTAAAGTTCTTGTCATACAAGTCTTCCACTTGTTTGGTTAGAGTTACTCTGAGATATTTTATGCTATTTGTGGCTATTGTGAAAGATTATGTTTCTCTGATTTCTTTCTCGGCCCCTTTATCATCTGCATAAAGGAGGGCTACTGATTTTTTTGAGTAATCTTGTATTCTGCTATATTACTGAAAGTGTTTATGATTTGTAGAAATTCCTTGGTAGAATTTCTGGGGTCACTTATCATATCATCAGCAAATAGTGAGTGTTTGATTTCTTCTTTTCCAATTTATATCTCCTTGATCTCTTTTTGTTGTCTTATTGCTCTAGTTAGGACCTTAAGAACTATATTGAATAGGGAAGAAAGAGTGGACTGACTACCTTGTCATGTTCCTGATTTCAGTAGGATTGCTGTGAGTTTTTCTCCATTTAGTTTGATGTTGGCTTTGGCTTGCTGTATATTGCCTTTACCATGTTTAGGTATGTTCCTTGTATTTCTGCTCTCTCTCCAAGACCTTTATCATGAAGAGATGTTGTATTTTGTCAAAAGCTTTTTCAAAATTTAATGAGATGGTCATGTGATTTTTGTTTTTAAGTTAGTTTATGTGGTGGATTATGTTGACAGATTTTCATATGTTGAACCATCTCTGCATGTCCGGGATGAAACCAACTTGGTCATGGTGGATGATGTTTCTGATGTGTTCTTGGATTCTATTTGCCAGTATTTTAATATTTTTAACATTAATGTTTATGAGTGAGATTCATCTATAATTCTCTTTCTTAAGAATGTCTTTATGTGGTTTGGGTATCAGAGTAATTGTAGCCTCATGAAAATAGTCTGGCAATGTTCCTTCTGTTTTGTGTGCAACAATTTGAGGAGTATTGGTATTAGATCTTCTTTGGAAATCCTATAGAATTTGGAGCTGAAACCATCTGGCCCTGGGAATTTTGGGGGGGCGGTTGGGGACTTTTGATGACTGATCCTATTTCTTTAGCAGTTATAGGCCTTTTTGATTTGATTATTTGGTCTTGATGATTTTGATAACTGATATTTATACAAAAAGTTGTCCATTTCCTTTAAGTTTTCTAATTGTGTTGAATATAGGTTTCCAAAATATGACCTGATAATTCTTTGTATTTCCTCTGTGTCTGTTGTTATGTCCCACTTTTCATTTCTGATTTTGTTAATTTGGATATTCTCTCTCTGCCTTTTAGTTAGTGTGGATAAAGGTTTGTCTATTTTGTTGATTTTCTCAAAGAACCAACTCTTTGCCTCAGTGATTCTTTGAATTAGTTTCTTTGTTTCTATTTTGTTGATTTCAGCTCTCAGTTTGATTATTTACTGTTATCTAGTTCTCTTGGATGAGTTTGTTTCTTTTTGTTCTAAAGTTTTCAAATATTCTGTTAATTCACTACTATAGGATTCTTTTTCCAGCTGCATTATGTAGGCATTTAGTACTATGAACTTTCCTCTTAACACTGCTTTCATTGTGTCCAATAAATTTAGCTAGGTTGTATGGTCATTTTCATTCAATTTTGGGAAGTCTTTAATTTCTCCCTCTATTTCTTCCTCGATCCATTGATGCTTCAGGTTAGCATCATTTAATTTCCATATGCTTGTGGGTTTTCTGGAATTAGTGTTGCTGTTGAATTCTAATTTTATGCCATGGTGATCCAGTAAGACACATGGAGTTATTCTAATTTTTTTTGTATCTGTTGGTGTTTGCTTTGTTACCTAATATATGGTCAGTTTTTGAGAAGGTTCCATGAGGTGCTGAGACAGTATATTCTTTTATGTTTGGATGGAATGTTCTATAGATTACTGTTAAGTCCATTTGAATTATAACATCTGTTAGTTCCCTTGTTTCTCTGTTAATTTTTTGTCTGACTGACCTGCCCAGTGGTGAGAATGGAGTGTTGAAGTCTCCCACTGCTAGTGTGTTGGGTTTAATGTATAATACAGGCTTTAGAAGTATTTGTTTCTTTTACATATGTCGGTGCCCTTGGATTTGGTGCATAGACATTCAGTATTGAAGACACCCACCTTTTGTGTAAACTGACCTTGATTTGGTTACCAATAATTCCCAATGCAATCTATCTTGTTTCCTTTAAGATATATTTTACTTTTTTGTATTATGAGTCTATGAGTGTACCTGAGTTTATGTGTGTGCCTCATATGCATGCAGATACAGAAGAAGGCATCACATTTGCTCTGCCACTAAAGATACAAGTAGTTGTGGGCTGCTACATGACTACTGGAATCCTAACCATGATCCTTGCCAAGAAAACTAAATGTCCTAAAGACTGACCCATATCTCTAGATCTTCCTTAATTACTTCCATCACATTTGTTATGTTTTAAATGACTTCCTCCTTGGTCCTCACAGATGATAAACTCCAGTGATTTTATTTGTACCTTTCTTGTTCGGTTCCTTCTTCATCATACAGACAAGCGTGCTTCCTCCATGATTCCATCCTCTGCTAATCACTTTTACTTTCTTCATATAATCTAATTTTAGTGGCTTCAAATGCTCTCTACGAGCAGGTCATTCCCACGTTTCTGTTACAAAATAAGTCTTCACAGAACTTTCAATTATGTTAATGTCTTTGAGTATACTCCAAACACAGGGAGTTTGGTATCTTGGCATTTCTTCACGTTACTACCATATTCAGTCCCCCGTGCAACACGATTTAGAACTGGAGTCTTTGTGGGTGATTGGGGAGTGCGTGCTCTGGAGCTGTATGAACAGATTAACTCATGCATTAATTCTCACCACAGTTGCCTGCAAAGGGATGGCTGAAATTTTAGAAGGCAGGCCTAGTTTGGAATGGTTGTCACTGAAGACCTGCTTTATGGAAATTATTTTACATCTGCCCTCCACCTCTGCTCTCTGGTCATCACAAGTAATAGGTTTTCCTCCACCATGTGCTTCCCTCAAGTTCTTCCTCACCATAAATCCAATAAAGTAGTTTCTTGCCCATGAACTGAAACCACTTAAACGAAGAACCAAACATTGCTCTACTCCTTCCAGTCAAGTCCTTTTGGCATTTTGGCAGAGCATGGAGAGAGGACTACACAGTCCTCTGGAGATATAATTAACCAATGGATTATGAGTGATCACGTGCTATAATTGATTACCCAGAGAGATGGCAGACTTGCTCTGCTTGGAACCCTTTCAAAGCAAAGTGGATTGCCAAATGGCTGAGCTTGTTTAGAGAACGCTGCACTGTGAGGCAGAAAGGCAAAATAAATTGCCTTCCAAACTCCTTTTGAAGCCTGCAAGTCTTCATATTTCTGGAGACTTTTAATGGACAGTACGTTTTGCGAGTGCTTTCAACAGCTTACTTTCCTGTGTATTTTGTCAGTGCTTTCTGCTCTCTGATGAATGTGAGACTTTAGTCATCACTGCCCTCGATAGCTATTTATTTGTTGTAATTTATTAAATGCAACTTTGTTTAAATGAGCCAATAAGGATCAATAAGGTATCCAGCGTGTGCAATGAAATGAAATCCAGGAGTCAAGGGATCAAAGAGCAAAGAGAGGGCTGGGGTATGATAAACACCAGAATTAGTTTCCATTCAGAGAACAGAATTTTCTCATTAACTTTAAGACATATTGGGTTGTTGATTACACGTAACATTTCTTTCTCAAGAATTTTTTCTTCGATGTCACTCACTTCAACTTTTATTAAACACAGGGAGTTAAATTCTACTAAATATATGAACAGGTCTCAAACATAACTCACTGGTGGATGTGCCTGGTCCTGATTGTCTTCCCAGCACACAGATGATACAGAAGCACACATGGATGCACAAATGTGCACATGCATGCATGTACGCACACAAGATGCACACACACACACACATTGCATGAACACACACACACACACCCCTTGCATATCCAGTCTTATAAACATATACTCGCTATCTCTTATGGTATTTGTAAGAGGTACCAAGTATTATGCCAAAACTTTACAGATGTTTCCTTTGAATCTAATTCCACATCTTGAAGTATCAATGTTGATAACCCAAATTTAAATTCATTAAGATTTTCAACTATTGAACAGCAACAAAGTAGTTGAGCCACATCATTGACTTCCTTCCACCTGTGAATATTGTCAAGAATAAGTATTTGAAGGCTGTTTTTTATTATTATATTTTATTATTATTATTATATTTATTTTTTATTATTACTGTTTTTCCTTTTTGTGTGTATAGAAACATTTTTCTTTAAAAACTAAGAGTCCTGTGAGGAGGGAGACTATAACTTCTACATCATAATCATGCTGATTATGAAATCAATTTCATTAAAGTTTTAATACGGAGCTTAAACGACATTTCTATTTTTTAGCATCCTCTGCTTTGATCGCCATGAATTATCAAGCAATGGATGAAGCCACACATCATTTTGCAGCAGACTTTTCTGCTTCAGTTTGGCCTCAGGCAGGTTGTTATATCCTCACTACAGTAGAAATTAAGCTAAGTCTGTGATGGCAATTACTTGTGCAATTTCCTGAAATCACGGACTAAAACTGAAGCCATGCCGTGATTAAAGACTGTACAATGGAAATGAAGGGCTTTGTGAAATACAGAATAGAAATGTATTGGAAAAAATAATAGGGTTTTCCCTTATACATCAGAAAATTTCTTAGAGTAGAGCTTTTCAATTAAAGAATGGCTGCTTACTGCCCAGAAATTAAATATCTTCTTTCCCATGTTCTTAGGCTGTCTCTAAGACTTAGTGTTCAGTCTGAGATCTTCTCCAAATTAAAATTTACTCTTTTGACTATGGTTTAGTTCTGTGCATCTTGATTAGAATGTCTTTGTGGTCCAATTCCTGATTTTCACATGTAAAATATTAGCATACTTTTACACTTTTTTATTGTTTTCAGTTCAACAGATAAAGCAAGGCAAGAAGTTTCCCAGAGTCTGGAGAGTCTTACTGCATCACAAGTCTCTGGAATGGAGTTTGGTTTAACTAAAAGGAGAAAATGATTGTTCAATCTTTTCTGATGAGCTGCAGACCAGTGTACTGATGAACCACATCTGTCTTGTGGGGGAGAGGCACCTCCCACCAGGGCAGATAATGGCTCTGAGCATTGTCTAAGAGCACAAGCACACAAAATCTTGGCTTCAAAGCCCTTGGACCCCCTGTACCACTCACAGTGGCTGTAACATAGTTACTTTAATAAGCAGGTCTGTTTGTCTGCTCCAAATCCAAATGCTACCATCCAGGCTGTAAAATGATCCTAATCTAGTAGGTTCGAGTTATCTTTTTGAAGGCACTCAGAATACAGAGCCACCATACGGAAACAATCTTTATTTTCCATTGGCTGCATATGTGGCATGTCTAATGAAATGCATTTTACGTATTTACTTTAAATATGTGATAGAATTACAACATTGACAACTTTTATGATTGTCAAAAAAGATGTGATGCCTTTTAAATGTGTAGCGATACCTAGTCCTACCGCAAAAATGTTCAAGTATAATTTATTTAATTTGCATATGCACAAAATAAATATGAGGAATTAAATACATATTTCATTTGTATATATACTCATATAATTGTTAAACACATTTGACATTTTAAAAAATAAATATAACTGCAAGACATCTTGAATACTTAAAATTTATACTCAAGGAAATTTTAGTAAAATCATTCAGCAATAAAATGTTAATGCTATCATAGATTTGGTGCCTATCACCTTGGATTTCTCTCTGGCTAAAGTATGATGGGGAACTATATTCAAACTCTTAGATATAATTGCCACCTCAGCTTTGTGGCCATAATTTCCTTTACTTCTCTTTCTCCCAATGTAAAAATTTGGCAAGTTTCCCCAACTTTCCACATTTTAGTCCTAATATGTATATCACCATGCACTTTCATGGAACATGTGTTAGTTCAAAGTTACATAATTATATGATCATGCCAATAAATTAAAAATGAGTTTAATGCAGGAGTAATAATTGCTAAGCCTAAAATTGGGAAAAGTAGCAAGCTTCTCAGAAAATCCATCAGTAAATTTTCTCTTCTTTTCTACTTGTTTTCTTTGATACCTTATATTAACACCAAAAGGCATTTACATAGAAGTTTCCAAATCAAAGAACAGAAGAATCTTTGCAAAGAGATTGATTGGTATAAACATTTAATATATGTCACACGCTTCTAAGTACAACTCAGGTTTTCATTTTAAAGCCCTGATATAATCTTAGTTGATCAAGATAATGTCATGTACAATATAAGAAGAATATAGTGTAAAATAAAGCATAGAGTATTAAAATATTTTCTGAGTAAAAGAAGAAATGACTTTACTACACGCTCTTGTTTAAGACCTTCTCATCTGACACTGTATGTTGTTCTAGCACTATTCTATCTCAGGTCAACTGTCTCTTGTCTTCTTGTGTATTCCTCATAACCTCCTTTTTGAAAGGAATGTCAGGATCAAAATGAATGTGAACCATGCCTTTTATGTTTTATTACTTTGAGGAGAGAATCGTATGTTTGGACAACTGTTCTTAATTTGCACTCCACACCTAGGAGTTGGAAGGAAGGGCTTTTGGGAGTTCATGAACTACCTGAGGTTGCATGCAGTACTAGTATGTTTGTGAATATATGAATTTCTGTGGGAAGTTTCATGACTTCTCACATTCACTGAAGTTTAGCAGCCGCTGTGCTGTTACAGATCTTCTCATTTCTTGTGGGGCCTCTTGGTGTTCGGTCTACCTGATATCCAAACACGTTAGCACCCTGCTACTTTGCCTGCAATCAATTGACTAAGCCTGGGTTAGCAAAATGAGAAATACTTGAAACACCCTCCCCCTAGGGTTGAAAAGCAAAATCGAAAGAACCTAAAATCAGGGCAAAATGAATCAGGATTCTTCAAGAGGGCATGTCACAAATGTCATACACAGAAACTACTGAGAATAAACAAGGGCTAAAAAAATCTCTCTTCCCCCCCCCCCCCAACATTCTAATTGTTCAAAATCCAAGGTATTTGTTTGGGCTCTCTTTTGGTTACAGAGGGGCAACTTGATTAGTCTGACCAAGATTTCTGGAAGGAGAGCAAGGAAATTCCCCCCAAAAATGCTGAGAAATAGACCTAAAGAAGAAAGTGGGGGGTGGCATGAATGCTAATCTATATTGTATGGTATTCTAAGAATCTAGACATAACAACGAATGGAAGCAGTCAATTTAAACTCAAATTTAGTCAAGATGTCTCACTGTCAAATGACTGAATTTTCATTGGTACCTATACATGACATATACACTCTTCTACGTTCTATAAGGGTCACTAGAAACTCCTTGATTATGCTTCTGCCTGCAATATTATAAAAGCATGAAGCAGTGCCTTCCTATACCATGTTTTTTCTTCTGA
Source organism: Arvicola amphibius (assembly GCF_903992535.2). Taxonomy (NCBI): domain Eukaryota; kingdom Metazoa; phylum Chordata; class Mammalia; order Rodentia; family Cricetidae; genus Arvicola; species Arvicola amphibius. Next base: position 15,103,408 of record NC_052064.1, read on the forward strand.
TTCATTTTCACCTTAAACAAAGTAGTTATTTTAAATTCAAATTCAATCAATCTAATCTTCCTTAAAATAATTTCCAAGTGTATGGATGATGCTTTAAAATAAGAGCCAAAACGATACCGTTCACGGTGCTCTGTATAACATGACCCTTGCTTATTCTCCAGATCTAACTAGAATTTTTCCACCTCTCCACTACAGGGATATTTTGCTTTGTTTGTTTCTTTTGAATCACAATGCACCTCCCCTCAGTAGACATTTCTCCTGTATATTGTCTTTGTTATCTCTTCTTTGCTTAGCTGATGGATCCTTAGCTTTCCTCAAGCGTCCTTGTCTAGCTGTAATTATCAAGGGCATCCTTTCCTCAATGCTAGGGTCAAGCCCTCACCCTTTGTATTCTGGACTTATATTTGAATAGTATGCTATGATTTGATAATTCTGTTTTTAATTGTCTCTGTGAGAATAACACTGTAACATTTATTATCAATATAAAATATTTCTAGCACAAGGAACCTAAAATATTTATAGGAACTAAATAAAGAGTAATGTTGATTCTGAAAGAGCCCCAAAAGAGACCCTGACATTTGACTCTGGATTTTATCTCTACCTTAAATCATAAAATAAGAAATACACTAGTTGCAAGGAAGATGGTTGTTGTAGTGGATAAAGTTGTAGGGAGTGGCGGAAGCCATGATGTTGGAGTCTTGAGTGAACGTGTGCTGTTGGCAGGCACGTCCATGGCCAGGATCCCAGAGCCTCAGAACAGCAAAGTCTTCCACCTGCAGTGAGGCTCAGAGCTTTGACAAATCATTCCTCAGGGGACCTGGTGCCAGTCTTGAGAGTGGACAGTGTATGCAGAAAATGTTCCCCATGGTTTCTTTTCCCAGAAATTTACCAGGTGAAGACTGCTTCTCTAAAGAGACTGTTCCTACAGAGTTTAGCTAAATCTGCCTCCTTGATCCAACTATATACCATAAATCCTGCTCCCTTGTTTACCTGTGTCTAAAAATCTCACCTGTATGTTCAACTCTATAACACTCTAAGCTTCTGGGAGGAAGAACAGTGGTTGAGGTTTCTAAAGCTTAGAGTCTAGACCACCTGCTCTCTATCTGTTCAGTTTCTGTCCTTGTGTCCATCTGGTTGTCTTTCCTTCATTCATTCACTGCCCTAGTCAGGTCAATTCCTAAAGTCATGAATGGATGGAGGATGGAATCCTAACCATCTACATTATGGCACACCTCATACATGCCAAAAAACATAAGAGATAGGCATGCTTGTGAAAGTTCTGCAGTTATGCAATTTATAGATTTTAAAGAAAGGAACAGACACTGTAATTTTTATTTTTATTGGGGTTTGCCAGAGTGCAAACTATGACCAGCCACATCGTGCTGAATTTACATGGTGTTATTCCTACAGTTCCTTGCCATCCACTACAGTATGGAGAGTTTATAGAATGAAATGCCGCCTTTCTGAGACTTTAGAAAGATACATGCATAATGAGACTCAGTATTTTCTGAGTTTACCTTATGGAGGGCAGGGACCATGTGAACCTTACCTACTTTGGCTTTGTGCTTCACATGCTGGTCCCTTGACATGGTAAATGAAAGTTTAATAAATGATGCTGAGAGTGACTGTTTGTTTTCCCCGAAAGGAACTGTGCCAGAAGATACTGGAGCCTTGTAGGCAGAAGATGAGTTATGACTTTCTGCATCTTTTCTGCTGTGTTTTTAAATCCTTTTACATTCTGGAGACTATCATTGAAATATTAGAAAGAAGACAGTAGACATGAGTTTGGGTGGAGGCAGAGCCTGTGATTTAGCGGCTTTCCTCCAGAGTAATTTGTATTTATGAGCTTCTTCCAGTAGACACGCTGATTTATCATAACTTTTATGCATCGGGTATATGTGTATGTTCTTGTGTGGTATGTGTAACTGTGTATGTGCATATTTAAGGGTGTTTAGACATGTGTACATGTGGACGCACTTGTATGTTGGTACATGGGCATGTGCCCAGTATGTGCAAGTACATGTACAGGAGTTGATACCAGGTGTGTTTAATTGGACTGTACCTAATATATTAAGGCAATGCTTCTACGTCAAACTCAAAGACAGACTACTGGGCTGTTCTGTCTAGCAAGCTTGCGATAAGGGCCTCTGCTCTGAGCACCCTAGGTCCCCATTTTCCTAATGCTGAGATCTCAATGGGCTGCCATGCCTCCCCAGCATGTATGACTTCTGATGATATGCTTTTACCACAAGCACTTTTAGCTACTGAGCTATTTTTTTCAGCCGTTAATCATGACATTTTGATGGAATTTTCAACTCCTACAGTTTACAATGGTAAGGACTCTCATTTTGCTTCAAAGCTTTGTAACTTTCAGAAATTAGAGACAATGAGAAAGAGAAAGGGTTGCTGGATGACATACTACACCTATAACACCAGCATTCTGGAGACAGGAGTAGGGGAGTGTTTGTTCAGAGCCATTTCTGAGGTACATAGTGAGGAATCAGAGGGAGGGAGAGAGAAAGAGGAGGGGGCTACAATGAGGTACAGAGTAAAGGACTCACTGAACATTTGATAAGGAGCTTAAGGTCAAGCCTTACCCTTCGACTGTTAGTATCTGCCAAATGCAGTCCTTCTTCAGAAGCCTGGAGGTTCTTCAGTGTTGGTATTATTGACTCTTTGACTTGAAGCAATATGGAGGGGAAGGCTGAAGACTGGGGTGCAGCACTGAAAGCAAAGAGATGTGCTTACTGAACATGCAAATCCCCATTTTAATCTGCTTTTAGACTGTTGGAGGCAGGCAAATACTCACAGATTCATTCTAGTACCTGCCTAGAAATGTAGAAACAGTATTGGTAATAGTGAATCTAGTCTATGTCTCTACAATGAGAAGTGTCAATATTGCTGCAATATATATTTGGGCCAAAATACAGGAGCACACACACATACACGTATCTTTCTCTTCCCTTCTACTATGTTGGTTTCAGGGACTGAATGAAAGATAGCACAAGTAGCAGGATAAATACAACAATGTGAGTGTGTATTCCAAACACATGATGGGATTTGTAGAAGCTATAAAACTTAGTGAGAAGAACAAAGTCCACTTAAACATCTGGATGGATGCAGATGCCACAGAAAGCAAATGAGAAGAGGAATAAGTTGATGAGTAAGGGCAGTGTATTCAAATTGGGAAATGGCAGTTGACAGAATATCTGAGAGGACTTCCTCAGGCTTTTTGATATGTTGGGCTTATAGCACATGCTTGTGCACAGATGAAAATTAGAGTTTTCTGTTTGCATGCCTACCCTGTGAGGGAACATAGTAGAATAGTCTCATGGAATTAACAGCAATAACCTTTCTCAAGAAATGGACCTAGAATGTTGGGGACAGAGGGAATTCTTTGCTTAGTTGGAGAGTGAACACAAAGAATTGGAAACATAAACTTGGGGGATGATTTGGGAAAAGAGAGCAATAGAACGAGTTAACTGACAATGTGACTTGACAGTTTTCACTGCTTTGTCATGCAGTGCTTTCAGCCACTGCGTTTTAATCATTAATCATTAATTAATTTTAATTAATTAATTTTAATTTATTTTAATCATTTAATCAAACAAGCTTGTAGCTTGTTTGGCTTGTAGACTCATCTTTTTGTTTCTCCATAATGATAAACTTGAACTTCTTTCTATGAGAAATCATTCAGTGTAATAAAAGTGTTGGCAAATGAAGCCCAGACACATACCCCGTGCAGTGTTAGGGACCCTCGGAAAATCCCTTCTTGGGCTGGAGAGATGGCTCAGAGGTTAAGAGCATTGCCTGCTCTTCCAAAGGTCCTGAGTTCAATTCCCAGCAACCACATGGTGGCTCAGAACCATCTGTAATGGGGTCTGGTGCCCTCTTCTGGCCTGCAGGCATACACACAGACAGAATATTGTATACATAATAAATAAATAAATAAATAAATAAATAAATAAATAAATAAATATTTTAAAAAAATAAAAATACCTTCTTCGCTGCAGTACCTACATGTTGGCAATATTAAAAGACCAAAGAAGATCTACTGTCGGGAATCTCTATCTTCACAGATTGTCTTTTGAACATTCATGGTTATGTGTGCCTTCCTCTTGTTGTCCACAGTGCCATCTTGGTCTCCCCCTTCCATCTGTTGGAGCAGCAGCAGATTTGTCTGTGTACCGTACCTTCGTGTCCCCCAGTTGTATGAAAAGATCCCATGCCCTGCTCTTCTAAGCTCAAGTACAAAGAGCTCTTTTAAAAATGCAGAAATGATGGATTCACTTACTAATGTGAAAAGTCTTTCCATAGAGAAAAATAGATATCGTAATGCTTAAAATGCTTCCCATCCTTTTACTTAAAATGAATCTGGAAACAAAGAATTCCACTTTCAGAATAATTTTTGGTTCTTTTGAGCAGTCAAAAACGCCGATTTTAAAAAAAATCACCTTATTTCACTGGTCATAACATGTTTTAAAATAAAAGGTCTTTCATAAGCCAAAATCTCAATTCTGGCATTTTTATCAAATACAAAGCAATTAAACTTTGTGTTCTGCAGACCATTGCCAAATACGGGTTTAGATTTTCTTCAATGTGTAGTTTTATCTCCCAAGCATATCTAGCTGTTTGGCAGTAGGATTTGGCATGAAAATAAAATAAGAATTCCAAATACATTCCTCATGCCTTTGAATGGATCTACAACTGCTCATCTAGAAAAAAAAATAACAATTTGCACATACTTGTCCATGATCTGGTACAGGCAGCGTTTTATAAGGTATCCCAATTCCCTCCAGCTCTAGCAGATAAAAAAAGGTTAAGAACCAAAGCAAAGTATTTGTCAACAAATCAATCAAATGATTTTTTTTTACTATAGATCCATTTTTATGTAAGATGTCTATCATATAAATATTTGTATTTTAAATAATTAATTAATTTCAGAAATGAGATAAGACCATAGAAAATGTCAGAATGTAGTCAGACAAAATGTTCAGAAAAATACAATTGTATAGACATACATAAAATAAATATTTTTATTATAATGTCTCCATCTAATTTTCATAAATAGCATTCCTTAGGAACATTTTGTGTTTTTTTCTCATTTTTTTATTAAAAATTTCCATCTCCTCCTCTCCTCCTCCCCCTAACATTTTGTGTTTTAAATGGTAATTTGAACTCTCATGCCTGTCTTTCAAGAAATTAATAATGAGCTTTTCCTGTCCATACTTACTTGCAAGACGTGTTTCAGCACTAAGATGTAAAAACCCTGTGCCTTCTGCTAGTTCTGAGACTGATGTATATGGTTTGTTTCCAGAAATATGGCCAAACAAATACATCAGAATTTTCAATGTCAAGTGTTCTGATGTCCCACATAATCAATGGGAAACCATTTACATTAACCTGTGTTCTAGTCTACATTGTTTTGATGCTGTTACATATTTTCTGTTTGTTCACTTTTTTATGTCTTCCTCATGAATTCACTATTAGTTTACCTATGTTAAATGGAGCTAATGCAATGACCATCTATGGCCACCTAAATAATGTGGCAGAATCATGTGTTAAGCACAAAGTGTAAGGGTATAACTCTTAAGCAGTCATTTGGCTCAGTATCTATGATACCTCCTTAGAAGAATGCCTTCCTGAGGTGAATATTAGGTGGCGATAAACTGTCTCTTTTATCTTTATCCTTAATTTAATACTCTTCTCAAAATAAGAATGTGCTGGGTTTGGAGCAATTGTCCAGTGGTTAAGAGCATTTGCTATTGTTCCAGAAAAGCCAGTTCTCCAACACCTATATGACAACTAACTCTCTGCAACTCCAGTTCCATAGGATTTGGTGTCCACTTCTGACCTCTTGAGATATCAGGCATGACATGGTACATATATAAACATGCAAGCAAAGCACTTATATACAGAAAGTAAAGGCAAATAATTCTTTAAAATAAGTTTCTGTCCTCTAAAACTTTGTTATCTTTTAAAAACTAATGCTTTTGCACACTTATATTGTCTCTTAAGTACCTTCAAGCCTTTGTTTATTTTTCTTAGCTCTCCCCATTCTTTTCATTCTTTAGTTTATGTTCAGAAATTTACTTCTTCTTTCATGTGATATATGCATATATGACTTGTGTACTTATATAATATCTGAGGACAAAATATGAGAGAATGTATAAGGTAATTATCTCAAATCTCGTAATTTGACTATCTCTAATTCCATGCACTTTCCTGAAAGACAAGGTTTTCCTCTTCTTTAAAGATAAAATATTCAATTATATGTATATCCACCATAATTTCCTTATGCATTCCTCTGTTGATCATCTAGCTCGCTTTTCCAATTTAGCTACTATGAATAGTTGTATAATAAACATCAATGTACAAGTATCTCTGTGTAAATATTTTTTACTAAGAATTCTTTGGGCAAACACCCATGAGAGATATAACTAGATTATGCAGAACGTCAATTCTTATTATTTCAAGGAATCACCATGACAAGTCCCACAGTGACTAGACTTGTTTATATTCTCACATGCAGTCTATAGAGGTTTCCTTTAGTCCATATTCTAACCAGCAGTCACTGGTTGTTTGTCTGTTCATTTGTTTGTTTGTTTTTTCTTGCTGATTGCCATTCTGGCTTCTGATCGCTCAGAAACCAGATCATGTGAAGCGACAGCATACAGAATGGGAGAACATTTTTGCTATCTATATCTCTGACCGAAGATTACTACCTAGAGTATAAACCACTCAAAATAGGTAAACAACAAGTCAATCAAATCAGTAAATGGGATAATCAATAGACAGTTCCTAAAAGATGATATATAATGGACCGATAAATAGATAAAACAAGTGTTTAAATCCACCAGTCTCATTTCACCTAAGTCAGAATGGAAGTCATCACACATTCTCCCTACTCATCTCCTGCTGTGGACTATTTAACTATGTAAAGGTCTGTTATATTTATTCATGCTGTAGAATATTACCTTAACTAGGTAAAGGTGTGTAACATTTGGTGTGCTGTATTTGTTTAATGATGTAAAGATGGGTACCATTTGTTTATGCTGTGTTTGTTCCGCTATGAAAATATGTGTTGTTTCATGTTGCCTGCCTAAGCTATGTGATTGGTCTAATACAGAATCTAAGTAGTCAGTATCTAGGCAGGAGATGCTGTAAGAAAGACAGAATAAATAGGAGGAGGAATCTAGGCTCAAGAATTTAAAAAGAGAAAAGGAAGAAGCAGGAACGAGGGAGAAAGAGGAACAACCGGGAGCCAGAAACCAGGCAGCCACCAGCCAGACATAAGATGCAATGAAAGTAAGATACACCAAAGGAAAGAAAGATGAACAGTCCTGAGACAAAACATAGATAAAGAGAAAGAGGATAATTTGAATTATAAGGGCTAGCAAGAAATAGTATATATAAAACCAATACACTTATAAAATTTATCTTATCCTAAACATCTTTGGTGTTCAATAGCATTATCAGTGTTAGTAAAGTCTTTCTATACATTTGCCTTTCAAGAATAATCACATGATTACCAGATGAGGTCACTGAATAAATGTAAAAATCTTACCTATTTTCATGATGAAATAAGTGAATGATTGACAACTGTTGGTGATGGTACTGGAGATTTGAATTTCATCAAAAAATATAATATGTTTAGTATGAATTTGTCAATTTTATGAAACCAAGCAGAAAAAATCAGCCTTTGATGTTGTAAAAACTAACAACTGTGCTATTTATTTATTAAGTGCCTCTAATAAAACCCATTGGGACTTGAAAATAAATAAGCTGTTAAGATTGTAGTAGAAAAAAATGTGAAAATATGATAGAAGAGAGACTGCAGGGACCAAGTAGTCGAGTGAAATGTGAGAAAACCTAGGCGAAGTCCCAACTCACACAAGTGAGATCCTTTCAGCTGCAGAACTAAGGCTCGACTCAATGATTCCTTCAGCATCCTTTGAGACCATTACCAACATCCAAGGCTAAACTTTGCATTGTCAAGTTTTATAACTCTTACTAAATATGAGGATAATCAACAAGATGCAAGGTACATAAAAACTTTGCCCGGGAGACATAATAAATCAGCAAGGCACAAAACTGCTTCATTTAGCTCTAAAAAATTGTGCGCCCCAGAGAACTGACTTTGGTGACAAGCTGTCACACAGCACTGCCTGCTTGCTTCCTTTCCTCCTGGTAGTTGGTCCAGAACTGACTCGGAAGACTGCTCAGCACCTACTGTATCACCCACATCACTTCCTGTAGCAGCTGGGTTTTTCTTGGAAGGTTTCCATGGAGATATACAACTTCTCTGATGGTGATGGCTTGCCAGAGCTGATAAGATCACACAGTGGGGTGAGTGATACTGAACTATCTATGTGACAGCAAGCTGCTGCTATTTTTAATGGCTACATGAAGAGTGGCTTAATCACTGACGGGTCCCTAACATGTGACCAAATGGAAGTTCTTAAAACAGAATTTCCTTACTAGTTTCCTGGCTGCAAGTGAGCACACCGATTTCCCTTTAGGATTGACTTTCAACACAAGTCATAGACCTCAATACACTCATATTTTTTTAATGTCCTATGAAAGAACGGAAAGTTACAAACTGTCCAAATTATGAGTGCAGGAAGGGCAAGTCAAAAAATGTTCAGGACAGAGGATGTACGCTGAACAGAATTCAGCAAAATGCGTTATTCCTGTAATATTGCAAATGCTTTGACAGGCAAACACGAGGATCGTGATGAGAAATCTGTCATTTTCTGGAAGGTACTATCAGCATTCCCTCATGTGGTCCAGTCATATGCTCAGCAGTATTTTCCTTAGGCTTGGCAAGATCAAGGTCCTTAATGTGCACAATCTGAAATAAAAAAAATGAAGACGGCATAAAATGTTCTTCAACACAATACAGTTTTTAATTATTTTTAAGTTTGAAGGGTTCACTAATTACAAAACATCTAAGTGATATATATATATATGTGTGTGTGTGTGTGTGTATATATATATGTATATATATATATATATTAAATTCAACATCTTCTTATGGAGGAGTCATTTAATACTAAAGGCAAAGATTTTCCCAATTTTCTAGTTTTCTTTGTTTAAACAGGGAGACAAGGTATCCTCCATCCTTTTGCTTATGTGAGAGAACCGAGAAAGAGTAGTATCAGGAGCCCTCAATAAAGGATGACTGGCCTGCTTGTTGAGCACTTTGAATTTACTACTTCGTGCTATACAAAGGACAGACACCTTGGGATGAGGCCCAGCCACATTACCGAGAATAATCTGCTTTTCCAAAGTCTACTGATTTAAATGTTAATCCTATCTAAAAAGATGCCTTCATAGCAATATCCACGTTGGTGTTAGACCAAACAATCAGCCCCCCAGCCAAGCATAAAATTAACCACCACAATGGGTGATCATCGGGTGTCTCAGTTAAAAGCATGTTAGCAAAAATCTACTACGGAGTTGTGAGGGTTTCGTTGAGTGATTTGGCAAAGGTTTAAGAAAGCAGTCATGGTAGAGAGAGTTTGCGCTACACTGAATGCCATGCAAAAGGAGGGCAATTTTATGACTGGTCTTTCAATACATTTTAGTTACAGGAAGAGATTAGAATCGGAATAAGTCTGATTGCTAACGAATCATAAGCCATCAATCATTTCAGATAAAAAGACAAGGTGTTTGATATTTGTGACTGGCACAGTGGCCCTGTTTGTGTCACGTTTAGGCAGAATTATGAACTACCATTGTTTTCTCTCACTTCATCATGGCCTTGGAATACCCTCGTTTGAGGTTGACAGTGTAACAGATTGTTTTTGTGAATTGCATGGTCTAGTTGTGATCACTAGACTGGAAGCTTGGTGCCAGAAGTTAATGAGTTCCCCTCCCTCCATTTCTCAACAGTCATTTAACTTTTTTTGCTCATACCAAAAAAATGTATGGAGGAGATTTTTGCTTTTCTTTTTTTCTTTTTCTGTATGTTTGTTTATTTTGTCTGTACTCTTAAAATTGACCTTAATTTAAAGGTAGGAACGTTTTATGTGCCATATGTATATAGAGAGAAATATTTTGGTTTGTGTCTTCCCCCTCACTAGCTTTTCCCAGTTGATCTTTGCTCTTGAGATGGGTCCTGTCATTATGGATTCCCACAAATAACATTGTAAACAAGCTTACAACCACAGAACTCGCTAGAACAAACGGCCCTTTATATTCTCTGTCTATCCAGTGATGCTAACTCAGCTCACTTCTTGCAAATTCTTCTACACTGTGACAAGAATTTGCTCTCTGTGGTCCTTAATTCATGTTTGATATTCAAATGTACACAAATGTGATCCAGATAGCAGGATAAGTCTACCGTACAACTATACTCTTGAGATAGGTACATATTTTCAGAAAGCATCTACACGTATCTGAGGACCAGGCACTTTACAGCTGCACAGTGAGACATTGGGCTGGTTCTTTTACTGCTGATGGTACACAGACTTTCCCTAAGATATTGACAACTCCTCTCAGTTTGTCTTTCCCTAACCTTGTAGTAACATATTGCTTAACCTTCACTCTTCCAGTTTTTCTAACATTTCTTCCAGCCCTAATTCTATGTTATACTTTATGTTCTCTGTTCCCCAAGTTGGTTCTGATTTCTTGAGAGAACTCAAGTAGATTTACACTTCTGAGCTGCTTTGTGCAAGTCCTTCAATGTGGTCATAGTGTTATATGTTGCTAGCATGAGGCATAAGTCACAAGAAGGTCATATCTGCAAGTAGTTTCTTACAAAAGATGATCCAAAATTCTACCTGATGACCCTTAAAACTCAAAGCATGATAAAGCATAAGATTTGCCTATAATGGCTGGAGAGATGGATCAACCATTAAAGGCTTGGTTCACAACCAAAAATTTGGTTCTGAAAGGTTCGTATGTGAAATTACTAGATAGGAGTGGGGCTGCTTGGGTTGAACACACCTATTTACTTTACTACCTAGATATCCCACTAACATGAAAGAAAGTGTTAACATCCATGAAGCAGAAGAAACAGAAAACAGAAGACTTGAGAAGATGATATCATAGACTCAAGAAAGTTAAAATGGGAAGCAACTGGCCAAGCATGGAGGCTTATGCCTCTTACCCTACTACTATGCAGAATGAGACAGGAGGATTAGAGCAAATTCAGCCCTGTTTGACATAAATAATGAGTCTTAGCTTTGTCTGGGTCACATTGTGAAACCCTTTAAACTACAAAAGAAGACAAAACTCATAATTTAATTCTTCAAGTAAGTAAATAAAAAATAGCAACAAAGGACAAAGAGAAATCTAGTTCTTTCTATTGTAAATACCTCAGAGCTAACTAAGTGGGTGACCCCAGATATCATTATAAGTTGTCTGAATGAGAATACTGTGTCAGGAAGGGAAGAATTGGGTAAAGATTTATTTAAAAAATAAAAAATATAAATATCCAGGTAATAACTTCATCCCTATGAAGGAATGGATATTCCCTGAAGATAAAGAAGCAGCTGAGTTCATTCACATGCAAGGAAGTAGTTTCCAAAGCACCTTCACTGTCTGGACACATATAAACAGAACACCAGCAATGAAAAGACACAATGATGATTTCCTAATATGGGGTTGAGAGAGTGAAAACAATGAAAAAGAAAATATGCTCAAAAATGATAAAATGCGGGGACTGGAGAGATGGCTCAGTGGTTAAGAGCATTGCCTGCTCTTCCACAGGTCCTGAGTTCAATTCCCAGCAACCACATGGTGGCTCCCAACCATCTGTAATGAGGTCTGGTGCCCCCTACTGGCCTACAGGCATACATGCAGGCAGACTATTGTATACATAATAAATAAATAAATATTTTAAAAAAACCGATAAAATGCTGGGGAGAACATACATTCTAAAAGAGAAACTCTCGGGACTCTAACGTTTAGAGCGGTATCCTTTTCTCATTCTGTGGCTGTTTAAGCAGACGGTGCTGTCCCACTCTGGGAACGGAAGATATACAGCTAGCTCAAGTGGCACAGAACTGTGCAGGAGACAGAAACAGAGTTCGTGAGCCCCACCGTAGCGTGGCACGCGAGTGCGCATGGTCACTCGAGCAAAACTGCAACTGATATGAATGAAGAAGCCAAACCCGACACACTAGCGGAAAGACTGCAACCCTTATCTACGAGGTCACACTTGAAGGAACCTAGGGACATTTCGTTGTCACATGAGCCTAAGCTGAACAGAGGAGCACATATTGAGTCAAAGAAAGAGGAAAACATTCCCACATAAGAAGATAAGCATAGCAAGGCCCATGATGTTTCTTTATCCCTTGGTTAAAAAAAAAAAAAAAAATTGTCAAAGCTCAGTCCATTTTTTAACTTCCTAAGAGGAGATTAAAAGATTGCATGAATTAGTCTACCTTTCTCCACAGAAATGAAAGCTATGGGGGAAAAAAAAAACCAAGGTACTCTTTAAAAGGAGTGGCGGCGGGGGTGGGAGGGAGAAGAAGAAGAAATAGGAGGAGTAATGAAGTGGCGGGATAAGAGGAACATTCTTAAAATCCATCCTTGAAATAAGACATAAAAATAGTTGCAAAGAAAATCTTAATTAATTTCAAGTTACTAAAATTAATTTGTCCCTTTAAAAGCCCCTGCCAAATGCTAAATCTCACAGGTCTCACTCAAACTACTATTCTAGAAATGTATACAACTGTAAACTTCTGAAGCATTCGAGAACAAAGACAATTCGGTAATCCTCTATCAAGTTGCACATAGGCAGAGTCAGGAGCATGGCTTCTGGTTGCTCTGAAAGAGCCCCAGAAGCTAATAGACTGAAGGGCAAGATGCTAAGGCAGCTGTTCTCAACATGTGGGTCATGTGACTCTTTCACATGAGGTCAACTAAGACCATTAGAAAATGCAGATATTGACCATATGGTTCATAACAGTAATGAAGTAGCAAAAAATTAATTCTATGGTTGAGGGTTACCACAGCATGAGGAACTGTATTAAAGGGTCTTAACATTAGGAAGACTGAGAGCCACTGCTCTGAAGCAGAGTTTCTATTACTTGCAGTTGGGGGGGGGGGCGGGGTGTCATGTATGACAGCACACGTGCAGTGCTCAAAGAGCTTGTGGGAGTCAGTCCTCTCTTTCTACCATGTGCGAGTCTGATGAAACTAACTTCACGTTGTCAGGTTTGGGGGTCCAGGAGCTGTCCCCCACTAAGACATGTTGCCAGGCCTAGAAATTATATTTATATAAATGCATACATAATACGCAAGCTTATTAACTAAACACATGTCACATAAATAACAAAAAAAAATACTGAATAGGCCGGGCGGTGGTAGCGCACGCCTTTAATCCCAGCACTCGGGAGGCAGAGGCAGGTGGATCTCTTTGAGTTTGAAACCAGCCTGGTCTACAAGAGCTAGCTCCAGGACAGGCTCTAAAGCTGCAGAGAAACCCTGTCTCGAAAAACCAAATATATATATATATATATACATACATACTGAATAAAGCATCTAAAACATGATACGAGAAGTATCTCAGTCAGACAAACTGATGACCACCTGTAACTCCTAGCACTCCAGAGGCTGAGTCAGGAAGAAAATAGTTTGAGGTCAGCATGGGTGCATGTTCCAATCTATTCTAGCCATGACTTCATAGTGGACCCCTTTATCAAAAGACAAATTAACTAATCCAAGTAATTATCAGACAATATAATTATATAACATAACCCATGTTATTTATTTCCAATTTATGTAATTCTCAAATATGATGACAATGTATGAGATATGAGTAGAATACAGAAAATGTAGTGAAAACTCATTTTGGGGGGGAAATTATGTTTTTCCTACAAAAATTTATAGCTATACACACACGAACACACTCACACACAACAGTGGAAAACCGTTAATACATGTTAGAGTGTTCTTGAAAATGCATAACAATAACTTGTGTGCTTACACTCCTGCTCACACCTGCCCACAGCTCACTGCTGGGAATCTGCACCGCTCTGGCAGCCGTCTCTGCCGGGCTCGCTGCTGCTCTGCGAGCCCACCCGGGAACCCGCCAGCATTTTTAAAAGAAGCTAAACAAAATGATCTACACCTATAATCCCAGAACTCTGGAGGATGGTGGACAAATCCAAGGTCATCTTGAGATACATATCAACAACAAAAAAAAAAAAAAAAAAAAAAACTAGCCAAAAAACATGAACTGACTAGTATTAGTTAAAAAAAAAAGACACAATTTTAACAGAAACTGTATCAATTGTTTATTATCAGGCAGCCTGAACAGCAGAACCCTGAAGGTACTTGGCATGGGAGGGAGGGTACAGGGAGGTGAGCTGTGAAGAGGGTCTTCTCTGGACAGAAATCCACATTTTATTAGGACAGATACGGCACTTCCCCTGCTGTGGGTGATATCAGGGGTTGGCCAGCTTGAATCCTTCAGTCTCACTCCCATAGACTGTGACTTAGTCCCATGGGTTTTCGTTTGTTTGGTTTGGGGGCACACCCCTCACCTTTGACTTGAATATTTGGACAAACTTAAGAATGCTCCACTGACGGATAAAGGCAGAAAAAACAAGGCGTTTTACCCTGAACTTGAGGGTTCCTGTAGTATTTACCCCATATTACATCTTTTACAATGGTATTTTTAAAAGTCGGTCTCTTTTCTACACATATGTACAGGTTTGCTCAAATTTTTTTTCTTTCTTTCTTTTTGTAGTTTAAGACTATCATCTTCCCACTGTCAAGAGTAGCAAATCAGATGTCATCGCTGTGGGGTCTGTTCAGAATTTACAACAGCTTTCTGGGTTACCTGTTCAGGAATATCTGACTCAGAAGGTTCAGTCTTGCACAAAAGACATAAGCGATCATTTTCTGCACCTCAGTGTGGTAATGTCATTTCAAAGACTGGAAGCTTTCTCATCTCAGAAACTGTACCACACCCACTCTGGATCCACTTTCCTGTCTCTCATGGTGTTCCAGCAAAAGGGCAGGCATGTGTGGAGGTCATAGCAGTTTTAAAGAATGAACCGACGTACCACTTCTCAGGGCATCTTTAAGGTGCCTGCCAACACCTGTCACTCAGATGCATTTTGATGATTTTCAAGCGGCTCTGTGACTGTTTGCTGGCCAATTTCAGACTGCCAGGTAGACAAATGTTCTGTCCGATCCGCTGTGGTGGTTCAGGCAGACACACTTCCCAATGCCCGTCAGTCTTTTTCAAAGCTCAGCTTCCATGTGCCCTTCAGCCTGTTTTTCCGCCTTGGCTTCGCCAACCCCACTCTCACTTTCTGAGGCGTGTGAATGGCCTTCTGCACCCTGTGCTTGTGGTCTTCCAGTGACTGCCTTCTGGGAAATTCAGTGTTCATTTGGCATCAGCAAAATAATAAACACAACGAGGCTGACCACATGATAAATAGGTCTGCAGTTAATGACATGTCTTCCATGAAGAGTTAGATGTTATTTTCTGCTGTTTGGGAAGGCAAATCTCAAGGGAAATTGCCACTCTCCTGGAAGGGCAGTTAATAAATATGGATACGCTGTTGCCTTCTGCATCACATTAACAACATTGCTCCAGGGTATCTGTGAAATTCACTGTGAGAGGTAATGAAAGGAAACCTTAGTGGAGGAACTTTTTCCAGGAAGCTTGATAGGACTGTCATTTCCTATTGAACTGTCATGACGAACTTTGGGTGATACCATTCCGGATGCAGGTGTCCAGGTCAAAGGATATAAAGGGAAGTTCAAAAGCACTCCTCCCATGCTTGCTGATAGTCTAGCGCAATTGCTCTGTCGTGGGAAGCGTAGGCATAAGCGTGTGCTGGAAATGAGGCAAAACCTAAACTGCCTATCAGGCAAATGAAAGAAGCTTGGAAAACTGAAGGGAAAGGAAAAGCATTTCTCTTTGTCAATTCTGTGTGCTGGGCTTGAAAGTGATAAAGAGAGTGATTTCAACAAATTTGTTGACTTCTCAGCATGAGACTTTAAAGGGTGCTAGACCTGTTTCTCCTCTTTCTTGCGGGTGATACTTTTAAGAATGCACACATATGTCTAAGCTTAGCACCTATATTTAATTTAGCATGTGAGTTATCGCTCAATGAAGCATTTTCAAAGGCATTTAGTAATAGAAATCAATACACTGGTTTCATTTTTAATGTGTTCATTTCCATATAATTCCAAACCTGTTGAAAAGTAGACCCACCACTACAGGCAAAGCTGTGTGGAATCACTCACAGCCTTTTGGAAACCTGTATCTCAAATTGTGTCCTATATAACACAGCCCTCAGACCAGGACCATAGGCTCACATACCTGGCATTGTCCTGTCTCCTTCCCCAATCCTCATTTATGACAGTCATGGGTTTCAGTATTAAAGACTGTCACTTTCTAGACTATTTCTCTATAGGGTTTTTCAGATTATTCCTCATAAATATACTCTATGTATTTTGGTCAGGAATATCCAGGAAGTACAACTCCTCTCTCTCTCTCTCTCTCTCTCTCTCTCTCTCTCTCTCTCTCTCTCTCTCTCTCTCTCTCTCTCTCTCTCTCTCTCTCTGTGTGTGTGTGTGTGTGTGTGTGTATGTGTGGTGTGTATGTGTGTGTATATGTGTATAGATGTGTGTGTGTGTGGATGTGTGTGTATGTTTGTTTGTGTGTGCGTGGATGTGGATGCGTATGTCTATATGGATGTGTGTGTGTGTGGATGTGTGTATAGATGTGTGTGTGTGTGTGTGTGTGTGTGTGTGTGTGTATAAGTGTGTTTGTGCCTGTATTTTATCCTATCAGATAACCTGCATTTTGGCTCAGCATTTATGTTGTGACGCCTTTGTTCATTGAAAGAAGATGTTATCGGCCAGATCTGGTCTCTGCTTTTCCTTTCTGACTTGTAAGAATTCTCCATGGTGGTAACTTGACACTGTAAATACACTGCTCCTCTTGTAACCTATTTCCATCGTGCCTGGGTCCCTTTATTTCAGTCCTCTTCTCTGAGTGACTTAGCACAACCAGTCCTCCCTCCCATACTCTGTCCTACTGCATCAGTTACAGATCCAAGAGTGCCTGGTTCTCCTTCGTGTTTGAAGGTTGAGAAATCAAATGCACACTAGGTGTAATCCTTATTAATGGATTGCTCTCAGGCCACAGTCTCGACATTTGTACCTTGTCTGCGAGAACTCTGGCTTGTGTTAGCTTTAATGTATTTACATATTTGCTAAAGCCTTTATGTGCGGCTAATCCCACAGGACTACTCACCCCTTTTTACCGACACACAAACCTTTCATGGCTTCCATTCACTGTATGTCCATCATCGGTTCAAACCCTAACTAATGTCTTTCAAAGAAGACATGAGAAGACAGGCTGAGAAGACAGGAGACTTGATATCAGAGGCGTGGGAGAAAGGATTTGAGTTTGGATAAGGACGGACATAATGATCACATTTTAACTTCTATTACCTATTAGGATAGACTTCTTGAAGCTTAGGTTACATGATTGGAGGTATTTATAACTATTTTTTTCTGTATATTTTTCTAATTGAAATACTGCCATAATAAAAATGACCTAAATCACAAAAATGGATGTTAAAGCAAATTCTCTTATTGAACATCTTTCTACCTTCAATTCAAAAGGGAAGTAGACCTAGTCACACCAATGACATACCTCATATGTCAGAATACATTTTTTAAATGTGTTTCCAAGTTACAAAAATCTTATATTGCTCACATAAAACTATTTTCGTCTCTTACTTTTCCAAGAAATATACATTATCAAGACCTCATTTCTCTGTAAATAGAGCTATCCATTATCTGCCGCTGGTGAGGACTTTGAGATAATGACACCGCCACCAGTCGTTAACAGACACCCAAGGAGCACAGGTTCCAGTGCGATCAGCCAGTGAACTAAATATAAAAGGAATGCTTTCCCAATGTGCCATTTACATTCCGGTGTAATAGAGATGTAATGCATATGTCAAGTTATTGAGTTGTCAACTTAAATAGAAACCAGTATGTCATCCAGTAATTATTGCTATTTAGGCCTGAGGCATTAGTGCTAATATTAGCATGCGAGTGTGAGGTAGGCAGAGAACAAAAGGGAGAGGAGGTGATGGGAGGAAATCCTAAAGACCTCCTTATGTTGCTAAGTATCCTGAGTTTACCTTTAGCTGCATACTGACACTCCAAAACCAGGAAAATACACATAAGAATATAGAAGCTATTGGGAGTGGGAGGAGATAAACAGATAAAGGACTCACCTGTCATTTCAGGGAAAGTTTAGTATATTTTACATGAAGACAGAGTGGAAAGTAATGAAGTCTAAGAGAAATTAAATTTGGTGGTTAAGTTTTCTTACAAGTGAGGTTCATTTGTTCTCCTCCCTCTCTTTGTACCTTCTTTCCTCCCTCCCTTCTCTTCTCTCTCCCTTCCTCCCTTCCTGCCTCCCTTCCTCCCTCCTTCTTTTCTGGAGGGGAAGTTGACTTTGAAAAAGTGTCTCCATCTATAGCTGGGATGGCCTCATCCTCAAATTTGTAGTCCTGCGTCCCAGCACCTAGAGGCTGGGCTACTGACTTGTGCCGTGCGGGCTCATTACAATGAGATTTTGTGAGCGACATTTTGGACTGTAGTGAATTGTTTACAAATGTTGAAATCGAAGTATATGTTTAACAAGCAATTTACTGTATAGAAATCTCCTGCAGCCATCCACCTGTGAATCGGGTTCACGTTTTACATATATGTGCCTGGTAAATCCACCTTATGTGGCCCTCTTGGGGTAATCACTTTTATAATACTAGCAATTTTCTATCAAAGCCGAGAAATAAAAAGAGACTTTTCAGGTCCCACCTGCAGAGGTTTGTGAAATACACACAACCATAAATAGCAGACCCTTCTTATAGGTAATATATCTAACTTAAAAGTCAAGTTTATGTTTAAGGTCACTTCTTGAAAAAAAGTAATAAATTAGAACCTCATGTTTGCTGTGTTCTCTGTGTGCACAGTCAAGGGAGAGAAAAGGCAGAGTGGTGGGGGGAGGGTGCTGGGGAAGGAGCAGAAAAAAGCAGATACTCTGGCATCCTGTGTTGGTCCATTCTTCAGGAACATTAGGTAATAAAAGAATCCATCTGAAGATTAAGATAAAATCTAGCAAGACCAACACTGTCTTTCCTAATTCACTATGCAGACAACAGAGTCAGCAAAGGAACATTGAACTGCTTCCAACTCCCTTTAAAAGCATATACTTTGGAAAGCAGAAGGCGTCTTTATGTGGACAATCCCCCCCCCACACACACACACACACACATGCTGCCACCATACTGGCTGGAATTTTATATGAATGAACTAAAGCCACATTGTGCAGACCCACAACCTCTAAAAGGAAAGAATCTCTGTATTTAATGGGTATCACAGGGAAAGGGAGGAAAAGGCAACCCTACCTTCTACAGTTCTGTTACCATGTCCTTTGGATGTCTGCCTGTCCCCTGTTTAAATGGGCCCATCACACCAGTCAGGGATATCTATGTTTCAGGGTTCAGTCCAATGACATTTTCCTTGAAGAAGCCATCCATCCGTCTCTGCATCTCCCCAGGAGGCAAAAAGCACCCAGCATTCCCCAGCATCATACCACAATGGAAATTCCACTTCTGTTTAAGCTTATGCAGAGACAGACTGTAGGTTACAGGAATGCAGATTTCTCATTTAAATTCCATGCAAATTTCTGTTTGCATTCCCAGTGCCTATCACACTGATGATGATTATACTGAAGATCAGACAAACGGAAGACCTTGCTTCTTAGCCTCTTTATTGGGCAAAAGCCTTCACACTCCAACACAAGCCTGATTCATTTCACTTGCCAGGGTAAAGGAGAATTAAAATCAGTCCTTGTTTTTATTGTGGTTCTCTCCTTCTCTGTTAAACCATAAACATTAAACTGCATGAAAGGAATAAAGAAATTGTAAATACAAGTTTGATCTTAAGCAGGGAGTATAATTTGTAGGTTTTTTTTTTTTAAAGAAAAAATTGCAAAGCTTACCTTAAGCCTTTTTCTGACTACCAGCTTTCTGGTATATTAGCTAATTCTTATATCAATAAATACATTACTTACTTCATAGTATAAAAGAGATGTCCAAATTATAAAATCTTAAGACATAAATTGCCTTGAATTATACTTTTTTTACTGTGTTTCTGTTCAAGGTGTGATAAGTGACCTTACCTTACCTTTTAGCATCTGTAGGGAAGGTACCAGGACCCTCAGGACAGTCCTGCAGATACTCAAGCCTCTCTTATAAAAAGGCTTTTCCTTCACAAGTACATCTACATAAACCTTAAATCATTTTTGAATTATTTAATCCATATACTGCAATTGCTACATAAGTAGATATCATACTATGCCGCGCACCGCGCCCCCCGTGTCTGCGTTTGGTGCGCTGGCACCCAGTTACCAAGCTTCGGGCAAGGGGCAGGAGGTTAAAATACACACAGACACACACAGACAGACAGAAAGACAGTGACACGGGTCATCCTTGAATTCCCCAAGAATGCCCCCTTTATTGTGTTCAGGGGCAGAATATATAGAGATAGCCACGCCCCAGCCAAACCCACCAGAAACCACTCTCCTGCCATCAGGAACTCCTGAAGGTCTCGTGCTTAGAGCAGCTGTAGGCACTCAGATCAGGGGATTACAAGAAATTCAAGATCTGGGGTCTCACTGCTCCCAACAATACTATGTAACAAGGAATAACAGCAATAATAATTGCAGATATTGGTGTTTAAAATAGGAAACTATTGTCACATATAATAATTTAAAATGCTTAAATCCCTCCACACGGGGCCTGGGAAGCTATGTTGTAGATGAGACAGAAAGATTCTGAGAGCCAGAATGTAAGGCACCAAAGAACAATGTCTTTTAGATATAAGACTAGCTGGGTCGTGGTGGCACACACCTATAATCCCAGGACTTGGAAGGCAGAGGCAGAAGGATCTCTGTGATTTTGAGGCCAGCCTGATCTACAGAGCAAGTTTCAGGACAACTAGTACTATTTCACAGAGAAACCCTGCCTCAAAAACAAACAAACAAACAAACAAACAAAAGCAAAAAAGAAAACAAAAAGACTGTCTCATAAACAAAGTCAAAGAGATTGTGGCAGCAGGTAAAGAGCTTGAGCAGGTTCAAGCCAGAAAAGTCCCCAGCTCTGAGGAAGGAAATGGAAATGAACTTCTATGCCTACTATAGAAGCTCTTTGCAACTGACAACTGCTTGCAGAGAGGCTTAGTGAAGACACCCCATTTAGAACTGGTTTTCCCAAAGTCTCCCACTCCGGAATCCTTGTCCAGTAGTTGGTCTTGGTTTCCAACTACTTCAAGAGGCAACTTCTCTGATGGTGGTATGATCAAGACCCGGATTTATGGGTATAACAGAATGGTGTTAGACCCATTTTATTGCTAGGTTCCTTCAGCATTAGGTTTTTCACTGGGTCCATGGCCTATAGTCTCAGATTCTTGGTCATACAAACACTATCCGGCACTGGTGCAGTTCTGTGGAGTAGACATTAAATACCGTCAGATAGCAGTTGGCTATTCTCACAAATTTGGTGCCACCACTTCATCAATCTATCATGCTAGCAGGTCACCATTAAAGACTAAAGGGTTTGTGGCTGGATTGTCGTTTACCTTTCTCCTCTGGTAGCAAACAGGAAACCTTGCAGTATGATGAACACTAGTCAGTAATGGTGAAAGTTCTAGAGTTCTAGTTAGGCACTGGATCAACTTACTCTCTCTCTCTGTCTCTGTGTCTGTCTGTTTCTCTCTCTCTCTTTCTCTCTCTCTCTCTTTTCTTTTATCTTTTTTTTAGACAAGGTTTCTCTGTAGCTTTGGTGCCTGTCCCAGAACTAGCTCTTGTAGACCAGGCTGGCCTCGAACTTCCAGAGATCCGCCTACCTCTGCCTCCCAAGTGCTGGGATTAAAGGCGTGCGCCACCACTACCCTGCCAGATCAATTTTCTTATGTTTACTGAGACATGTAAGTGTTGTCTTCAAGAAGAAGGCCTTTCCATTATTTCATTTAGAGAAACCAATAGCCTAGCCAGTAGCCTAGGTTGTTTAGAGGTTTGTATGGGGACGCTTTGACCAAAAACTCACCTATATGAATCCATTACTGCCATTGGAGATTTCTCTTGGTGGCAAGAGAGATATAGTTTGGTCATCATCTCTCCCCCATTATTTAGTGGCTTCATCTAGATTTCTTTCATGTCTATATATGAAATGAAGCTTCTACTGCATTAGGACTCCAGTCTCTCAAGTGACCCCTAGCATTAGTTGTCTTTCCCAGCAGTCCCTTCCTTATCCCTCTGTTCTCTCCATCTCCCCTGATTTAATACTCTTGTTCCAGTCTCCCCAGCTGTCTCTCTATAACTATATATTCTATTTCTCCTTCCTTGGGAGAACATTCCTATCCCATAGTCCCTTAATCTATATTTTACATCTGTGGTTATATGAATTGTAGTGTGCCTATTGAAGGCTTAAAATGTAACATTTACATATTAAGATAATAAATACTATATTTGTCTTTGGGTTCTGGATTATCTTACTTGGGATGATTTTTTTTTTTTAGTTCCATATATTTTCCTATGAATTTCAGATTCTTTTTAACAACTGAATAATCATTGTGTAAATGTGTGCTCTTTTATTATCCATTCATCTGTTTATGGATATCTAGGCTGTTCTGAATTTCAGGTTATTAATAGAGCAGCAATGAACAGGGATAAACAAGCATCTCTGGATACTGATTCCTTTTCTTATATGTCTGAGAATTGTAATGCTAGAATGGCCATACTTATTCCCACAGTGGCTCTACAAGTTTGCACCCCCACTAGCAATAGATAAGTGTTTGTCTTTCCCCACAGCCTCACCTGAATGAGCTGCAACTTATTCTTATTGATCTTGACCATTTTGACTGGTATAAGCAGAGATCTCAGAGTAGTTTTGATTTGCATATCCCTTATTACTCCTTTAAGTGTTTTTCAGTAACTTGTATTTCATTCTTTAGGACCCCTCTGTTTATTTTTGCCCCCCATTGTCTACTGGCTCATTTGTTATTCTGACGCTTAGGAATTTTTTTGTTTGTTTTTTACATATTAACCCTCTACCTGATGTACAACTGGTAACGATCTTTTCCTATTCTGTAGCCTGCTGCTTCGTCAGAACAATTGTCCTTTGCTGTATAGAAACTTTTTCAGTTTCATGAGGTCACACTTTTAAATGTTAAATGTTTTTATGTTTTAAATGTTTTAATTGTTTTTATGTTTTAAATGTTTTAAATCTTAGTGCCTGTGCTATTGGTGTTCAGAAACACTTTTCCTGTGTCAATGATTTCAAAGATTATTCCCCACTTTCTCTTCTATCAGGTTCAACATAGCTAGCCTTATATTGAGGTCTTTGACGCATTTAAAATGGAGTTTTGTACAGGGTAATAAGTGTGCATCTTTCAATTATTGTATAGACAGCCATCCATTTTGCCCAGCTCCATTTGTTGAAGAGGCTGTCTTTTTTTTTTTTTTCTGATGTTTATTTTGGCTTCTTTGTTGAAAATCAGGTGTCCATAGGCATATGATTTATGTCTGATACTTCAATTCTAGTGCATTGATCAATGTGTATGTTTTTATATCAATATCATGCTCTATTTATTACTATAACTCTGTAGTTCAGTTTGAAATGGGGATGGTGATACCCCCAACAGTTGTTTTTAATTATTATTCAGGGTGTTTTAGCTATCCCAGGTTCTTATAGAGAAGCCATTACTCTTCTTAAAGTCAGTAGACCACACCCATAGGATATCTCAACACAAAATTCTGTTTCATTGATCTACAGGTACAATCTTCAGCTAGTACTTCACTTCCAGAAACTGTATAATTTTATTTATGTCTTTAAAGTAAATTGAGTCTTTGTGGTGGTTTACATGAAAATGATGCTTATTGACCCATAGAGAGTGGCACTATTAAGAGGTGTGGCCTTATTGGAGAAAGTATGTCACTGGTAGTGGGCTTTGAGGTTTCAGATGTTCAAGCCAGGCTCAGTGTTATTCTTTCTCCCTGCTGCCTGAGAATCCAGATGTAGAAGTCTTAGCTTTTTCTCCCACACCATGTTTGCCTTCATACCTCTGTGCTTCCATGTTGATAATGATAATATCTAACCTCTGAACTGTTAGATAGCTCCAACTGAATGTGTTACTTTATAAAATTTGCAATCATTATGGTATCTATTCATAGCAATAGAAATGATAATTCAGTCTTCCACCTTTTCTAAAAATCTATTTTGTTAATGTATTTTTTATATTCCACAAAAAATTTAATCTTTGCCCCATTTCTGTGGCTTAAAAATATTACTGGAATTTTCACATCATCTATTAAATATTGATCTTCTGAAAGACCTAATTGGCCTGTTGGGAATTTCACATTTTATGACCCATTTAAAACATTTGATATTGTAAAGTAAAAGATAGTGTCAACTTAAAGAAAAATCTAATGAAAGAATATGTAAATGTTCTGTCACATATTCTGAAATATTACATTTTTATTATTTACCCATGTGTCCACCTTTATACTAAAAATGCAACACAATCGTATTCAAAATCTACTAACCTGAAGATTTGAATTCAATTATACCCCAAGTCTACAGATGTTCTCGTGCGCTTTGGAACAAGACAGTTAACTTCTCTGAACCTAACTTTCCCTGCCTAAAAAAACATACCTATCTTTATATTTTGTAAGTATAAGCTCTCTTAATTTTCATTCAGAGTTGTTCTATAGATTCATTTGGGCTTAATTTAAGACCATAACAAAGCATATTGAGCTAAATTATATCACTTCATCTTTTATTTAATTACAGAGACTATTAACATTTTATCATGAGCTTAGTTCCCATTTCTATGATAGGAATTAACTGCTTTATCAACAGCAATAACGGCAATATCTTTCTAGAGATTTAGAAATGAAAAAAAAAACAACTTTGATTTTCGGTTCATTAAAATAAAACTTATATTTTCATTTTAAGCATGGTTTAAATGCTTCAGTTATACTTTGTTTTTAATATTTACTTATAGTAACTTCTTTTACTAATTTTCAAAAACCCTACTACATTATTGGCTGGTTTTAACTTATTAAACTTATTTAAACTCAGCTCTACAGAATTAGCTACTGACAAAGCCATGCTAATTTATTCTCATGTGATCACATAATGTAATGTTACACAACGAGCAGGAGGCCCAGTGCTGAAAACTTTTAGTGAAATACATGTCTTAGTGACTGTCTTAGTTAGGGTTGCTTGTGCTGTGTAAAACACCACGAGCAAATGCAACCCAGGGAGGAAACGGTTTATTTGACTTACTGGTCATCATGGAAAGATGTCAAAAGCTGACACAGAGGCCATGGAGGGGTGCTGCTTACTGCCTTCTTCCCCGGGGCTTGCTCAGCCTGTTTTCTTATAGAACCGAGGACTACCTTCACAGGGGTGGCCCCACCCACAATAAGCTGGGCCCTCGTACATCAATCGCTAATTGAAAAATTACCTTACTGACTCGCTTATTAGCCCATCTGAAGGAGGCATTTTCTCAGGTGAAAGCCCCTTTTCTCCAGTGACTCTCGCTTTTGTTAAGTTGACACAAAACTGGCCAGCACTGTGACCATATTGATCACTGTAGTCAACTGAGTTCATTTCTTGGGAATAAGGTCTTTTATTTGTGGAGTTTAATGTGGAGTTTAATCTATGTACAATGAGGTTGCTATAAATTAAAATTATATATCATTGGAAAACAATTTCTAAAGATGTAGGTAGGACAATTACTTGTCTGAATTACTTTGGGCAAGTTTTTGAATTGTGTTGTTTTTCAGGTTCCTAATATGAAAACAATAGTTGTAATAAAAATTGCTTCAGATTCTGATCCATGTTAGCATGTTGCTAACACTCAGCACTAGCTGTTTGGGCAAAGAAAATCAACAACCATGAACGTAATGAAACAGCTGAAGAGGAACAATGCAGACAACATTTGTGCTTTGCTTTAGATTCTCTAAAATTAACTGATAGGTTTAAAATAAATAATTTAGACTTTCTAAGCTTAAATATGACTTTGTGGATTGAGAATAATGATCACAATGATTTTGTTTTGGTTGTCTTTTCTGAAGTTCAATGAACCTGTAATCAAGATATATGAAATGAGCATAACTTTTGTTTAATTTAAATATCCTGCCCTTCTAGCTTTTTCATAATAGTCATTTGACAGTCTGCACCGACACAATACTTGTTTGCTTTAGAAAAGGAAAATAGAGTTGATCTAAGGGACTATTCCCAAACCAGGTCTTAGCTTTGTTTTTATTTGTTTATCCACTGAATTTATCTTAGAAATTAGAAATATGTTTTCTTGTTGTAATGATACACCACACTGGTGTACCAATAACACCTCTAGTTTAATTTGAAAACTCAGACACTATCTGTAAAGATGCAGGCCGTTAAAAAGACACTAAGAAGTTTTCCAAAGCTGGGGAGACAATCGAGGGGATAAAAATGCTTATTCTACAAGGGAGCTAATCTTAATTCAAATATCCAGAACCTACATTAAAGCCAAGAAGTATAGGGCAAATATCTGTGACCCCATCATTCCCACAGGGAAATAGCACAATCCCTGAAGCTCTGGCCAGCTAGTCAGCTACATACCAAACAAAATAAAAAAAATAATAAACAAAATGGGATCAAGAACTGACATCTGAGATTTTTCTCTGGGGTCCACATGTGTGCTTTGGAGTAGATATAACCCCCTAACACACACACACACACACACACACACTCATACACACACTTTTCTAATCAAGCTTCAAAATTGAATGATATCCTTATTCTCAGAAATGGATAATGTGATAATGCACATGCACATGAAATGGCAGGCCACTGAAACATCTTAAAGCATTCATAAAGCTAAGTGAAAATTGCTGACTCTTACAGAACACAATCTGTTAGTTGGAAAGACTGAGCGTGCGCCCTGATAACAGTAGGTTGTAACTCCTTTGAGAGAGCCAATGAACCGAATCAATGCAAAACGGCTGTGTGGCAAGCAGTCTAGAAGATCTGTCAAATACAGGCCTACACTCACGTACGGCTTGCAATGTTTCTTCATTCCTTCCTTTAAAAAGTAAAGACAGCTGTTTTGCCAGCATAAAACAACATTAGTTCATGCTTGTACAATGGCATTCGAATCATAGCTAGCAAATGAGAAGTCGCCATAGCTGTAGGTTTTCAACTGATGGTACCTTCTAGAAACAAAATAAATGAAGGAAAAGCAACACCTTTAGAGGCTGTCTTGATTAGTGTTGACATTTTTCCTTGGGGTTGACAGATGCTAATGAGTTTAATTTAAACCTGAAACAAAAGATCAAAGATGTCTTTGAAACAAAATTTTGCTGATCATCAGCAATAACAGGAAGCAAATTTTATTTGCATATTCCTCCAATGCAACCGTCAGCCCTACTCATAATTTTATTCTTCTTTGTGTAAGTATAACTGAAATCAAATTCAGAAAATGTGGGAAATTATAGGAAGTGCAAATATTAAATTGACATGATTCTGATGTAAATAAGTGATTCAATTTTTTTAAGCACTAAGAGAAAACCTATGGATAATGCATAAAAATTTTTATGATATTTTATTTGTTATCTTTGTTCTTAAATCCTGCTGAAAGATGATACATTAATGTGGGTCTCTTTTTTTCCTTTCGGCATGGTTTTATGGACAGACTCCTGCTATCCTTTTCCATCCTTCCCTCTAATTATCTTGTCTTTGGTAGAACATGAGATCATTGGAAGCCTTTGTTTTTGACAGAAACTTTCACGAATGTCTCATTTCAGTCATGGTGTGAAAATGAGGTACCTGAAAGGGCTGTCATAAACTACAAAAATTGCTACCAATATATACAAACAAGGATCTGTATGCTGGTCAGGCTTTGCAAAATATACTTTTCAACCAAATAGGAATGACACAGGGAAGCTGAAACACTTCTAAAAAGAGTACAGGAGGCAATGAGCTGTCAAGAGAAAGCAAGAAAAGGAAAGGCAGAGACCGGTGTTCAAGAAGGAAGTTCGAAAGCAGCAGAGGAGGAGGGTGACTCAGTAAACACTGACTAGCAGAGGAGTAGCACTACTTTAAAATAAAGTTCACACTGACATGAAGCAATGTGTGCTGAAGATGGAGTCATGACGGAATGCCTGTGAGCCACAGGAGCGCTAAGTTCCTACAGTATAGGTTCAATTCTTCTCTATGAAGGCCAGGCACACACAGAATTTTATATGAGTGATTCCTAGAGGCTGATAAAAAAACCCCTATTTCCTCATATGATTGCATTACCAGGAAATGTGTTTTTATATTTTCCAGAATGAATTTAGTTTACTTAATTTATTTAATAAAATATTAGTCATTTAAACTGTGCTGTAGGTGGTAGGCACTATTGCAATTTTTTAATCCCTGTTTTTCTAAGAACACGTAAGAAATAAATAATGATAGCTACCTGTAACTATAATGATATAATATGACTTGCTAAAATCACCCTAGAATTAGTATTCTTTACCACAAAAAACTTGATAGTTTAATATAATTTACAATGCATTTTATACTTTTACTTTTAAATAAAATTATTTTTATTTATTTTTTATTTTTTTATTTTTTATTTTATTTTTATTTATTTTTTATAAAAAATAAAATATTTTCACAGAGTTTGTTCATTCATTATTCACCTCTTCTAATTTAATCAATTTAATATTCAGAAATTTAGTTGCAACTGTCCGGGAGTATATAATAATCAGACAAACTGGAGTTGCAATTTTTTGAGTGCCTTATTATTTTAAAAAAAAAGATTAAATGAAAGTGATCAAATTCATGCCCTTTAATAAGCTATAGGTAACTTGTGAATCATATTGTGCTTGCATTTGTATATCTGTTTGGTTGTATCATCAATTAATACACAAATTTTGCTCAATGCTGTTTTTTTTTTTTTTTCTTTTCCCTGTTGTAGATAGATTTATGTCAACTTGACTCAAGCTAAAGCCATCTGGAAGGAGGAAACCTCAATGAAGTAAATGCCTCCATAAAACCGAGCTTGTAAGCGAGCCTGAAGGACATTTTCTTTATGAGGGATTTATGAGGGAGTGGCCAGCTCATTATGGATGATGTCATCTCTGGGCTGGTGGTACTGGGTCCTATAAGAAAACAGGGTGATGACGTCACACGTCACGTGAAACAAGCCAGTATTTTCACTCACTGCTTTGGACTGCTATAGGGACTGTGAGTGAAATAGACCCTGGCCTCCCAAAGTTGTTTTGGTCATGGCTTTTCAACACAGCAATAGTAACCCTAAGGTATTTTCTCAACGGCAGTCCTTATATATTTACCAGGAAGAAGTTGATAGGAATCATAGACTATGTCATAAAGGGGCTATGTCTGGTCACATTCTTATCTTGATTCTCTTTGAACGGTCTACTGTACTATTACCCATTCACCTCATTCTTTGACTTGCATTCACACAGGTATGGTGTAGCTCACAAGTCTGCAACGATTCCCGTGTCCAACTGTTAGGTGTGCACCAGGTGGAGATATGTTTCTTGGGGGCCCTTTGATTAGATGAAGACAAGGGAATAGTTTAAGTTGATAGAGTGCAAGAGAAGAGTTGACAAAACTTTTATAATTTCCAAATGAAGCTTTAAAAAACATCTTCCAATTTACCACCTTCTCACTCTCTTATTGTTCTAGAGTGGCCAGAAGCATAGAAAGGACAAAGAAAGTTAAAATGTACCAATTTTGTGGGGTTTTTTAATAAGTTATGTGATGGAGGCGGGTCTTCTATCAATCTGTTGATTTCATTGGTTAATTAATAAAAAAAACTGCTTGGCCTAATAGGTTAGAAAATAGGTGGGCGGAGTAGACAGACAGGAAGAAGGAAGTGAGGTAGATGGCTCAGACAATTGCCCTGACTCTCCTCTCTGGGAAAGACTGCCATGCCTCTGCTCAGGGAGAGAGATGTGATGAAGCCAGCTACCAGGTCAGATGTGCTGAATCTTTCCCGGTAAGACACCATTCGTGGTGTTACAAAGATTATTAGATATGGGTTAGAGAAGATGTGAGTAAGAGGCTGAAAATAATGGGCCAAGCAGTGTTTAAAAGAATACAGTTTCCGTGTAATTATTTCGGGGCACAAGCTAGCTGGCAGCAGAGCGGCAGGAACACGGCCCGCAGCTCATCACTACAGTTATGTATGAGCTCGTGTGTATGTAAAATATATGTGTGTGTGTGTTTCTTATGCATTCTCTTTATAGATCTTTGTTTTATTTGCCTTTTGTTTTCAAAAGAGCAAGGGAAAGAAGGCATAAGTTGGATGTTGTGTGATGTTTTTGCTGTTTTGGCTTTTTGAAAAACTCACCACCCAGCTCCCCAATAAATCACACACAGAGACTTATCCTAGTTATGAATGCCCAGCCTTAGCTTGGCTTGTTTCTTTCCAACTTTTCTTAAGTTAAATTATTCCAATTACCTTAACCTCTGGGCTTTTTCCTTTTCTTACTTCTGTGTATTTTACTTACAGTCTTACTCCATGGCTGGCTGGGTGGCTGGGTGGCTGGGTGGCTGGGTGGCTGG
Organism: Arvicola amphibius; assembly: GCF_903992535.2. Lineage (NCBI taxonomy): Eukaryota > Metazoa > Chordata > Mammalia > Rodentia > Cricetidae > Arvicola > Arvicola amphibius. Next base: position 15,134,043 of record NC_052064.1, read on the forward strand.
GTGGCTGGGTGGCTGGGTGGCTGGGTGGCTGGGTGGCTGGGTGGCTGACCTCTAGAGTCCTCCTCTCCTTCTTCTTCCTTGCTGGCTGTTCTCCTTATATTAATTCCTTCTGCCAGCCCCACCTATCCTTGCTCCTACCTTGCTATTGGCTGTGAATCTATTAGGACCATCAGGTGTTTTAAACAGGCACAGTAGCGCAGCTTCACAGAATTAAACAAATTCGGTGTAAACAAAAGTCACACATCTGAAAATAATATTCCCCAACCATTGGATGGGTGGTAAGTTAGGGGGGATCTGGGATGAAAAACCAGATCAGAATATATTGTGTAAAAATATTTTCAATAAAAATGTAACAAACCAACAGTTTCAGGAGTAACTAAAAAGGAGGGGAACCAGAAATAACCTTTCATTGTCTTGAGTGTTTGAAATATAAATAATGTTGAAACAGGACACTCCTGCCAAGTCATGTGTTAAAGCAACTGATTAGTGAAAAGAATAAACTGAGAGACTTAAGGGTTTGAAAATTGGAAGCCGTTCTACTCCTCCTCAAACTGATAATAAGCAAAACCAAGTTGGGGAAATGGCAAAATATACTCACAACTAATATTGTACACAATAAAAAGCTGCAGCCAGGTACAGGGCTAGTACAAACTCTCTGAAGGGGCGAAGCCCAGTGGTAGCTCCAAGTGCAGTCAGTTTAGAAGCCGGCATGATATGGGCAGGTGACAGCAAGCAAACCCTTGCCTGTGCAAACAGAAAGCAGCATCCTATCTCAACAAACTGTTCTATCATGACCGTTTTCCAGCACAAAAGCTTCACAGGAAGACAAAAAGAAAGAGGAAGAGGAGGGCAAGGAGGAAAGAGATGAGAGATAAAAGGGAAGAAGAAAGACAGAGGAGATACAGAGCTGATATTCCTATGGCTTCTATGTCTTAAAAATATGGGTCATATGGGAGATGTTCAGGAATTGCTCTTTGTGGAATATATTACCGTGTGTTAGAAAACCTGGACATAAGAGAACACTTTGTTGTCATAGATAATGGAACTGAAATATTTTTAACAAATAAAAGTATCTATTAAAACTTCATCAAATTCCCTTCCCACAAGACAGGATAGGTTAGGTCAGTATCTTCAAAAGGACCAGGTTGTGACTTTTGCTTTGATTCCTTCCAATCCTCTCTTTTTCCTATTCCTCTCTATCCAATCTCTCCTTCACCCCCTTTTCTTACCTCCACTCTTCTACCTTCTCTTCCTCCTCATCTTCGTCTTCCTTCTTTTGTCTTCTCTCCTTCTTTCCCTTTATGAATTTAGTACATGTTTCGGTGAATCTCTTCATAGTACACAGAATTATTCTCTGTGGCAGCCTGTAGAGCTTGTTTACTGTTGTGGATGCACACGAGTAAGTGGCGCCCTTTGTACTTAGAAGAAGGCTGTGTATTTCAAGAGAGAGTTTCTATTCTCACAGCATCTCCTGATTTATTTTGTAACAGTGTCTGCTCACAAGTATTTGATGACAATGTTGTTATTTGCTTATCAGTACTTTGAAAATGAATTGAACAGCACGTGATTTTCAGAGTCTGAAAATTGGATACTGTATTAGTAAGTTTCTTCAAGATCATGGGGCTGGCAGGATATAGTAGTACACAGCTCTAATCCCATACCCATGATGTGAAGAATATGGGCTGAAATATAAATTTGTATGAGCTACATACATACATTTGTATGTGTAATATGTATGTATGTATGTATGTATGTATATATGCATATATGTATGTTTATCTTAAGACCACAGCACCAAGCAGAATGAGGAAGAACATGGGTAGTTGCTTAGGGGTGGTCTTTAGAAATGTACTCTTAAGTATAATATATCACTGCAGCCCGCAGTCAGATACTTAGTCACATGACCATAACTAATTACCATGACAACCGGGTAAAGTAATAGAGTGAGAGGAGGGAGGTAGCCAATCTGTGCTCTATACTTTAGTAGCTGTAATTACTTTGATTATTTCTAAATTTCATCACATCTAAAACATACTTAAAATATTTGGGATTAAGATTCATTATAATTTTGATGACGCTGTCTGCTTTTATTATAGTTTAATTACAACCATCTTTTCTATCCTTTTTGTTGTTGTTGTTTTGTTTTTTTCGAGATAGTGTTTCTCTGTGTAACAGTCCTGGTTTTCCTGGAACTCACTTTGTAGACCAGGCTGGCCTTGAACTCAGAGATTTGCCTGCCTTTACCTCCCAGTTGCTGGGATTAAAGGTGTATGCCACAATGTATGGCATATGTTTTCTGTTATTAATAGTACATCAAAGTATCATGATTTGGGCATTTAATATTATAGATTCAATAATACATGACCACATCTCAATAACCTTTCAATAAAAATGTTCTAATAGAAATAAAAATGAGTGTTGTGATAAATTGATAATTTCAAAATATTAACCAAGCTAAGTGATATTTATGAACTATTTAGTTTTTCCATACTTCACAGAGAAGACAAAAGTTAACACTTCGTTTAAAGGCAGTAAGCAAATTCACCAAGAAACATTGATAAGTATCTAAAAAATTAATTGTAAGAAATTGGGTTTGTCGTATAAATCGATAAGACTATTGTACTTCAAAATGTGTATTTGGTAGACACTGTGGAAAACATTTCTCAAATGTGTGACCTTTGTAACCAACGGTCTGACTAGAAACGTGAGAACTGATATTACAGAGAGTTGTACCTCCTTAGAAAATGGAGTAAGGCTGAAAACCTGACCACCCAAGCTTTTATCTCAATAGATTGGAAGACTCCAAATTGATGGAACCTATGTTATGGCACGTCCAAAATACAACTTCCAAGACAATTTTACAACTTATGACTTGGGTTTCTACCATCATCTAATCACTTTTGAAAAAGCCGTGCTAAAAATCTACACATGAGTGTAGCAATGTTCATTTTACATCAGGTATTTTCATTTATTATTGTAAAAGAAGAGATACATTTACCAAGGTGGATGGCTCAGTTCCCAAGGTTGACTCTAGTTTGTACCACCGTGGCTATATTTGCTCAGGGAACCCTCCAAAGTTTCCATTCTTTAAATAGCAAAGGAGAAGAAAATTCCCTGCTTTATAATGTTTAGGACTTTTTTTTTTTTTTTGCTCCGGGGTTATTCATAACGCATTCATTTGCCTTAAATCACGACATTTTATGTAATCCATTCTATGTTATGTTTAAAAATTAAAGGAATCCAAGCAGTATTATTTCCTCGACAGCTTTGTATGTTAAAATAAAGTGCTAAGTCTGGGGAGCGTTCATGATATAATGTATTTACCTTCTGCCTTCTTTTTCTACCCCAAAAGGCCTGCCAGAACTACAAGTTGAAATAAATATAGCTGATAAGAATTTCAAGGGGAAAAGATCTTATTTCTGTGTTGCCTCTGCCTCAATCCACAGGGACACTCCTCTTTTTCAGTTTCTGAGCAAGCTCTTTGTGAACCCTTATTCTACAATTTATTCAGTTTTACTGTATTTATTAAAAAAAAAACCATGAATGCACATAAAACTAACCAATAAAGTTTTTGTGTTGAAAGGGTCAGCTGTGAAGTGAATACAAAAAATTCTGAAGTAGATAATCAACCAGAAATATTCTTTTCCCTTCATTTCCGATTCTACTTTTCAATGGAGATCCTTTCTGCAGAAACCAGAATGTGAATGCCAGTGTAGTCAGAGCTAACCCCGACATAGCTGTTTATGCAAACCGCTAACAATACTGTTCCTTGCGGACATTTTTATTTTGTTGTTAGTCTCCCTCCTTGACTCTGGATTTGTTAATGGAGTTTCTGATGCTCGGAGTAAAATAGTCATTCAAATGTCTATTGAACTGAATATAAACTAAGTGAGTAGAATTGTAATTAGGATTCTGAATGAACTGTTTGGGGAAATGTCACATGCTTTTGTTTACGGGTGACAACTTTTCTTTCAAGAACGGAACAACAATCTGGTGTGTTAAAGATGTTGTGTATGGATTGGTTTCACTTAACACATGATACTTCATGTTACGGGAAGCACAATGTGTTTTTTTCAGTCTTAACCTGAGCAGATTCCACATGGTTGCTCTTACCACAAGCTCTGCAAACTCTGGGGATGAGGTGAGATTTCAAGAATAGAAATGCTAAGCTGGGAGTAGTGGCACACAGCCTTAATCCCAACACGCAGGAGGTAGAGGCAGGAGGATCTTTGTGAGTTGCAGGCCAGTCGAGTCTACACACGAAGTTCCGGGACAACCTGAACTATGTTAGAATAACACTGTCTTGACTAAGCAGAAACAAAAGCCAACAGAAAGAACTGACATTTCAGTGTCGTGATCTATCAAGAGATACCTAGCTCGTTTGCAGCGGAATAACGTAAAACGAAATCCTGTATCTAATTTTCACTTCTCAGCATTATGGTTTAGAAAAAGAGACACTCTGGCCATGATCGTTCAGGTAATACACTTGAGAAATTGCAGGCAAACACACACAAACATTGTACACAACATCCAAAAGCAATGCAGTTATCTTAATGTCACCAACAGGGAACAAGATTTCTCCAAAAGAATTACCCACAGTGGCCTCGAAGACATGCACTTGTCACGGGTCTAATAGACATGCACCTGTCACAGGTCTAATGCATTCTAATCATCTATTTGAGAAGATAAAGTGGCTTAAAAATCCAAGACCCTTTCTCTTCAATGTCAACAGTATCAAAAAAAAAATAGTTAAGAGCAGTTTGGTGTAAAATTACTCTATTGACTATTAACTGCATTCAAAGATGTCTTTAATACTCCTCAATGTTAATAATAAAGAAGCACTCTTGTATCATTATCATTATTACAAAATGTTTAACATATGTGCTTTCAATATGCTCTGAGGAAATTATGACATGAAAATAGCAAAATAAATAGACTAGCTCTCAATGATTTTTTTTTTTTTAAACCCGGGATTAGAGGGTTCCGGGTGGGATAATTCTCTATGTGGGATCTGTTCTTGTTTAGCAACCCAGGTTGAACTCCTCATGTGTGTTCTGGCACTCATTGCCGGAAGGCACGTCACAGATTTCAGTTCCAGATCATCTGCACTTAGTATCGCTGGACCTGTCAACTGTATGAAATGACCCCCTCATGCGCACCATGTAACATAATAGAGGAACGTGCTAAAGCAACTCAAAATCTACCACCTCAAAGAGATGGTTCCAATTTCAACTCAGCTCTTTTCCTGCTACATTAAGCCTTACATTTAGCCTTCTCTGGGCTTGTTGTCTTAGAATTGCATGCAGAGTTCATTTCTCTTTTCATGGGTCACTGGGAAGGATGTGTTGCACCATGGAACATGCCCTTTGTTCTTCGGTTGAATAGCTATCATCACTTCCTTCCATCCTCCCCTCCATCTTTTATGCAAAAGAAAGCAAGCAGAGCTTAAACCTGAGTTGAAACATATAGTGACACATTCTTATCCTTGTATTTCCCTTATGCTAATTTTTGTATAAACTAAAGAATTTCCATGTTATTATTATTTGCTGGGTTTTTCTAAATTTTGTAAGGGAACGATTCCTGTTTTCTTTTGTTAGACAAAGCAGAGAACCCCCAAAGTTGGGATGGAGACAGGTAAATCCTGAATTGATGAGGCAGCCCATCAAACAACTGAACACACACTGCTTGATCTGTCACCTTATAGTGGCTCCCTTCTCCTCTCCTTCTCCTAAATCCTTATAGATTTTATTGGTCTATAGTGTTTGGTGGAAAAAAAAAAAAGATTTTTGTAACACCCAAGTATACTTCCTTAAAAAAAATCTCTGGACTTTTAGAGTCATATATTCTCTGTGTTTTAACCATAACTAGCCAATTCTAAGATACTACATGTGTCTTCTCATATTTTTTTTTTGAGCTCCAGTGTCCACTGTGGTAAGGTTTAGCAAGGTTTAGCGTTAATCACCATTCCTGACTTCACCCATTCCCCACTGACCTCATACCTACTCATATCCTTAAGTACACACGTAAGCTGGTGACTCCCATGTTTACAGTCCTGGCAGCTCCCTGCCTCTGCTGTTCATACTCACATTCTCTAGTTTAATGGGCATAATTACTTGGGCATAAAATGTTTAAAAGTTAGTATGAGAAAATCTAGAATTCCATAATTGGCACCCAGACCTGTTAACCTTTTCTAAATGTACCCACCCTTTTTGGTTTGGCCGAAATCATTGAGATTTTTATTCTTTTATTCACTCAATTCTTCAGGCTTTTGAAATGTGTATTGAGCAGACATCAGCAAGAGAGAGCGTCTTTCACATATAGGCTACCGGCAAATATTTCTAGAAGATATGAGTGACAGGGTGTGCACAATCCATCTGCTCACTTTGTCTACAATTGTCCCTTTGGTCTGACCTGCGATCTAGTGTCACTGCTTCCAAGTGATTCATCGATCTGAATTCTACTCTAAACAGGACCCATGGCACCTCATCTTTTCTAAGTATAGACAGATCCTGCCATTCTTGTCTAAAAGTTTCCATCTAAGTCATCATCAAACACGTTAATATCAACATTTCTCCTACAGTCTAGCCCCTGGGCCTTTATAACATCTTCTACGGTAAGTGCATCAAAGCCCTGTTCTGCCTCAGTTTCCCCTTGTTTCCCTCCCCTCGCAATGCTGCCCTCTGACCCAAGTATCACTTGCTGCCCTCTAGGTCCATGCAGTCTCTGCATAAATGATGAATTTCCAGCAAAGCTTTCTTTGACGGATGCTGACTAGAAAAATGGTCAGTTCAGTATGGCGGCATGTCTAGGATTCTAGCAATAATTGGTTAATAGAAGACTGATCTACGTCCTGGTCCAGACTAGGTTACACAGAAATATCCAGTCAAGCCTGAGCTATAGGGTCAGGCCCTGTTTCAGAAAAAAAAATCCCTCTAAAGAAAGAAAAATTTGTTCTTGTGCTCTCTCACCACCTAGCCTGGGCAGCTTTCTCAGGCCAGTATCCTTTAGACTTCGCCATGTGAATAGCAGAGACTGCTTCTCTCTGAATAATAAATCTTCCTTCATTCATTTCCACAGGAAGATGTTCCTGGGGGTGGTCCACTGTTTCTAGAAGGTATGCCAGGAACACACAAGCAGAGACAAGTGCCAAAGCTTCCTCCAGCCTAGACTGTGAACAGCATAACCTTTTACTGCTGTATATTATGGGGATTACATTCCTTTGGTTTATATGTAGCACCTCTGTGGCTATAAAAATCCAACACATTTCCCAGGTTGCCCTGCTAAGGGGCCACGTACACAAGATACGAAGCCTAAATGAGCAGATGGGTTTACATCATGCCATTTCTAGTGTTGTCCTTAAAGTACATTGCTTTCTTGGGCAGAAGTGGACTCAGCCTGTGTGACTCTATGCCCAACGAGAACAAGACTGAGAGTTGATGCTCTGGATCTGGTTTTCATTCTTCTGAAATTTTTCTTCTGAACACTCAGTCCCTGCTGTTTCTGGAATGATTTCAGGAGGAGATGCATGGTGTAAGGCTTGATTTTGGAATTTTTAGCATTTTAGGATAAACAAATGCACACAGATTTTTACTATATAAAAGGCTTAGGGCCCGGATGTTAGAGAGTCCTTGAAACATTCTCTTGTCATTTCCAGTTACTTCAGAGCCTAATAAAACAAGCTGTCTCCTAGCATTCCTTTCATTTCTTTGCCACTCATTCACCAGCTTCATCCACTGTTCTCTCGGGGATTCTCTTTAGAACTATTTAAAAAGGACAGGAAAACAATGTGCGTTGTTCAGTTGAGCCGTGCGTGCAACATGTTCTGTCTTATTTTTTAACATATGGTTCAGAGAGTTCCTAACATTTTACTGATAGCCTGCTGCAGTCCGAAGTGAATCATCCAGGAAGCTGATCTTATATTTCACTCATGTGAGTATCTAATTTTTACTCCTTGTATCCTGAGTAATTGAAATCAACAAGCTTTAAATAGTTACTCCAACAGCACACTGTAATTCTTACTGATTAGAAAAATGGCTTCAATTTCAGAAACATTCTACCACTGCCCCAATTCTTTCCAAAAGAGGCAAGTATTAATAAAGCCCCATATTTCTTTGATTAAGAACACTATTCATTAATATATAAGCCTTCAGAAATCAACCACTGCCAAATGTGACTATTCTTCTTATACATCTTATACATTTTGGTTGTTATTCTTATATTCTAAGGAAATTAAGACAAAATTGCTTTAATTTATATAATCAACTATCCAGTTACTTCATTATACAGATGTATATTACATACAATGTTGAACATTCTATTAGATTGTTTAAGTTAATTAATAACTTACTCGATGTCTTTGGAATAAAATACAAAAGCAGAAAAAATACTATGCAATTTCAAGCAAAAAAGAAAGAATTCTAATTTTTCCTACACAAAATGATGTTTCATATTAAAGCATGCATTACTACTCATCAGACAAACATGACTTTATTCATAAAATGGGGAACATGAAGCAGAAAGATTATAAGTTTGTGGCCAGTCTGGGATACACAAGAATGAACAAATCAATAATAGGATTTTTTTTTACCAAGACAAAAATTTCAGTTTTTTTTTTTTAGTGAGTATTCCTCAAAAACTAGATACTTATTGTTTTGAAAACATTATGTTTAAGTCATTCAGGAAGAAAACATTCAGTCAATATTTTGTTTTACATGTTCATCGGACTATCTGTTTACCTTCCTACCAAGAATGCTCCATGAGTGTGCCTTGTGCGGAGGACTCGCACTGAGGATGCCTCACGCTCATCATATCCCTTTGATTCTGTAGAAACTGCGTTTAGTGAAAGGCAACATACTGTGTAATAAGTCATCTTCTCAACAGCTTCACCAAAATGCACCCCGGCAGGGGATGCTTCCATGGCTGAGGCTTCGGTCCTTCTAGCTTCCTCACCAGCTGCCACGGTCGTCTTCAGGTCCCCAGGCTGTTAACACCCCCAAAGAGAGGAAGCATATAGTTCAATCTCTTCTGCACCCGTTTAACCCCCATGACATACATGTGCGTCCAAACATAAGAAATTTATTCAGTCAATTGCTCATGTTGGGACACAATTATTAATGAATAACAAAAATAATTTCAGATAAAGGAGCATTACACTGTGCACAAATAATTATGACAAGAAATAAATTAATAAGTGAATTTCATATAACATTATGCAAGGTTTTATTATAACATTGAATAATTAAGAGGCAGCATCTTATCCATCTTCCTTTTTTCGGTACAGAAAAATGTTTGAAGCTTTCCTTTAAACCATTTTTCTTCTTATACAAAGTCCTGTAAATGGATTATGGGTTTTAGAGATGATTGATATGAATAATGGCTAAGAACTACTTGAAAGTCAAATAACATATGCTTGTTTTAACTCAATGAAATAATTGTGTTTGTTCTGAAATATACAACTTGGGCATTGATTTGTTGAGAAGCCTTTTGGAGAATAAAACTATATTTTTTTTTCTGTATAACAGGTGAGTATATCTGACAAAATGGTAGAATATTAGGTGCTATGATGTATGTTTTTAATAAGAGAGGTTCTAAAACATTAACAACTACAACTTGATGTGCGTCTTAGGGTTACTATCGTGATTAAACACCATGATCAAAGCAACTTGGGGAGGAAGGAGTTTATACGACTCATGCTTGCACATCATAGTTCACCATCAAAGGAAGTCAGGATAGGAACTCAAACAGGGAAGGAACCTGGAGGCATGAGCTGATGCAGAGTCTGTGGAGGGGTGCTGGTTACTCGATTGCCCCTCATGATTTCTCAGCTTGCTTTCTTATAGCTTCCAGAACCACCAGCCCTGGGATGGCACAACCCATATCAGTCTGATCCCTCCCACAGCTAGTTTAAAAAGTGACCTATAGGCTTGCCAACAGTCTACGGAACCTACAATTTTATGGAGGCATTTTTTTTTTTTAATTAAAGTACCCACGTCTCCAATGATTCTAGTTTGTATAAAACTGACATAAAACTGACCAGTCCAGTGTGCTAATGGGATAAGGCAGTGTCTTTTTTCTGTTATCGTTGGAGACCTATATGTCAAAGTAGATAAAACAGAGCACCAAGTAATTGGTGTGTGTGTGTGTGTGTGTGTGTGTGTGTGTGTGTGGACAGTTTTTAGGTAAAAGGATGCAATGTAAAAATTCATACCTTAATTTTTTAAAACGTCTTACTTAGAAGTAAAACGTGCTGTACAGGCTCACATTTTATGCCACAAAGTCAAAGAATTAGACTCAAGAAAACTGGCTTATCCAAAACAGTGGTAGTATCAACCATCATTTCATTAGCCAATAACAACTTGATCAAGCTTATTTAAAAACGCTTTCTGCCTTGCTGAACAAAACATATAGAATGTCAAATTATAATTGAAATATTTCTTGTTGAGCATAAAATCAAAAGATAAGAGTAAGTATTACAGCGTGGAGCAAAGTACACAATTTTACAGTTTTAATAGTCACAACTGAAATAAAATAGCTTGTCAAATTCTACCAGTTAAACTATTTATTCAATCACAATTTAATTTTCAAAAAGTCATACATTTCAGAGACTATCCTCACTCACCAGTAATTAATACTGGCATAGATGCTTATATCATGCACATCTAATATTTTTCATGCCCAGAGATTGAATTATTAACATCACTGTAAACACAGTTGAGGAATATGGTATAAATTAGAAATTTTGCACATTTTGTGTCAAAACCTTCCAACACTCAGTGGTTTAAACATTATTATAATTCTCTTAGTGAATAAGAAATTAAGATTTAGAAATCTTCATTTATTTTTTTTCTTTTCAAGAGAAATTTTGCAAAGGCATAATTTAAAATAACAGGCACATAGAAACCAAACATTCTTATCAAAATATATCCCATAAAATCAGTTTCATTTGCCTTCTCTGAATTTCATGACGGGGTACTTTAAAAATATATCATTGACATAATTCACATACAATTCTTTCCTTCCACAAACACCCTCTGAAAAATCCATAGCAACCGTGACAATGTAGGCCTACCTTTATGAAGTGCTAAAATTTAGCGAGCTAAGATTTCTTCAGTTAATCCTCAATTGCTCTTCTGTCTTATATTTTATTTCTTCCTGTAAGAACTTGTTTTCATTTAAGGGTTTCCTAATGCCTACCAAGTTTCTTACCTTCAGTGAGCATCTCATGTAGACACGTCATGATGTGGGAGTCCCCTCTCTGTGCTGTGATTATCATTAATGAATAAAGAAACTGCCTTGGCCTCTTGATAGGGCAGATCTTAGGTAGGCAGGGAAAGGTGGACTGAATGCTGGGAGAAAGAAGGGTGGAGTCATGGGACACTGTGGATTCACCGCTGGAGACAGATATACTGAAACTTTGCTGGTAAGCCATAACCTCCTGGTGATAGACAGATTAATAGAAATGGATTGAATGAAGATGTAAGAGCCAATAAGAAGCTAAAGCTAATGGGCCAAGCAGTGACTTAATACAGTTTCTGTGTGATTATTTCATTTCTGGCAGCTGGGACAAACAAGCGGGCCCTCCAGCAACAATGTCACAATTTTTTCACTGATTGTATTTTCACTACGGGGTACTCATTTCCTCTTACTCCTCTCCTTCTCCTTCCTCTTTTTTTCTCTTCCAAGACAGGCATTCTCTGTGTAGAACTCACTCTGTAGACCATGCTGTTCTCGATCTCAGAGATCTACCTGCCTCTGCATCCTTAGTGGTACAATTAAAGGTATGTTTCACCACTGCCCAGCAGGATATACTTCTTTTAAAGGAGACATCTAAATACCTTTTAATCCCAGCTGAACCTAGCCATTCCGAAAAATGAAATAACTTTAAAAAACAGTAAGTTACCATACTTATCACTTCCAACCATTATCACAACCGCTGTGCCCCTACTCAAGGGATAAGGAAAGTACAATACAATAAAATCATTACTATGCTGAATATATCGTTTCCATCAAAGTGTAAATGTAAATATTCTCTTACACAAAATTTCTACTATTAATTTCTCAGAACAGTTAGTAACTTTTTAAATCAATTTTCAATTATACAAAATACAAGCAATAGTAAATCCTCAAGCAAAGGTTATATTGACAAATCTGTAGCCTAATAGGGAAATGCCTCCATATAGGGGAAAGGCATTTTGACAAAGGTATTAAAACACATATTGGATAGAAGATAGTCTTCTTAACAACTACTAATTCAGAAAACTGAATTTCTATATATAGAAAAATAAATAAGTTCCATGAATCTCACCCTGTGTAAAAATCTTTTCTAAATGGATTAAAGAACTTTTTTTTTTTTTGGTTTTTCAAGACAGGGTTTCCCTGTAGTTTCTAGAGCCTGTCCTGGAACTAGCTCTTGTAGACCAGGCTGGCGTCGAACTCAGAGATCCGACTGCCTCTGCCTCCCGAGTGCTGGGATTAAAGGCGTGTGCCACCACCGCCCAGCTGATTAAAGAACTTTTTGATTTGAAATTTTGAAACTAGAACTTTTTGAAAAGGACTCCAGTAGCAAAGGAATTATTTTGAATACTTTATCAATATGATCACATGAAATTAAAATGTGTATGCACAGCAAAGGAAATGATCAGTAACAATAGAACCCATAAAATGGTAAAACATTTACCAACCATTCATCAGAAAAAGTGATAAGAATTATATAATCAAAAATACTTTCTAGTATTAGAGTAAAGACACAGCCCATAAAATAGAAAATTTTACCAACTATCCATAAGACAAGGGTAACAAGAATTCTATAATCAAAACCACCTTCTAATAAGCAAACAGGCTAATGAACTGACTGGATAGTTCTCAAGAGAGGAAACACAATTATCCAGTAAATGCTTAGAAATGTGTTCAGCATGTTTATCTCTCAGGGAAGTTATGCGTTAAGACTTGTTTGCAATTCTCTCTCACTCCAGTCAGAATGGCTATCATCAAGAAGGGAATGCCCAACAAATATTTGTAACAATCTAGAAAGAAAACCTGTTGTCCAGTGTTGGTGGAAATGTAAACAAGAATGGCTATGGAAAACAACATGGAAGTTTCACCAAAACAGAAATACTATATGACACAACTGTACTAGTTTTGAATATACACAAAGGGCTCTTTTAAATGGACACTGTACTTTACTTTTTTAAATGAGCTGTATAAGCATAATATCTTTAACAAGAGTAGAAATATATATAACATATAACAAAATTACCTTAAATTAGTATCAATAAACCAAAATCTATACCAATGTAAAATATCCATTTCCTCATCATATTTTCCCCTTTTTAAGAAAAAGATTTACTATCACCATTAACCACTTATAATCATACCCTTTAAATGAAAACAAACATTTATAAACAATATTTAGAAAATTTGGGCATTGTTTTCTCCAAACTACTTCCTGCTGTTTGTTGGGAGAAGTACTTTTAGGGTTCATGGAGACCTTTTGGGGGGATTTTTTTCCATCAAGCCATATTAGCCTGGAAGGAATCCACATGTTATCATCTTCTGCATAAACAAAAGCAGATCCTCTTTTTTAAAGTAGCATATCTTTAGAATCAAATTTTGAAGACACTTTTAAAATACATGTGTTGGATTGGCTTAGCATTTCCAAGAATCAAATATTTTTTCAGCAGTTAACTCATTAACAATAAAAAACTCAAAGAAAACACAATAATACTCATAACCCAGACACTCTATGTATATTCCATCTTTATATGGCTTATTTTTTCACTCTATTGCTTTTTAATAAGTATTTTATTATCTTTAATCCTTTAATCTATGACTGACTCTACTATTTATTCTCTCTTTCATAAGCCCATGTACATTTATCCAACACTATAGGTAGGACTAATGGTTCAGATTTGCCTGTTGTCTCTGTTCCATCCAATTGGCAGAAGTAAGTTCACCACCTCTGTGAGCCATGCTTACTGCCCCAAGTCCAGGTATGTAGCAAGTCTATGTCACCATTAAGGAACTTGTAGCACTCTGATCACAAACCCCATTTAAAAACTATGTAGCAGGAGATCCCAGAAGGGCCAGAGCTGTATGTACTACACATATGAACCAGAAAGACATCTCCTGAAGGAGCTGCGCCTCTGTTTGTGGTCACAAACAGAGCCCATCTGAAAAAAATGCAGCTACCAAGAAGCTCCAATTGATTCCCATTTTGTGGATCTAGAAGTGTCTTATTTTTAAAGCATTCTTAGACTTTGTGTGGATGTATATTGCCGAATGTTGGGCAACATTATGTAAATGGAGACTGTGCTTTTGTTTCCTGGTCACCCAGACCTGAATAATCATACAAAATTATAGTAATTACAGCAATGTTTGGTTAACAGTTCAGGAATATTCTTAGCTAGCTCTTCTTAAATTAACCCATTTCTACTATTTTATATTTTACCACAAGACTCGTGGTTTGTTATCTCACATCTTGTTTCTTGGGCAGTACATGGTATCTCTGACTTCTTTCTTCCTTTCATTCAGCTTAATTCTCCCACCTATCAACATTCTGTCTTGACATAGGCCAAACTAGGCTTTTTATTAACCAATGGTAATAAAACTTTCATAGCCTACAAATGGGCATCCCTCATCAGACTCTAGGCTCTGCCACAGAGATAGTTTTCTGTGTTTACTCATGCACAATTCACAATAGTTAAGAAGGAACATTTGCCTATATATGTATCAATAGATGAAGAGAGAAAATATAATACATACCTATGATGGAATTTGATTTCATAAAGAAAAAATAAACCAATATGTTAAATGAGAAGCTAATAAACTAAACTCAGAAATGCAAATAGCACATATTCTCTTATATGCATCATTTATACTCGTATGTGTCTGTGTGTGTGTGTGTGTGTGTGTGTGTGTGTGTGTGAATGTGTGTGCACATGTGTACCTGTTTGTAGGCCATAAAGAGGAAAGGGAGTATGAGAGAGAATAGGGAGTGAAAAGAGAGTAATGTAGTGTATATGACATGAAAACAAGAAGGAATTCATTGAGGTGAAGGAAAGAGATCAGCATTAGGGAGGGTTAAGATGGGCATTGGAGTGGTGTAATGAATTTAAACAAAGTATGCATAACAATGTCACAAATAAGTCAATTACTTTATGTGATGTCTTTGAAAAATGTGTGTAGTCTTCAATTTTCTTTAATTTCATATATGATTAGTAATTTAGGGAGTGGGAAAAAGAAATAAAAAAGAAAAATGATTAGTCATTTAAATTAATGGTCATAATACTCAGTCTTCATGTAAACTTAAATTTTGATTATTTTTGACTAGGTTTCTCTGTTTAACAGTCCTTGCTGTCCTGGAACTAGCTACTGAGAAATTAATTATTTTAAATTATGGTCTATGTGTGAAGTGGGGCAAAAGAGTAGGTGCACACCAGTGTAGCTGCTCATGGTGGCCAGAAGAGGATAATTAATCCATTGTAACTGGTGTTTCAGGTGTCTGTGAGCCAACTAATGTGGGATCAACCTTGAGTCCTTCACAAGAGTAATGTGTACTCTTAACCACTGAGCTCCCTAGTCTCAAAGCATAAGGACTTTTAATGTAACAACACATGTTTCTACAAATAGAAGTTATAGAAATTATGCTGTCTGTGTTCATGAACATACATGATTAAAGATGATGATCAGATCTAAAAGTATGAGTGGAAAGAAATAAAACAGTAAGCCTTACAATGTCCTAGAGAAGATGCAGCTTGAAGGGTAATTGTAAATACATGTTGTCTGTGTGCTTTCAGATCTAAGATATGGGTAGTATTCATTCAGAAGAACCTACAGCTTATACAGTTCATAAAAATGGCAAATGTGCATGAACATTTAACATTGAGACTTCCAGAGAAAGCATGGCTAGCATGAGATACAATTTCCTTTTCCAGTTAAGGTGCCTATAGTTTAGATTCTTAACTACAATTTTCACTTTATGGAAGATTGCATTTGTGATATCTATTACCATTGGTGTAGAAAGATATGAGGCATTCAAAAAGGGGAGTAACCTAATAACTAAAAATAAAATATCAACTTTTAAAATATCTAATCTCTTTGTATCATAGAACTAATATGAAGTATATCATGAAATATATTTATCATAAGAGAACTGTGTGCTATTACCAGTTGTGTTATTCAGAATTACATTCAAGCTGTTAGGAGCCTACTGCAATCCAACCATTGTTCAGTAGTTATTAATCTATTAATATTAAGTCTTAATTTATTTATAAAGTAACATCATATTCAGTTTGCATGTCCTCCTCCACTTTCACTGTGCAGCTTCGTTTCTGTTTAATGTCAATACCAGATGTGGGTCTTAGTTCTCCCATCATAGCAGGGATTTCCTTTCATGTGTCATGTTGTTGTCGAGTTTTCAACACCGTTATCTCCTTCAATATTCCCTACAGATGGTAGTGCCTACTCTGCTCCCTGAAAGACTGCCAATATCATTGCTTAGATAACACAAATTTTAACAATTTAATTTCAAAGGGATTTATGTTCCCAAATTTGCAGCATTTCTCCTGCACGAGTTAGGTTATTTTACAAAACTTCTTTGTGTCTAAGTGCATAGTGCTATAAATATAGACATGGGTATTGATTTGTTCTCTGCGAAATGAGATACATATGTGCAAAATATTGTTCAGTTGATTTGTTATGTGAAAAGGCACATCTCTTCATGAGGAACATTTCCTGGGGGAAACATCAACTTCCATGCCTGTGTTTTCATTGAGCTGTCTCTAACATGATTCTCAACCATATGGACTCTGCTTTCATTGCTTCCAATGACCCTTTGCTAAATATTCTGTACATCAAAATATCACTGGTAGGGTTGCTAAAAATCTTGACTAAACAAGCTATGAACTCTTTTGTTTCTCTTTGTTTGTTTGTTTGCTTTTGTTTTTTGAGACTGGGTTTCTCTGCAGCTTTGGAGCCTGTCCTGTGACTATCTCTTGTAGAGCAGGTTGGCCTCAAACTCACAGAGATTCCCTCTGGCTCTGCCTCTTGAGTGCTGGGATTAAAGGAATGTGCCATCACCACCCAGCTATGAATTCAATTCTTGATATGATGATATATAGTATTTATTTAGATTGGAAATCATAAAATAATATAAATTATTTTGTTTGTAGCTTATACAATCTGATTTACTAAAATATACTTATGGCAGATAATATAGATGTTAATGGTGATATAAGTAAGCACATTGAAGCCAAGAATACCACTGTATATACCTTAATTCATTGAAAGAAATATATCATTTACATGTATTGCACATATAAAAGACAAATGTATTAAATATTTTGTGCCATTTTTACAGGAAACCAGGAGGATGCTGTGGCACTTTGAATTGGAATGTCCTCATAGGCTCAAATATTTAAATGCTCAGTCTTCAGGGCATAGACCTGTTTGCAAGGATTAGGACAGGTGACCTTATTGAAGGAAGTGTGTTGCTGGGGTGGGTTTTGAGGTTTCAAAAGCCCATTCAACATCTGGCTTCTCTCTCTTTATACCTGTGAATCAGAATGAAGCTCTCAACCACTCCATCAACTTCCCTCCCAGGCCTGATGACATGTTCTCCACTTGGATAATGAACTAAACCTCTGAATCTGTAAGTAAGCCCCCACTAAACACTTTCCTTTATATGACTTGCTGTGGTCATGGTGTCTTTGCACAGCAATGGAATAGTGATTAAAATAAACACTAAAATCAATTTTAAAGGGCTAACTGACATTTTAGAACCATAGTTGTGTATTCAATATGAACTATATAAATCTATGATGACACAAATAATTTTATAAGTTCCATTGATCAGAAGCAAAAACTGTTAATGGTATGAATCAGTAATTATAACTGTTGATATTTTCTGTTATTAGTTATATATAAATAGATAGAAATTATTAATATTAACATAATAAATTATGTTAGTAGAAGTATTAACATAACCTAGTTTAATCTAATACCATCTACTTCAAGATATTATCAAATAGACAAATAAAGTATCACATGTCATTTAAGTGAAAGTGTTCAAATATTTTAAATAAAAAAAATTATATTTGGGGTTAGCTGAATCATTTGAATATTTATCTTAGTAAACATAAATTATATTACTAAATCAATCCATCACTAATAAATTTTCAGAATTTATGATTAATGAAAAATCCATAGAAAAGTAAATATCATACCATTCAAAACAAAGAACTTTGTAAAGCTCGAAAACTTTTTACATACTCACAGTTATCTATTGAGTTTCTGAGCATGCAATTAATTTAGTTTTAGGAATGCTGAGAATGTTAGCAGCCAGTGAATATTTGCTAGGAACCATTCATGTCAAATAGGCCTCATTTCCTTTTTGACTATATTACTAGATTCCTAGATCAAATGATTACTGGAGAAAGAGACCCTAGAGGTTGTTAGAAATATCTCATTATACTTGTTGACAGGAAGATAAACTTGTCTGAGTGACAGAATTAAGAAGAAAGATTACTTGAAATATATAATGGGTGCATGTCAAGCTAAGGGACATTCCTTAGTGAAATGGGTACTCAGTGTTTATGACCCAATGTATTGTCAGTAGGAGAGTGAGTGAAAGAATGAACGTTGGCAATTTGAGTAACATTTTCAAATGGAAAGCTTCTATAGTTACTGTTGATACAGTAGATGCCAAACACTGAGAACACTATGAGTCAATTGAATGGTCTGTGTTAAAGTTCAATATTAAAGAAATTTCATAGTATATACATAAAATTAAAATTGGTTTGAAAGTATATTTTATATTAAATATCTTGGAAGTTTTAAGATGTGCCCTGGTACATACAACCTGAACAAAGAACAGATCTTATATAAAAAATAAAAGAAAAGAAAAAAAAAACAATGAGCAAAAAATAAAAAAAAACAATGAAATTATCAATACTGATGAACCCACCATGCTCCAATGTGTAACTCCAAGTTTATGGTCACATAAATGTCCTTAGCTACACTCAGTGGGTCATAGAATGCAGCAGAATGCATGAACATGGGGAAGGCTTTCTTTGTTAATGTGAAGGCAATAATGGGAGTAAGATGAGAAAAGATGGGAGATGAGAATAACCAGAGAACATTGCGCACATGCAGGACATTGTCAGAGGACCAAGTCATTCACACAACAGAAACCATATTTGATGCAATACATTAACGTTCTTAGCAATCAGGCCAAATACTCAAAAGTTACCTTGGCGGTTGTGTGGGATGTACATACATGCAATTTCAACACTCGGAGGCCAAAGCAGCAGGGCCACTGAGAGTTCAGAACCACCCTGGACGCCGTAGGCAGGTTCAGATTATATCCTAGGATTTTCTTCTCTATCCCTGCCAGTATGATCCCTTTTCCCTTTCCTAGTGTCTAAGGTTATTACACTTTATATATTCACACCTGAACATTTGGAGCTAGAAACTACAGATACGAGGGAGCGTGTCACGTCTGTCTTTCTCAGGGAGTACCTCGATTAATGTGACCTTTTCCATGCCCATTGATTCATCCACAAAATTCATGATTTCACTTTATTTTCCAATTGAATAATATTCATAGAGGATATGTATCACATTTTCATTACCCATTTCATTACCATTGTAGGTTGAAGGACATCTATGTTCTTTCCATTGTCTAGCTATATTGAATAGAACAGCCGTTCAAAAGAGCAAGCAAATACTAGTGGAGTAGGATATCCAGTTCTTTGATCATATGCCTAGGAGGGATTGAACTCGAGCACATGACAGATGTCTTCATCAACGTTCTATTGTTGTTGAGACGCCATCGCCACAGCAAAGAATTTAATCGTAGGCTTGCTGATAGTTTCAGAGAGTTAGTTCATTGTCATCATGGCAAGGAGCAGGATGGCATGCACAGAAAACATGGTGCTAGAGAGGTAGCAGGTAGGCATCCAGAAAGAGGGAGAGGGAGAGAGAGATTCTCCATACCCATTTCTTTCCTCAAAACAGTGATTGAGTGTTCCCTTACTGTACAATGTCACCAGGACTTGTTGTCAGTTGTTTTGCTGATATTCACCATTCTGACTGGAACAAGACACAATCCAAAAACTTGCATTTCCCTAATTGTTCAGGCTAATGAACGGTTTTTGAGTTATTCCTTAGCAATTTCTAGTTTTCCTGGATCTGTAGCACAATTTTTTAAATTTGTGCCATTGTTTTCTTTTCTCTTTGCTTTCTGAATTCCTTATATATTCTGTATATTAATTGTCTGTCAAATACATAATTATCATAGATTCTGCCCCCATTCTGCTGTTTCTTTCTTTTTTTTATTAAAAATTTCCGCCTCTTCCCCGCCTCCCAATTACCCCCCTCCCTCCTCCACTCCCCCTCCCTCTCCTGTCCAGAGAACAGTAAGGGTTCCCTGCCCTGTGGGAAGTCGAAGTTCCTCCCCCCTCGATCCAGGTCTAGGAAGGTGAGCATCCAAACAGGCCAGGACCCCCAAAGCCAGTATGTGTAGTAGGGTCCAAATCCAGTGTCATTGTCCTTGGCTTCTCAGCAGCCCTCATTGTCTGCCATGTTCAGGGAGACCGGTTTTATCCCATGCTTTTTCAGTCCCAGTCCAGCTGGGCTTGTTAAGCTCCAAATGGGTCAGCCCCACCATCTCAGTGGGTGGGAGCACTCCTCACAGTCCAGACTTCCTTGCTCATGTTTTCCCTCCTTCTGCTCCTCATTTGGACCTTGGGCGCTCAGTTCGGTGCACCAGTGTGTGGCTCTGTCTTTATCTACATCCATCGCCAGATGAAGGTTCCCTCACGGTCCTAACTTTCTTTCTCATGTTCTCCCTCCTTCTGCTTCTCGTCAGGACCTTGGGAACTCAGTCCGGTGCTCCAATGTGGGGCTCTGTCTCTAGCTCCATCCATCGGCAGATGAAGATTCTATGGTGATATGCAAGATAATCATCAGTATGGCTATAGGATCTGGCCTTTTCCAGCTCCCTCTCCTCAGCTGCCCATGGAACTAGCTGGGGGCATCTCACTGGATACCTGGGAACCCCTCTAGAGTCAAGTCTCTTAATAATCCTAAGATGGCTCCCTTAATTAGGATATATGCTTCCCTGCTCCCATATCCACCCTTCCTATATCCCAAGCATCCCATTCCCCCAAACTCTCCCTATCCTCCCCTTCATACTTTGCTTTCCCCATCTCCCCTTGCCCCCACCCCACCCCACCCCTAAGATCCCAATTTTTGCATGGCAAACTTGTCTGCTTCCAATATCCAGGAGGATAACTATATGTTTTTCTTTGGTTTCACCTTCTTATTGTCTTCTCAAGGATCACAAATTATAGGCTCGATGTCCTTTATTTATGGCTAAAAACCGATTATGAGTGAGTACATCCCATGTTCATCTTTTTTGGTCTGGGTTACTCACTCAGAATAATGTTTTCTATTTCCTGCTGTTTCTTTTTTATTTGATTGATTGTGAAACATACAGAAGCTTTCAGTTTTATGACATTTGTCAGCTGTCCTTTATTTCTGGACAAGCGAAGTCCATGTGAAATTTGGGGCGCTGGGATAATGTGGAAGGGGAATTAAATTGAGAATAAGAGAAGGAGGTAAATATAACGGGACAGAAGAAAGAGGAACAAATAAAGATGTTTGATAAAGCCTCAAGTAATCATGCTATTTCATATTTACAAAAATTATATATGTGTACTTACATGTTTATATTACACACACATCACACACACACACTAAAGATAGATAGATGATAGATAGATAGATAGATAGATAGATAGATAGATAGATAGATAGATGATAGATCTTCTCAGTAACAAGAATGAGAACCCTCCATTTCTCAGAGGTCATGGTAGTCTTAGTGAATTCCAAACAAAATTGAGTATTGCTGTAGTCCTTGGTTGCCTCTCAAATGTTGAAGGTAAGTTCATATTTCCAAAGAAACTAAAATTTTAGGTGTAGGACTCAAAAGATTCAAGTCCAACACAATATAAAAGCTCCTTTCTTGCTATATGGCTTATATATTTCTTAAGTATGCTATGCTTGCCGCGACAAGATGAAAGCAATTAACAGTCTTATCCTGTTGTGATACTTATGAACCACAACAATGAGCAACATGGCAAGACATCCCTAACTTCCAATAGTGGCATGTATATCTTAGAAGCAACCAACAACTGCATAATTGATTCCAAGACCATTCATCAGGGAGAAAAAGGCTAAAGAACTACAATTTTTTTTTATTAAAGATTTCCATCTCCTCCCCCTTCCCTCCCCTCCCTTCCACACCACTCCACCCCTCTCCAAGACAAAGAGCCATCAGGGTTCCCTTCACTATGTTAAGTCCAAGGTCCTCCCAGCTCCCCCTAAGTCCAGGAAGGTGAGCAACCAAACTGACAAGGCTCACAGTGAGCCCGTCCATGCTGTAGAGGTCATGATCATTGCCGTTGTCCTTGGTTTCTCAGTCCTCCTCCGCCGTCAGCCACATTCAGAGAGTCGGCGGTAAAAAACAATGACATCTTGAATTTTGCATACAATTTTTTTAAAAAAGAAGTTGAGCTAGATATCTCTTACTATTTCCAATAACCTATTCCTGTAAAGACTGAATACCAGTATTAAGTTAACTAATACAAATGTACCTAAAACCAGGGTTCCCGGTTCCTATATCCTAGAGTCCTATGAAAACTCACCAGTGCACACATCTGAGAGTACCCGTCTGCTTTGTAGCATTTACAAATTCCTCTAGTGTAGCTCACACCTGGAGCGGATGCTGTACTTATATGAAACTGGCATATGCAGCCCAGCAGAATATCTCACTGGACTTGACCCGATGTGCTTTCTCCTTTCTTCTGGTGCTGTCCTGACTTGCTTTTGGTGGACAACCTCTGTTCCAAGTCGCAGCCTACAATACACCCGGGACTGATTTGAGGTTGTGGTTTGGGGTAGGTGAGCACTGGCTATGGTGATTAGTTTAGGGGTGAATGCCTGACTTCAACGGGGTCAGTACACTTATTTACAACAGGACATTGGATTTCATGCTGAGACTTGCAGAGAGCTACCATCCCACTCTGTACTCAAATGGTCTCACAGTGTTTGAAAAGGGGTGAAAAGGAACAAAGAAGTGACCTCTTTTTGATGTTTTTATAAATACAATATTTTTATTACTTTTGTGCATTTATACATTCAAACAATGGATTTTCCTCATGCTCTGCCCTCACTCCTCCCCCTTATTCCTCCCTACTACTCAGCTTCATGCAATTCTCTCTCTCTTCCTCTCCCTCTCCCCCTCTCTCCCTCCCTCTTTCCCTCCCTCCCTCTCTGTCTCTCTCTCTGTCTCTCTCTCTCTCTCTCTCTCTCTCTCTCTCTCTCTCTCTGTCTCTCTCTAATAACCTGCGAAGTCCAGTATTAGGTTCCCACCCACACGACCTCGTTTTGTCATAATTATCTTATAAATTCTCTCTCCAAATACAACTACATTTGATGAATAGGGACTAACGTTATTAAGGAAATGACAGTTTTGCACACACCAACAACTGCAATACATTGAAGTAAGTTGTCAGATTAGCTTAGACGATTCGGGGCTAATTCTTTCAAAATATGAAAAATATTGATTTCACATAAGCAGAATACAGTATATTAAAATTGATCTGAAATCACAAATACAGTAAAGTGATGTCAGGAACTGAGACCCAGAAAGACAAAACATCTCATGTTCTCCCTCTTATGTGGGGGTCTACATTTTTGGATTTAAATGTGTTAGTTTAAATTGCGTTACGTGTAGAATTAAAGAAAGTAGCTATGAGAAATAATTTCAAGACAGTAAAGAGAGTGGAAAACAGGGTGTATAGGGTAGAATATGGAAATAAGAGGACAGTTTGGGTTAAACTGAGGATAGAGTAAATACTGGTGTAGAATAAGGAATAACTGATTTTAAAGAACTTTTAAAAATTTTACAGGGAAACTTGCTAGTGTAGAATCTCCCCCAAACATCTGAATATCCATATGTAAAATTAGTTTAAATAGAGTTCTTTTAAATGGGAAATAATGCCTCTAATATACAGCATAATCTCAAAGAAAAAGACCAATCCCAGATGTGAGCTAGCTCCCTTTCAGTTGTTGGTCAGTGCTGTTTCTTAAATCTCCAAAACAACATAGAAGATGATCACTTTGTCTGGATACATGACAAAACTTGGTGGTTCAAGTTTATTGAAATTATAGTATAAATACATCATTTATTACTTTATTTTCCTCCCAAACCTCCCATATTCATGCCTTCCTTTTCTCTTTCAAATGTGTGTGTGTGTGTGTTTGTATGTGTATGTGTGTGTGTGTTCCTCTAAGTTCATAAATACATTCTTCTCTATCTGTATAATATGTATGTGCTCTGGGATTTAGTACTGAATAAGCAAACGGTGTATACTTTTCTGGTGATAACTATTCCTCCCACTATTAGCATTCCTTACTAGCCTGTAGTTCTTTGTGTAGGGCTGAGGCCTCATTAGTATTCCTCCATCCATGTTAGACAATCTATTGCCATCATTCTTGTTCAGATCATGTTTAAGCAGCCATGTTGTTGAGACTCGATGGGTGTGACCTCTCATTTCTAGGAGACAGAATCTCACAGCAAGCCTCTTATCCCTCTCACTTTTACGATGCTTCTATTCCATCTTCCACAATGTTCCTTAAGCCTTTGTTTCCAACATTCACTGGACTTTGTGCTTTAATGAATGAGCAGGCCATTTTTTTATACTTGATTGCTATTTAGCATTATTTAGTATGGGTTTCATGTTAACTTCATTAAAGATAATGTCATAAAATATGTATTTCCGATAGTTGCAAAAATTTCAAAAACCAGGAGACTTTTTTTTCTGTCATAAGGAAAATAGTGGTTATGATCTTCAGGCATTTTTAATTCAACTTGTATTATGTCACGCAAGACATAAAGAGATATAAACATATCTGGGGTTCTGTTAGTTAGAGAGCATAATATATTTATTCAGCAAAAGTAAAAGCTTAAGCATTCATATAATAGTCAATGTATGTACTAATATCTTGTTAGGATATAGACCTCAGGAAAGATTAAAGTATACTATACTATGAGTTTGATTATCTTAACTCAGTATAACATAGACGTAGATAGCCGACCTGAGCTAATGGGAGCTCCTCTCTGGACCAATAGCTAGGGAGCCTGCATGGGACCAACTTAGACTCTACATGTAGATGACAGTTGCGTAGCTTGATCTGGTTTTAGGACCCCTAGCAGTGGGACCAGGACCTGTCCTTGGAACATGAGCTGACCTTTTGGAATCTATCTCCACAGGGATGCACCTCCCAGCCTTGATGCAGTGAAGGAGGAGCTTGGTCCTTTCTCTACTTGATATTCCATGCTTTCTTGACTCCCAGGGGAGGTCCTACCCTCTCTGAAAGGTGACAGAGGAATAGATGGGGCAGAGGTAGAAGGGAGGTAGGGGAAGGAAATGGTGCAGGGAGGGGAAACAGTGGTTGGTATGTAAAATAAATGAAAGAAAATTAATTAAAAATGTAGTTAAGACATTAAATTCTTCTGCTGATTTAAAACAAGTTATAAAATGTCTTATCTAATTATAGATGGCAGGGAATAAGCTTTCTAAATATACGATTTACACTCATGCTTAAAAGTGATTTTGAAGGCAAATGTTGTAGTGTGTTGTTTCCCACCAAGCTTACAAGAAAATCTACAAGAGGATAACAAGTTTGAAGCCAACTTTGACTCCATACTGAAGCATTACCCACCCCTGAGAAACATATTGACGGTCATTATTTGTTTCCTCATAGGTAATTGTTTAAAAGTATTGTGCTGATAACACAGTCTTAAAACTTCAGAATAGAATATTTTCATTTTTATTATCCTAAAGCAATATTGATTAAAATTTGCTGTGGGCGAATGTTCTTGTATACTGTAAAGATTTGTCACTCAGATTGGTTTAATAAACATTGATTGACCAGTAGCCACACAGAAAGTATAGGTGAGGCGACCAGACAAGAAGAATCCTGGGAAGAGGAAAGACAGAGACACAATTGCCACCCAGACACAGAGGAAACAAGATGAGAATGCCTCACTGAGAAAAAAAATAACAAACCACACGGCTAAATATAGACAAGAATTATGGTTTAATTTAAATTGTAAGAGCTAGTTAATATTAAGCCTGAGCCAATAGGTCAAGCAGTTCTTAATTGATATAAGCCTCTATATGTTTCTTTGAGACTGAACGGTTGTAGGACCAGGCAATACAAAAAAATTCTGTCTACAAAAATTATTTTACCTATCAATTACAATGTAAATTCCTGAATATTAAAACCCAGTTTTGAAGATGAATATAAAAGTTGCAGATTAAAAAATCTTTCAGTGTAATGGAAACAGGTGTTAAAGATCAAAGCAATGGAAGAGAAAAATACACATTGAAATGAGCCTATTTGATACATGAGAAATGGTAGGCTCTAAGTATTGATTTCTTTAGATTTCTCAGGATATTTGGTTCACTTCCTTTGCTTATGAGACTAGCATCACTTAGATAATTCACTATTTTGTTGATCTTCCCGCAAACACCATCTCTTATGTTGAATACAGAAATTGGTAATCTCTCCAAAAGTAATTCCCCAGTGCTTTTCCATCTGTGTGAGAATCTCTATGCTACTTTCGTTAAAACTCAAAGGAGCCGGGCGGTGGTGGCGCACGCCTTTAATCCCAGCACTCGGGAGGCAGAGGCAGGCGGATCTCTGTGAGTTCGAGGCCAGCCTGGTCTACAAGAGCTAGTTCCAGGACAGGCTCTAAAAAAGCTGCAGAGAAACCCTGTCTCGAAACACCCCCCCCCCATAAAAAAAAACCCTCAAAAACCCTCAAAGGACAACTTTGAAATTTATAAATACGGTTTTGTGTGAGAAGCTGGTGGTAAAATGCTCATTTCATCAAGTTTCAAGAGTATAACCATTTATTTACTCACAAAATGCCTAGGCAGGTACAAATACACAGTAGATACTGTCTTTAGAACTCATAGTGCTATTTTTAAAAGTTGAAGAATCAGACTTTTGACAGATGATATTTGGAAATTTTCAGAAAATAAATTGTTGCCTAATGGAAACTAATGTGAATTTCTCCCTTTGGAAAATTTCATCATAACTATCTATATAGTATAATTTATAAGTTTTTAATGTAAATTAGGCCATATACTAGGTATAAATGCCTAGAGGTATGATCATAAAATTATAAATTTAAAAATAACATCCTAATTTAATACATTTAATTAGTAAAAATATTCATAGTTATAAATAATGTACACAGACTTCAGTTTTAATTTAATGATAATTATATTTTAACTAAATTTATATTTCTGAATAATAAAAAAATATTCTTATGATTTCAAATATGTGAGCACTGGTTTTAAATTGTTTTCAGGGAAAAATGGAAGTCATATTGAACACTATTGTTTCTTCTCTTATACACTGATTTTCTTTTCCTGAGAAGTCTTGTAAGCTTTCATCACATTTCTTGGTCTTGCAGCCCCATTCAGATATATAAAACAAGAGAACTCACATGGGGAAGAAAGGAATTTCTCAAAACTCCCTAATGTTCCACATATTCGATTACTTTGTACATATATATGTGTACTTTTACTTCCTTTTCTGAGACACAAGGTATGAAGTAAGCAGGGGAATTTGTCTTGGAATTTATTTGGCAGGAATCAAAACATTATGGTGAACTTTTAATGACTAGTAATTCTCTAATTCACCTTGTGTCTGTTCAGCCACAGGATTTCCAAAAGTTTATCAGTGATTTTACGGTTTAAGTATTTTAAATTAAATTTCGCATGAACTAGAAATATTTTCAATGCTACTTTTTGACTGAAAAGCATGAATCATAGAAACTTTTTTTCATTCATGTCTAATTCATCCCATAATATAACAACAAATTCTTTTCATGATTCTCAAAGCTGTTTCAGAGAAAGAATAAACTTCAGGGTTAAGATTAATGCACAGATTTTTTTTTCTTGTGAAATTGTGTGCTTGAAGTAAATCACTAAAGATTAGGTAGATGGTTCTGATTCCTGATGAGGGTTAATCTTGACAGGAATAGGATGACCTATCTTCCCCCAAGCATCTCTAATAAGAAAAATATGCCCTTGATATCTAGGGAGACACTGGTGCACAGGAAAAAGAGGTATAAATCCGTACAAATCTGCCAGCTCTTTTCATTCACATGCTCCACGAAGACATCACAACGACAGTAGTTTCTGAAGCATCCTAAGCAACAGATGCTTCTGAATGCACGCTGGCCAAAATTCTAAATATGAAGTCAGATGGTAGAATGAGTCTAACAGTGGATATCAGTGTGTGCACTCATTCCCTGAAATGTGCAAAACTCATCTCCTGGGTTGTTACTGGGGATTTAGGGAGGAATTGAATATCTGCTTAGGGAGAGCAATAAAGCCTTACTCAGTAAGCTAAGCATAGGACTAGTGACTACCACTCCCAGGTGGATTTTATTTATGAAGGTTTGCCAGAGGAACATACACATTTATAATTAATTCCTAGAAAACGCAATGGTATAAAATAGAACTCCCCACAAAGCTGATCCTACTACATTAAATGAAAGAATTCTGTAATAATTTTTTTTAATTTTCATCCCACTAGAAAAATTTTTTAAAAAACTCTGACTATTCAGCTCCTGTGACATTTAACTTTGTCAGTCCATATTTTCTTTTTTGTTTAAGAAATAAAAGATTTTTGGAAGCGTATCATTTGTTTAATCTATTATAGCCTTCCTTGATTAATACTGTTGCTTTCGTTTAATCATTTAGATATCGTAATTCATGCAGATTTCTTCCTTGAATACTAAATCCTGTTGAAGAAAATTCAAGTTTTGCTTGACTACTAAATCCTGTTGCAGAAAATCTGTCTCTATAAATGGTGCAGTATGCTGAGCAGAATTTGCAGAATACTACAATGATGCCATTACTTTGAACCAGAAGACTTATGAGTTGCAGTCACCCTCCGATGTTTTTCGGATTCTCTGGAGCTTTGATGAATCCATGACACATTTCATATCTGTAGTGACACTTAAGGAAAAACGAAGGCATTCTGAAACAAATTCTTACTCAGTATTTCCAAAATCCCTTTGATTATTACTGCAAATAATTAACAACCGCTTGTCAAAGAACTAATATCTTCCTTCAAATTATTCATGCTCATACTTTCCACAGGACTGAGATGACTATGGAGCATCTCTGGCCACTACAAACATTTGGCGGATTACAACCATTAGGAGACATAGAGACGATGAGATTCCAACCCCAATGCATTAAAGTGAAATAGCAAGTTTAGTGATCTATGTCTTTATCACTAAGATAAATTATGCATTTCCTACAACACAAAGTTATTTAACAGAAGAAAGTCCCTGGAAGTATGTTTAACTTTTTGTGTTAGCCTTTTGGAGATAAATGCAATCTTTGTTCTAATTACTGTTCATCTCCTCCAGAGCAATAAAACTGCATCACAAGCACAGCAATCATGGCTATAATTATGGCACTAGTCTCAGAAGTATATTTTCATAGTACAGAAAAAATATAGAGTGTTCAATTAGCTTTTTCCAAAAACATGTTTTTGGAGGATTTTATTGGTTGCTTTAACATCTGCAGGTAATTCACTCTTGAGAAGGATGTAAGCATATATAAATAATACACTTGCATACAAATGTGTACTTGTGTTAGTGTGTTAATCCTCTATTAAATATACCATTAGTGTAGATATATATATATATATATATATATATGAAACATGGTTTGAAAAGCATATGTATATCTTAGTCTGTAAACTTGAAAATTATATCAATAGGAATAAAGTACAACATTGTTGCCCTGTGGCATGGATGCTAGTGACCCTTGATCACAAGGACATTCTCTGAGTTGTTTTTCTAATAGAAGCAATTAATCTCTTTGCAAAAGCAACATATTTTCCTGGCTGACATAACTACCCTGCTTTCAATGACCAAATAAATGGAAAAACAGAAAAGAAGCCTGTAAAACTTTGGCATGTACTAGGTGTTTTTACTTACAATTTTAACATCAATGGTTAGAAAGGAGTGACTGGGACAGATCAGAATTTAGGTTGTCTAAGCCAATAATAATTTTATAACTACATGATACTGGGATTTCCATTCTTTTTCTACATGATACTGAGCATTTCCCAACAAAGCCATTTTTACAGAGATGCAAACAGAGATTGCTTATTTGCTTCCAGGTTGCCCATACCCAAATAATCACACTGAAACTATATTATTTGCAACACATTCAACAATAGCTTAGGCATTTTCCTATCTAGTTCTTGTATCTAAAATTAACCCATTTCTTTTAATCTGTGTATCACCACAAGGCCTACTGGTAACGTCTTCCTTCTTCAGCAGCTACATGGCGTCTCCTTGACTCTGCCTACTCTTCCCTCTCTATCTCTGTTCAGATCTCCCACCTGGCTCTATTCTACCCTGTCATAGTTCAAAAGCTTTATAAATTATTTACAATATAGAGAGGGGGAATCCCACATCACAGATATGTTCTACACTAACATTTAACTCGATACTGTAAATCAGGAATGGATATATTGTTTCTATATTGATAGAATAAATGAGCTATGTACTTAAGTACCTAATAGAACTTGTTTCTATTATACAGAAATTACTAAAACGAAATGTCTAAAGTCAAGGAAGAGTTTCACACCAAAAAAAAAAAAAAGATGACTTTGGTGGTCCAAAATTTAAAAATACATTTAAAATTAGTAAAAAAAAAAAAAAAGATATGTTAAGAGAAGGATGACAGTTCCTTGTAAGTGAATAACACTCTCTATCATCCCTTAATAATTATAAACAATAGGTTACTGATTACTCACGAGATTGCAGTTGTCTGAAAGCTTAGATAAGTTCGGAGGCAAAATCACGGTCTTCCATGCTAGCAGCTGGTCTTGGCTATCTGTCGAGCCACCCTTAGTTCTATTCATGATGCCACTTACTCCAGTTCTTGGTGAAATTTCATAGAATGGTAATGTCTGGATCTCAATTCTACAATAATTTTTCAGTATTGAGAGATATTATTTTTCATTTGGTGTATCCCTAGCTGTCCTGGAACTAGCTCTGTAGACCAGGCTTACCTTGAAGCCACAGAGACCTACCTGTCTCGGGCCTTGCCTTATGCTGAGGGAAGAAAGATGAACAAATGAGCCATGTAATTTTGTACTGACTTTGTGTGGGTTTAGTAGAGTTTAGAGCAAGAAGGGAGAATAAACTATCGCTCAGTGAAGAATGATCTATTCTAATTAGTAGGCAAAAAAAAAGACAAAAGAAGCTTGAAGGCTGTTTGTGGAATTTATGAATTGGGAGATGCATTTTTAAATCTGATCAAAGGTAAGATTTAGTTTCACTTGGTAGATCTGAAGGTATTTCAGATGCACAGAGTTGGGGTTTGAGAATGAATATTGTGAGAGAAAATTGCCATTCCTTGTAGTATGAGACACCTAATAGAAGTGATATTAGAATAATAAGAAGTGTGGTATGAGATCTTCCAGAGGAATTTAAATTGATGTCTGTAGATTCTCTTCTCAAGCTATTCTAATCATGTGATAATTAAAAGCAGAAAATGTCTTCCATTATGGTCTAGTTTGAGTAGAAAATGTAGTGGAGAATTTATGTCAAGAGTATATAAATATTCAATGAACAAACCTGGAATTGTCTTTCGAGGAACTCCTTAGTATAAAAATTAACAGTGATAAAAATCTGGTATATAAAATCTTCAATATAAATTTGTTGGAATGACCCAAAGAATGTAAGTTCAATTAACATGATAACCAGTTAACATAATAAAATTGTATTAACAATGCACAAAAATAAAATGAAGTTAAAGCATTCGAAATAAAACACTCATTCTGATTAAAGATCATATTGACTTTGATCTGATATAGGTTAAATATAAGCATCCCTACAGCTAGTCTTATTCTTAGGAATAAAACTATTCTCTCTACCTAACAACAGGTAAGAAGACAAGGGTTAATCTTCACTACTTCTTTTTAATATTATGATAGATATGTTCTGGAGAAACAAGGTTTCAGAAATCACAAGACAACAAAATTAGAAAAGAAGAATCAAGCTCTCTATAGCTATGAAAATATGATCACACACATATACATGTATATGTATATGTATCCTTAAGGCATCCCATGAAAATCCATTAGCACCAATAACAGACTTTAGAAAGTTCACATAATTCATTTTGATATATAAGCAATAAGTAAATAAAACCCAGAATAAAACTACATTAATAATACAATCAAAGATAAAAAAGTAATGACAAATAGTAGTGTTTGTTTGGGCTTGATTCCTAGGAAAAACAAAACAAAAAGAGTAAAATATTTATTAATACAATTAATAAAAGGACAAGTACATTGATATTGTAAAATATCATTGGAAGAAAATAGAAATTATATTCTTCTGCTCCCTCTTTCATGATGATAATTGAGCCTCAGCAAAAAGAGGTGTGTTATAAATGCTCCTTGTAGTTCTGAGCTCTCCTCAGCTAATTCTTATTCTCTGAATATTGAACAGTTGTGGGTTTCAGTGTTAAACACCATTCACTGCAAAAAGAAACTTCTGATGGGTGTTGAGAGATGTACATATCTGTAAGTATAACAAGTGAGTATGTATCCATTTAATCTACGTCCATATACAGTATAACAGCTGGAACCTGTGAATGGGCCAGTCCTACAGACCCAAAGCTATAGGATCTCCATGATGACACAGGGCAACAACAGGA
This sequence comes from Arvicola amphibius, assembly GCF_903992535.2. Taxonomy (NCBI): domain Eukaryota; kingdom Metazoa; phylum Chordata; class Mammalia; order Rodentia; family Cricetidae; genus Arvicola; species Arvicola amphibius. Next base: position 15,166,886 of record NC_052064.1, read on the forward strand.
TATCCAAGCGGAGTCCCAGTGAGTACCCAGTATTAATAATGTAACAGAAACCAGAGGCCTCATATCAGACCAAAGACTCCTTGCAATGAACACTCGCACGAAGGGTTTACTGTGTGACTCACTGTGTCACACTACAGCTTCCATGATGAGATTTTTTTCCCCCTGTTTTTCTCTTAAATTTTATTTCATTTTATTTTGAGGGAAAGGTTACAACAGCAGAGGGCAGATACGAAGGAGTGGAAAATGAATAGGATCAAGATGCATGATGTGGAAGAATAAAAGAATAATAGAAAGTTGTTTTTTTTTTTTTCAAAAATAGAAAAAGAATGTGGTCTCACCATCAATGTGTGGATGAACCAAGGACAATATGGCAGCATGCATTCCACAGGAATCTGTAGAATATCACTGGCCAACAACTCCAAAATAAGCAAACTATTCTCGAAAGAGAATTTTTTTTATCTGATAATACCCAATGGTATCTAGGAGGGCTGTTGTTCACCTGTTATATGGAAGCATAAACTCATACTCACCTACCAACAGAAACTGATAAACTGTTCCTAAAATCTAAGAAATCAAAAACATCCCAAATAACTAATGTGCTCTCTAAATGTAAAACTGAGTCAAAGGAACTTTGTTTATCAATTTAAAATGTAATAGGAAGGCAGACACAGCTAATACAACATTGTTTTACAAGAGTTGAGAGGTTAAGGCAGCGGGATGGGAAGTCTGAGATCAGTCTTTGTTTTCTAGAAATTTCATGGCCACCTTGGGTATCCTTTTAACAATATCATGTCACGCGAGTAAACCAACCCAAGAAAAGAGAAAAGTATTATAAATTTATTTTGCCAACTGTACATGGTGTTTACATAAAGATGAACGTAAACACTCATTAAAATGGCTTACATTCCAGAAACAATCCCTAACATTAAAGTTAGTTTCATTTCAGCAAAGATGTCAAAGCAGTTCAGTTAAAAAGGACAGAAGTATATTTCCAAGTATTTGAACTCCTCATGCAAGCAGATTAATTTTAAACCTACAAACAAAAAATAAATTGAAAACGAGAAACAAATTTACATGTAAATATAAGACAATGGCAAAAAAAGAAATAAAAGGAAAGATGAGAGAAAATCTTGAAATGATATAGGTATGTAACAATATAAAATAAAAGCCTAGTTCACAAGATAGTATAAATGAATTGCTAGTAAACATATGAAGTGATTGACATCATTAATAATTATGAAAATGTAGATCAAAACTACACATATCTTGCTTTTCTATCATTCTTCCGTACACCCCTAGTTGGGACTATCCTCTACCTGCAGTGTGGAATCGTTGGCCCAAAGTAGTTTTTTAAAAAATGCACTGAAGTTGACCACTCTCAGCCCTAACTTGTTATCAAAAGGTGAAAAGCAAACCTCATGCACTGGAAAACTCCGAAGATGTGCAGACAAAACAAACAAGGTTGCCCATCCTTGTCCCAAACAATAAAACTTTCAACAAACCAGACAAAGAATATTATGCCACACTGGCTAAATGTGGTGTCCATCAGTGCGGTCACAATGACATGAAGTTGGGTGTGATATCCAGAAAATGCGAGCTTGTACACCCACTGCCTGCTTCTGTAATCAGGATGATTCTGATAGCACTAAAAATGAGTCAGAAGGGACTGGTGGAAAGGCAATATTTCTCCAAAAGCTTTTTTGTTCAAACAACTTAAGTCATGTCACAATGAGATATCCTTTTAGAAAAAGTTGATGGATGCAATACTCAAAAAAAAAATTCAAAAACGGGATCCACATACATTTCTATGAATTGGGGAAGACAAGGCAGTGTGTTGGATATACATAGAATACTCATCATCATTAGCATGTATTACTAATGATATAAATTCGATGCCAAAACACTACCTGATTAAATAAGTCACAGGTAAGAAACACATATTCTGAGGTTTCATAAATTTGGCACCGAAATTCATTTGTAACGATGTTTGCATAATTAAATATATTTACTAAAAAAATGAGTCATGTATGGTGGCTCATTCCTTTAATCCTAGCTTGGGGGAGGGTGAGGCATGAAGAGTATTGTAAATCTGAGGCCAAAGACATGCTGAGTTTCAGACCACTCCTTGGCTACAGAATGAACCCATATTTCAAGATTAAAAATCATTCAACTGTGTATTATGATATTTAAAATATTCTTTAAAGGTAAAATAAAAAAAAAAAAACCTACTTAAAGAAGACACTGTGGTGTGCCCCCAACTATGAGCTGGATCACAGAAAAGTAGAGCTGACAACCCCTGGAAAGTTCATTAGACAGTGGCAGAGGAGGAGGTTACTGTTACCAGCGTCTTGCCAATAACAATGTTGTGTTTGCCAGTTCTTTAGGAGAGCTAAACCTTAGAGAGTCTGTCAACTTCACGAGGAAATTGGAGTAAGTGAATACTGACATTCCTAATTAGGTTATAAAATTCTGTGAGCCTGACAATCATTCCTTCATAGTGACTGGAGGCACAGATAAAATTCAAAGAAGGAAGCGATTGACCTGAGATAATACCGAAACGCATTCACTCATTTTCGGTTTAATGGCCCCATGATTTCAACATGCATACTACTTGGAAATGTATTTTATAATCTTATGCACCAGTAAGATTTTACTGCATAGGCACTATATTGAAACTGTAGCTCCTATGAAAATGGGAAAACTTAAGAATGCCTAAACCACTTATAAAATAAAATTTCAATCCCAAATATGTACTATTTTATTTATTTTACATACCAACCAGTTTCTTATCCTTCCTCTCCTCCTATTCCCTCCTCCCACCTCCCTTCTACCGCCACCATCCACTCCTCTGTCTCCATTCAGAAGACATTCTTGTAGTAAGTCCTGGTCACACTGCTAGGGACCCTGCAAAAGACAAAGCCACACAACTGTCTCCCAGATACAGAAAGCCTAGGTTGGTCTCATGCTGGTCCCGAGTTCCTGAGCTCCCACAAACTCAGGTCAGCTGTATCTGTTGATTTCCCCATCACGATATTGATCTCCCCTGCTCATCCATTCCCACCGCCCTCTCTTTAATTGGACTCTGGGAACTCAGTCCGATGCTTGGCTGTCGATCTCTGCATCTGCTTCCATCAATTTCTGTATGAAGGTTGCATGGTTGATGACAATTAGGGTTGTCACCAAGCTGAATACAGAAAAACCAGTTCTAGCACTCTCTCCACTATTGCTAGGAGTCTTAACTGGGGTAATCATTGTGGGTTCCCTGATCACGATTTCTCCCTAACTCCAAAATGGCGTGCTCTTTCAAGACATTTCTTTCATTACTATCCCCCTCCTTCCCACTCCAACTAGACCATCAGTATCCTTCATGTTCTCCTCCCCTCATCTCCTCCCGTCCACCAGCCCACCCTCAGTTTACCCAAGACATCTCATGTATTTTCTCTTCCCAGGGAGTTGCTTGCTTCCCTCTTACTGCCCTTGTTACCTGACTTCTCTGGGGCTGAGGATTGTAGCCTGGCTATCCTTTGCCTTACATTTAATATCCACTCATGAATGAGTACATACAATGTTTGTCTTTCTGGGTCTTGGTTACCTGACTGGATGATTTTTTTCTAATCTGATGATGTCATTGTGCTTTTTCTGCTGAGTAATATTCCATTTTGTAGATGTACCACATTTTCGGTATCCATTATTCAGTTGAGGGGCATCTAACTTGTTTCCAGGTTCTGACTACTATAAATAATGCTGCTATGAACATAGTTGAGCAAGTGTTCTCATGGTATTATTGAGTAGCCGTTGGGTATGTATATGCTCAAGAGTGGTATTGCTAGATCATATCACAAGGGCATGTACCCAAAGAACTATTTAAACCAATGATTTAGCTTACAGGCGATTGCAAAGCGCAGTGGTTCATACATGAGGTACGTGTATGAACAGGAGTTAATTTCCATGGCAGAAGAGTGTGATACCTGGAGGATGAGCACACATTTTCATGTTACAGATGGACTTTTAGTGGAATATAACTAAAAGAGAAGGTCCAAATGTACAAAAATATAAAGAATGTGCATCTTGCAATGAAGTGAATATAACAAGAGAGAACAATACAAATTTGTTATATTGTAAGAAAAAAAGTCATTAAATGTCCAGCCAAACAGTGAGTATGAGAGAGAGCAAGGATCTCCTCAGTATCAGGAAGCCTCTCACTGATTGTTAGTCAGTAAGTAAATTCACTATGGATTTACATTGTATCTGATTGCTCTGTAGTAGGGGAAATTGCAGTCTGGTTGGAAAGCTAGATATTAAGTATATGTACATGGTTAATTATAATCAGAAGAGACTTTGAAATAGATGTAATTGAAGTCGTAGGAGGTAAAAATATGATTGCTTATTACTAAATGATTAAAAGAGAATAAGGAATAATGGAATATGTTTAAGATCTTTGCATATTATCTCCTTCAATCCCCTGAAGCCTCCAGTTAGCTAAGGCATATTATCTGCATTATATAGACTAGAAAATAGTGCAGCAGCTAATCCCTGGTTCTACACAGTACTCGTGGAGTGGAATCAGATGCAAGCAGCGGCAGCAGCTTGTACTTTATGGCCGGGGCTGGAAATATCATGGTTCCACCAAAATAAGCAACATACACAGCATGAGAAAAATAAGAAGAGACAAGGAAAGCTAGTGTGAACTGTTGGTTTTTTTCATCCTGTATCGGGTGAATGCTGTGTCTAAGGACTTGTCTACTTGCATGTATTTTTAAAGTGCAAAGTTTATAAATAGTATCGCAACACTAGAAATTATAACAAGTATTCTTATTAAAATTCCTGTCGAAAATCTCATGCTGTAACTCTATCAGTTCACTAAATTCATAATTATATGTGATTTTAGTCTTTATAATGAACAATCCTATCTACCTATAAAGAGGCAATATATGCCCAATTCTTTTAAATAAATAAAAATTATGTATTTATTAAGTAAATAAATATTTATAAAGTATTTATAAATACTTTAATATATATGTGTTAATGTTCAAACAACTCAGAAATAAATAATAATAATCTTACTATAAATGGTAATACATAAAAATAATCTTTGAAAATTAATGAAATTTAGACATAAATTATATAAAGACTATATAAAAATATCTTAACTTTCATTGACTGTGGTTATATATGAATAACCAATAATACCAGTACTTATTAGAAGGGAGCAATGACATCATGAGTTGGAGACCAGCCTAGGCTCAAAACAGAAGTTTGGAAGGAAGAAAAAAAATCTAGTTATCTCTTTACAGTAAGCCAATTAATATATTCCCCCTATTTTTTATAAAGTAATTTAAAATAAGATATTTGATTTTGCTGGACTTGGTTGTGCAGGCCTGATGTGTAGGTGCCAAGAGGCTGAGCTAGAAGGGGCACAAGGCTAGCCCAGGCAACTTAGGAAGATTTTTGTCTCAGTGATAAAATGTAAAAGCAAAGCTGAGAATAACACATATCATAGACTGAGAGCATTTCAAGCACAAAGCCTGGCTCCATTAGCACACACACACACACACACACACACACACACACATACACACACTAATTTGATTGCTGCCCTATTCGTGTTTTGAGGACATTCAAAACTGTTTCTGAAGGCTGATGGTGAACTCTCACGTGCTACCTTCCATTCTCACAGCAGCGTCTTCTTCCCCTATAACCTCTGGACTTTTTCCCAGCACGTTGTGGGAAATTTGCTGTTTACTCTATTGGGTCAAAGACTGCTCATATAAGTTCAGGAACTATCCTGTCTTTTTTCATGAAAACAGAATTTCAGTAGCTTTCGATACTGGCATACCATCTCATTAGAAAACAATACAAAGCACTGCAATGAAGAATAACTTTTTAAAGAATCTATGAATGCCATTATCTTTTGATAAATATCTATGCCTTTGTGACATAGTCCAGCCCTTGTGCTGAGAGGGATATTTTGGCTAGGAATGTGTTAGGCATGAGGGTACGGACACTAAGCAGAAGCATAGTCTAAAATGTGCTTTTCTAATTATATCTCTCCTTATTTTTAAACAAACCTTAGGTGTACTGAATAGAAATTAAGTAGGCATCTTGTTTATAATTCTTACTAAGAACTAGTTCTAGTATTTTCATTGTCCATTTTGGATTAATTTAATGATACTTCTATAAATTGTTCTTCTGTTAGTCCATGGCCACCTTTTCCTCGCTGAATAAATTAGGCAAAAATATACTCCACACAAAACACAGAATAAATGTGTGTGTGTGTGTGTGTGTGTGTGTGTATTTTTTCTTGAAAATGTTTCAGAATATGATGTCAGCTATTTCAATTGATTGTAATTGAAGTTGGGGTAATTCTTTCAGAATACGCCAAACATCTATTTTAGCTTTCTCAAAGGGACAATTTTGCCTGAAATGCCATGGTACTCCTGATAGTGCAGTCCCAGGGTTATCGTCTGCCCAAGACTCTAGATTTTATTTTCAGCATCCTAAAAAACATAGTATACTAACACATACAAAGATCATCACTGAGGGTGACTGGATTCTCTTGTGTGGATTCCATGCCAGAAACATCAAGGGCACCACTCAAACCTTACCCCACTTTCTACCAGGTAGTCTTCCACATCTCCAGAGTTCATGAAGAAGCAGGTGCAGATAAGCTACGGAATTGACTGAACATTTACTGCTGGGCAAATTTACTGCAGAACCAGAGCTTGAATATTGTTCTGACTTCAAACGTTCAACATGCTGATCAATACCCATGCTTCTCCTTCACCATTTCCTTCATTTTAAGCAGAAGAACTTACTCCAATTCATTTCAAACCTCAGTTTCTCTGCATAGAAGTCAGAGCCAATTCAATAACAGAGTTCTCTCTTTGCTTCTTCCCGTAGTATTGTGACCAGTACAGGAGCATTTGCTCCTGGCTGTTTATTGGAGGATCATAACACAGAGAGAATATTGTTGCTTTTTCCTCTTTACATGCGGGGTCCAAGGACATAGAACATTCCAGGATTAATGGCCTAAAGGTCTCCGGAATGTATGGAAAACATCTGAGTTTAAGTTTCACATATGTAAAATAATATCACCTGGCAACACATTACGGAAACTATTCTGAACTGTAATACTGTATCGAGTTTTGAAATGGACCAGGTTGCTGGTTGTTCTTCCACTCATCGCTTCATCTTTTCATAGACTCTCTTATCAGTAGTAAGGAGAGTTGGCCTCGTTTGGCTAAAAGCACTCAAAAATTCCTCAGCAGACACGCATTCCTTAAAAGTTGGATAATGCAATAAGAAAGAGTCTGCGTGATTTCTTCGGGGATAGTTATCTCTCTAATCAGTCTGATTTGCATTAGTTCCACTTTAATTTGTTAATAGACACTGGACATGCATTGACTGATTTTCTTCCCAAGCTTCCAAGAAAACAGAGAGGCCTGGCATGATCGATAATGCAATCACACTTCCGAAACATCCAGTCCAGCCACAGACAGCAGTTGCTACCACAAAGTCTCAAATAAAATCAAAAGATGTTCTGAACTATTTTTGAACAAATTTAGTACTTACTCGTCTACCTAAATTCAGAGAGTAAGAAATTGCTTTCCATAAATGCTGTTTCCCTAGAAGAAGCTCATGATCAGCAGGCTAGTGTTTCACATCTGTGTGGAAAAGCCTACCCGGGAGTTGTTTCCGCATTAGACACATGATTAGGCACTGATAGACGCATGGAATTTAGTAATACCATTAAAACATTCTCTGCTGCACAATGGGAGCAGATGTCTTAAGTTCGAACAACTAATCAGAAAGTAAATCAAGCAACATAAAAAACACATCTGGAATCCTGTAAATGGAAGGATTTAGACATATATCATTCAGTATTATATCAAATTGGGTTAATTTGTGAAATGCTGTGCTGGATGTTTTTTATGTAAATGAAGCCAGATAAACATTTTATACTCTGATCTCCGGAATGATTTTTTACGGAAAGCAATTTGTCAGGTTCCCAAAATGCTTCTTCCCGGGCCTCTGATAACTCAGGCTTTGGGAAATCATTCTCCTTATTAAAGCAGTATGCTCCACATGAGCGGAGCCAGTCCACAGGGAACAGTGCTGAGTAAGTAACGGTCTGCTGGCGAGTTGATGGACTGCATTAACTGTCCCCGCCAACCTGGAAGGAACACTGACAGCCACTCAGTCTGTAATGTATTTCATATGTAGAGCAAATTCCCAATGAGCTCCGATGAGCACTGTGCACGTACTAATTACACACTATGTAAATCAGGACATTGTGATTGTGACTTAAATTTTAACTATTAATCTCTAATCATTGGGACATACCTACCTATGTATCAACAGAGAATAAGCTAAGGTAGAATGGTGTAGGGTCTATTCCGGGTTATTTTATTAAAAATAGTCATTTCATTTGGACCTTCGGAGATTCCTTTCCTGTGAAGATACATTTTGTAAATATTAATGAATAGCTAATTTTTTGAAAGGGAATTTCAAGTCCTTCAAATCATTCTAAACTTTCTGCAAAATTTATGCAGTGTAATTTAGAAATGAATGGCACACTGTATTTTAACATAATAAAAAATAAGTACAATGCTTCATGTGGGTGGTTATACTAACTAAAAATTGTAGTCAAAATTTCAGCTTTAGTAAACCCTGGTCTGTCTGACTGTTTGTCTGTCTGTCTTTCCTTTTCAGAGGTCGCAGGGCTTTTTGAGTTTTCTCTCAGTCTTTACTTTTCTTTTTACTATGAAATAAAGTCTTACTCTGTGATCCAGGTTATTCGGCATTTGCTACGTAGCTGACCAGGACTGGCCTCAAATTCAGTGATCCTCAGCCTTACCTTCCCGGGGCTCAAGGAACAGGCATGTGCGGCCATACTCGGCACATCTTAGAATCTGAAGTGTCTCTTCTCCTTTCAGGAAATAAACCTGAGCCTGTTGTCTCAGCAGGTGTGTTCGTTCATTATAGATAAAAGAAAATAAGCTGATGAGGGCTTTAGAATAAGGTCCAGTAGCTTGTTCCTGTTGCATCGTCTATTATTATAGTAAAATGACTCAGGAGACAGCACTGACCACCAGGCGCTATCACACCCTTTCCTGTCGCCAGTGGCCTAAAGTACATCTGAAACTGTGGGCAAAAACTTAACAATGAACTTCTGTACTCAATTTTTTGATTTAACACCAAATTTGAAGCTGCTTTAAACTTATGCTAGTGAGGTATTATCTATCTATCCATCTATCTATCTATCTATCTATCTATCTATCTATCTATCTATGTATCTACCTATCTATCTATCTACCTATATACCTATCTATGGTGCGGGAGAATTGTCTGTATTCTGTCAATCATGTATTTTAATAAAACGCTGATTGGCCAGGCAGGAAGTATAGGTGGGTCAAACAGACAGGAAGTAGAGGCGGGACGATGAGAACAGGAGAATGCTTGAAAGGAGGAAGCCCATTCCTCCCAGTCCAGCCCAGACCATCAAGAAGCAGGATGTGATCTGCCCCACTGAAAAAGGTACTGAGCCACATGGCTAACATAGATAAAAATAATGGGTTGATATAAGCTACAAGAGCTAATAAGTAGCCTGAGCTAATGGGCCAACCAGTTTATAATCTTATGGAGTCCTCTGTGTGATTTTCTTTGGGGCTTGCCGACTGTGGGGTACTGGGCGGGACAGAAACCCCAACAAACCGGCCTTCCAAGTTATCTATCTATCTATCTATCTATCTATCTATCTATCTATCTATCTATCTATCTATATTAACTAACAGTCTTGTACTATTAGAAATAAAGGGGGAAATATAGTCTCGTACTATTCTACTGGAAAAGAAAAGGGAGGAAATCCCTTCCCTTTACATTTCAGTACATTCTAACTCTCTCCCTGTGAGCATCTAATGAGAAAACTCTTTAGAAATGTCAAGAAATATTCTATAACTTCAAATCATGTGCTTAAGCATGATTATTAATAAAATAACATTACCTGAAATAAAATATTTTACTCAACCAGCTACCATGAAATTATTGCAGTGCATAAAAATTTATCCCTAAGAAATAAGAAATGATTAAATTTTTCTCTCAATATAAATAATATAAATAGAAGAAAGGAAGCTTCTTCAATATGACAATATAACCAGAATCCGAATGGTCCTCTTCCTTGGCACATACTTGATGAAAAAAAAAATAGAAAGCAAGAAACTGACATAATTTTAAATTATTAGGCATGGAACTTCATGGGTTTTGTCCAATCATAGACGCCTTAAGTGAGCCCCAGATACTATTAATCTCTTATGAGTTTCATACACTTGTTAAGTCCCGCACTTTACCTTACTTATAGCAGTGACCTTGAACCTAAATGATGCCCAGATTTTTATTTCCCAGCGCCAATAAAAAGCTGTGTCACTGAGGTGCTTAATAAAAATGAATGCGAACTTTTACTAGAGGTAGGGGATCTTCCAGATCAAAGCATGTCCGTTTATGAACATTATAAACTCCTGATAAAATGAGTTGTCATGCGATGGCATGTTTATTTGAAGACTGAGGATGAAAAGATAATATTGTTAATTAAAAACAATAAAATCTCTCTCCCAGCAGGTGGGGTGGGCCATGGTTGCAGGGGCAATGGCTAACAGCTGGACATTATTAAATGTGTGTTAACTTGAGCACCTCATTGGCGATGGGCAAATAAAGCCAGTTGGGTTTTATTTTTATTGCTGGAATGGGAAGGTCTCATGCTTATGATCACACAGAAATAACATAGCTTTCCATTTCGTTTCTTTAATTGTCTTAATCTTTGCTGCAAACCTCCCACATTTTTGTCGCTGGCTAGCCATAAACTTGCCAATGAGAAAGACAGTCAATCACGCAGTTTACAAGCTGGGTAGAATTCCTGGCCCTGAGGACTGCCTTCCCTGTCTTCTCAATATGCATATCTGTACATGGACAATTAGCATTGTTCAGAGACCTGAAGGTGTCTTAGCTATGGGGCCGTGAGTCTGATCATCAAAGCTGTGTGAGGACTCCATTCCCTTTCATCCTGTTGTAATAACAGCAGTGCGCTCCTCTAAATATAGGAGTGCTGGAGTAGCCATCTCTGTTATATTTGATTTAAGCTTTGGGGAATTGTTCTCAACTATATCCCCCCCCCCCTTTGTTTCCAAACCCTTCTTGATAATTACGACCACCGGAAAAATTTGTTTTGAAAAGTCTGAAATTCAAAATGCTTGGAACAAAGAAAAACCGAGAAAGTGACATTGTCGGGACACACAGGGAAATTATGAGAAAGGTCATTGTCACTGAGGCCTTGCCAAGCATTAGTTAGGATGCCAACTCCCGTACAGATATTGAGAATGGCTTGCTGTGAAGAACAACTTCACACACAAAGAGCCAGATGTTAAAGTGGAACGTATAAGCAATTAAAATAACTATGTCCTAGAACATCCTTCAAAAATGGTTTCCTTAATTTAGCCGAGAATCGTTGAGTTTCAAAAGACATATATCTGGTTAGTTTAAGCAGTCCTATCTAAAGTTCTGTTGAACAATCACAAAACTACCTCTTTATTATGATTTCCCCGTCCTCTACTCCCAGCTCCTCCCCCACATACCCTCCCACACAGACCCAGCCCTTCTCTGCCTCACATTAGAAAACACACTCCTCGAAGATAATAAAATATAATATAATAATATAAACAAAAAAACAAGCACTTTGGAAGAGGACAAAACAAAGAGAATAGAAAGGAAAAGAGACCAAGAAAATGCCACCCTAAGTTCCTATCTGAGTTTAAGGCTTTTGTTTTCATTATTTGTTTTCGGTGTTCTGTCTGCATGTATGCCTTCAGGCCAGAAGAGGGCACCAGATTTCACTGCAGATGCTTGTGAGCGAACATGTGGTTGCTGGGAATTGAACTCAGGACCTCTGGAAGAACAATCAGTGCTCTTAACCTCTGAGCCATCTCTCCAGCCCTTCTTTTCATTTTTACTTTGTGACTCATTAGGCTTAATCAGGGCTGCTGGTATGGACATAGGTGGAGTGATGTTTTTATTGTTGCTGTCCTTGTGTTTTCTGCTTTTGTTTTTATTTTTAGACCGTCTAGCCTCCAACTCATTATGTAGGTAATATGTTACTCTCATAAAACTAAATCCTATAATTTAACTATAATATTTGTTAATTCACTTCCTATTGAGTAGTAAAACCCATAAACATACAAATTAGACAAGTGAATTACTATCTCATCCCCAGAGCAGTCTATCAAATCAGGTACAGAGAAAGCTCTGAAAAGGCAAGTGTCAAACTGGTTACGGTATCTCACATCTGCAATCCTGGCACTTAAGAGCAGGGCAGAAGGATTACTAAGCGTTCAAATTCAGCTTGGGCTACATAGGGAAGCCCAGTCTCAAAAATAAACGAACAAATGAAGTCCAAATTTGTGGAGTTCAGTGACTCCTGGGGAGTTGTCCTTCCCTGAACTGTGGTCAATGTGTTAAAAAAAAAAAAAAAGATTAAAAAAAGGAAAATTGAAGATCAGGTGGGCAGGTAGGTGATGGTGGAGAGGGTAGATCTGGGAGAAGGGGAAAAATAATCAATTCTGTAGTCTGAAATTTTGTAAGTGTTGATAAAAAAATTCTAAAAGTAAGCAAACAAACATTTTATGTCTACTTAACCAAGGAACTGTGTCTGATGGAGTCTGTGTGTGTGTGTGTGTGTGTGTGTGTGTGTGTAGGTGCATTTACATGTGTATGTATATATGTACATGCTAACTGCTTGCTAATGAAATACAGAGGAAGACATCAAATGTTTACCTTCATTGCTGTCTGTCTTATTTCCTTGCAACCTGGAATCTGGTCTCTTCTGAAGCCCGGAGCTCCCTGTTCCTTGTCAAGACTAGCATCCAGCAAACCCTAGAAAGCCTCCCAGCTCCGTGTAACGTTTATATTCCTGAAAATCCACTGAAATTTCCCTTTCATTATGACTTTATTCTTCGCCTTTAATTTTTCCTGTGCTCTTTAACACAACCTTTCTCTCTTGTTCCTTTCTTGATTATCTCATGTGCATTGGGTTTTCTCTTGATCTCCAAATTCCTTTTTATTAATAAGAAGCAATCTCAACCTTGCTTGCCTTTTTAATTTCAAAAACACAAACAAGCTAAAACATTATTCTCATATGTATTTTTGGAGAGAAAAGTCCGTAGTTCTTCTGTGCTCCAAAATATACCCTTTACTCAGTACATAAGCTCTCTGTATCTAGCTTCTTAACCTCTCAAAGAAAACATGAGTTAATAACAATAATGACTAATATGTTTGTTCTTTGCCTTGATATTTAAGTTACATAACATGGGGCACCTAAAGAGATCATTCAGAATTAAAAACTTAAAATAAATCACCCTGTATTGTTTTGGTTTTTGTTTTGTTTTGTTTTGTTTTTTGTTTTGCTTTTCCCTTTGTTTATATTTTCTTTCCTTCATTTTTGGAAGGATTTATTCCTAAATGAAAGCAAGAGATGCCGGGCAGTGGTGGCACATGCCTTTAAGCCCTGCACTTGGGAGGCAGAGGCAGGTGGATCTCTGTGAGTTCGAGGCCAGCCTGGTCTACAAAAGCTAGTTTCAGGACAGGTTCCAAAGTGACAGAGAAACCCTGTCTCGAAAAACAAAAAGAAAGAAAGAAAATAAAGAAAAGAAGGAAAGAAAGAAAAGAAGGTAAGAGGTAATCTCCTAGACCTTCATCACTGAGGTAACATCTAAGTTTTATGCGAGTTCTACAGCATTAATGCATGCATCCTCCAACTTTATACATGAAAATCTTAAAACCTTCTTGAAGATGGCATTAGAAGACAAGAGTCTGGGGAGATGCTTATATCGTGAGATTAAAGCACTCAAAAGAACTATCGCTGCTATGACAGAGGTCCAAGGGATCCTTTCTGCCAGTGGCTGTATAAAGATTCTGGGAGAAGTCACTATGTCCTCACAGAAACTCCACCATGCAAGCACCCTTATGTACTTACTCATTATTAGGACCTCTGGAGGTTGAGAATTGAATTTCTGTTGTTTATAAGTCACATTATTTGCACTAGTTTCTATAGCAGCCCAAATGAACTAAAACAGCAATAAATCAAAGAAAAGAATAAAAAATTAAGAAAAGAATAAATTAGAGTGTCCCTTACCCCACATCTATGAATGTGTTCAATGATTACTTCAAAATGATGCTTGGCAATCTCAATTTTATTTTATACGATTCCCTTCAAGTTTTAGGAAGCAAAAGTCTCATTGGTCACCTTAGGTCACGGGTCTGCCCCAGTCCTGTTATCTGGAGCAGTTTATTCCCTAAACAAAATGATGCATTTCTTTAAACATATTGGGTCAGGATTTCTGTGCATTTGTCTATAAATTATCCTGTTTATATTTTTTTCCTAACATTCAGCACATTCCTGGCTTAGAAATGACAGCCAATAAATATTTATTGGAAGAATCAAATATGGATTTGCTTTGTGCTGAATTTCTTTCACTGCCAAATTTGATTAAAGTAATTTTTGAAAGGTTATGTAACTGATTGAATGTATTATTCTTGCATAGCTAAGTTTGTTTTTGATGATTTAATGGAAAATGTAAATTTCTGTGGAAAATATTGACAAAACAACCAAAGGAAGAAATGGTATATAACAGGAAAAGAGAATGATAAAACGTAAAAGAAAACGTACTTTGCTTTTAAATATTATGTAAAACGGCACTGGGAGATGGCCCCGTGGGCAAAGCTCCTGCTGCGCAAGCATTGGAAACTTAAGTTCAAATCCTCAGCTCCCATGAAAGAGTCAGGCAGGCGTAGTTGCAGCTATTGGAACCCTGAGCCCTGAGTGACACTGACAGATTCCACAGACATTCTGGAGAGTCAATCTATCTGAAATGGATAGCTCCAAGTTCAGTAGAGACTTTGTCTGGGAAGAGGAGAAGGACGAGGAGGAGGAAGAGGAGGAGGAAAGAAGGAAGGAAGGAAAGAAAGAACAATATGAAGAACAAGAACAAGAACACGAGAAAGAAGAGGAGGAAGAACAGCAAGGACATGGTGATTCCAGGCATGGATATCTGGTCTTCCTGCACAGATATGACACCCAGATGCATGCAGGTTGGAAAAGGAACTAAATTCCCTGCAGTAGTGAGGCTTTCTTATTGAACTGAATTTTAACTCTGCTTATGAATAATGAATTTCCTTAGTAAATTTTTTTTCAGTTCCCTTCCCTAAAAGTTGAGTTATGATTTCCCTTTCCTCAAACCTGTATGTCTTCCTTTCCTGCATTTCATTCCAGACTCCAATCTTATCTTTAAATTTATTTTGAAAATAAAAGGATGGACATCATTGTTTTTCTTCTTCCTCACTCCATCAAGTTTACAAAGGTGATGTTGTAGCGAAGCCACTAGTTAGTTCCTGGCTGCTTAGCCCTGAAATAACCACACAAAAACTGTATTAATTAAATCACTGCTTGGCCCATTATCTCTAGCTTCTTATTGGCTAGCTCTCACATATTAATTTAACCCATCTCCATTAATCTGTATATCACCATGTGGCTGTGACTTACAGACTAAAGTTCCGGCATCTGTCTCTGCTGAGACTACACAGCTTCTCTAACTCTGCCTACTTCCTCCCAGCATTCAGTTTAGTTTTCCTCACCTAGCTAAGCTCTGCCCTATCAACAGGCCTAGGCAGTTTTTTTTTGTTTTGTTTTGTTTTGTTTTGTTTTGTGTTTTTACTCACCAATGGTATCCACAGTATACAGAGGGGAATCCCATATCACCGCGACACTATTTGTTTGTTTGTTTACTTACTTTCTTTTTATTTTGTTTTGTTTTGTTTAATCTCTGTATGTCTGTGTATAGAGCGCGTGTGCCACAGCCGGTCTCTAAAGTTCGGAGGCTAGCTTGCAGGGGTAGGCTTCCCCTTCCACTGTGTACTCAGGTCATCAACCTTCGGAGGTAGCACTTTTATCTGCTGAGCCATCATGGCATTCTTTTTATGTGTGTTTCAGTCCATATTAAATAATAATGCTCATTAAATAACTGTAATCTCCTGTCCATAGTCTTTATTATTATAGTGTCACTATTTTCATTTAGTTTTTGGTACAGTGAAACATTGTATATATTAATGAAGCACGACATGACCTTTCAATATATGTCTACATTTGTAAAGTTCAAAATAGTTTCTTAAATATTAGTCTCTCAAGAATTTATCATGTCTTAAGTAACTCAGTCAAAATGTTTTCTTTTATAAATATTTATTTATTTATTATGTCTACAATATTCTGTCTCTGCGTATGCCTGAAAGCCAGAAGAGGGCACCAGACCTCATTACAGATGCTTGTGAGCCACCATGTGGTTGCTGGGAACGGAACTCAGGACCTTTGGAAGAGCTGGCAATGCTCTTAACCACTGAGCCATCTCTCCAGCCCCAAAATGTTTTCTTGTAGCTGTTTGGACTGCACTGCACACCACTGTTACCTATCATCAGCCCACTACGCTACCGCATAGTTATCTCCAAAAGAGTTGGGCTTATTTCTGTGGTGGGGAAATAAAAGCTGTACAAGCCCATAACATTTGATAGTCCGACTTTTTTTCTTACCAGATTTGAAAGTGTGAGAAGATGTGCTATTATTCTTGTAACTTGCATCTTCTTCTTTCTGGTAAAATCAAACAGCTTTCTATTTTACGGCTTTCATTCTTTCATTTCAGAATGCTAGCTGGACATATTTTTTAATCAATACCTTTTATTTATAATATTGTTCTTCAAATATGGTGATATTTTAATTAATAATCAGGTGAATATACTAAAACTTATTATATAAATTCTCACCCAATATATGTTTTTTATTTTTTTCTGTTTATTTTTTTTATTAAAAATTGCCATCTCCTCCTCTCCTCCTCCCCCTTCCCTCCACCCCCCTCCCCCCCCAACCCCCCTCCCCCCCCCTCCCGGCCAAAGAGCCATCAGGGTTCTCTACACTATGTTGAGTCCAAGGTCTTCCCAACTCCCTCCAGGTCCAGGAAGGTGAGCAACCAAACTGACAAGGCTCACACAGAGCCTGTCCTTGTCATAGAGACCAAGCCCATCGCCATTGTCCTTGGCTTCTCAGTCTCACCCAATATATGTTTAAAAAAAATTTGCAAAACCACTCACTCAAAAGTCAGTCAAAACCATGCAACTAAGTTAAGAAACAGACTGAGGAGTGACGGAATTATTAGCATGCTTCGTGGGCTTTCTTTTTAAGGATACCATGCACTCTCACACTGCACACAGTCTCCTAGACTACTTCACACATCTTCCTCTCTCTCCAAATTGTCAACATGCTTGTCCAATCTTCAGTCTCACTCACGTTCCAGCTTACTGATAGGAAGGAGGCAAAGCTACAAGGCCACTCGTATCTATACTTACACAGCAGGTGTTGCTTCCTGTTCCCGGGAGTGATGTGTCACTGCCTGGATGGCCAGCAAGTACCCAAATAGCTCTGCTAGGTCCTATCAGTTGAGAACCCTCAAAGCTTTGTTCCCTAAATGTTTTCTCCTGCTCAGCCATCTTCACGCTCTCTCTCAAACCACTCTTATCATGGTAGGAACAAGTTTCAGAAGCTCTCCGGGATCTACGTTTAAAAATCACCGCTCTGCGTTGATTCTGTTTATAGCTATAGCTCCTGAAGCAATTATTGCTTTTTTCTCTTTCCAGTTTTGCTTCAGTGATTACTCTGAAATTGAAAACTCTCCATCTTGTCATTTTCTTGTTCATCTCGTTTGACTTCTAGCAAATGTTCTTTCTTTAAGTATTTCTACCTGAAGAGCCACTTTTTATAATCATTGTAGATGCTCTGCTTCAGTTTCTGTAAATAACGAAACCCTTAATACTCTGTCTGGAGAAATCGCCTCCTCGTCTTCAATCTTTTTTTTTCATGGTTTATTTTTTTATATTTAAAAATTTCCATCTCCTCCCCTCCTCCTCCACCTTCCCTCCGCTCCCCTCCACCCATAACCCCCCTCCCTCCCTCTCCAGGCCAAGGAGCCATCAGGGTTCCCTACTCTATGTTAAGACCAAGGTCCTCCCAAATCCCCCCAGGTCCAGGAAGGTGATCAACCAAGCTGAGAAGGCTCCCACAGAGCCTGTTTTTCTATAAACTCACTGTCACTCAGCTTTGAATACTATGTGTCTACTTCTGAGTACCTCTCCGGATATATTCTTTTCCTTGATCTGGGAAATGTCTTTCTCACTATTAAGTTTATGCCTCTACTTAATTGTATAACAGGCTAACAAGTTCAAGGCAAAATGTTTCCCCTGATATCCAGTCTGCTCTGCTTTTCCAATCAACCTTGCAAGTGTGTCATGTTTAGAGAGTGCCCTTTGTTGCTTTTGTTTTTATAAAATTCCGTGTGCATTATTTGGGTGTAAACTCAATAGGTGCTTTTATTTTCCTTAAGTTAGGGATTGTGTTTGACTACTATAGATGCTCACCAAAGGTCCACTACCAGATGAAAGAAATCTGTAGCAAACTTTGCTGTAAATGGCCAGACTGTCATAAGAACAACCACAATTCAAAGCCATCCTTATCTAAATTCTAGTGTCATTCTTCATAGAAATATAAAACAAACCTAAAATTCAAGTGAAATCAAAAATAATCCAGATAACCAAAGTAATCCTGAACAAAAGCAACTCTGCCTGATGGATCACAACATCTGATTTCAAGTTAGAAAGATACTAATAGCAACAAAACCAGCATGGTAATAGCGTAAAAGAAGACATGTAGAACAATGAACTCGAACAGAAAATATTGATGTTGACCTGTACAGCAATAGCTACCTGATCTCTTAGGAAGAGTCAAAATATATTTTTAAGAAAAGGTAACATCATTAAAAAAAAATGCTAGGACAAATTGGACATCCCCAAGAGGGAGAATGAAACTAGAGCCCCATCTCTCATTCTATTTAAAAATCAATTCTAAATGAATTGACAATATTAATATAAGTCCTGGAGAATTGAAATGTTGAAAAGACACAGTGAATAGATGTTAATATATAAACACAGGTGAGGATTTCTCAGTAGGAATCCAGTTGCTCAGAAAATAATGTCATCAGTAGAGAAAATGGTCCTTATAAAATTAAAATGATCTTTACATGAAAATGAAAAATTAACTTAGCAAAGTAACAGAATAGGAAAATGTCTTTGATAGCTGTATAAAAGACAGAATATTAATATCTAGAATACACAGAGTAAACAAGAGTACACACACAAAATCAAACAATCCAATTAGCATAAGAGATTATTTAATGAGCAAACAATTCCCAAAATATAAAGCATAAATAGCAAAAATTCCTGTGTAAAAGGTATTCAGTGCTACACTCAATGAAAGAATTAAAAATTAAAAATACACAGAATTCCTCCTCATCTTTGTCATGCAATGGGAAGGCTCTCACTCACTACTATTAGTGCCTGGGTTCTTAAATTATCCAACTGCCCAAAATTGACACAAATCTCTATTATGTTAAAAAGTTGATTCTATGCAAACATTTTTAAAACATTATTAGTTTTGGCTAAGGTATGGGAAGATGGATACAACACTGAATTCAAATACTAGAAAAATACTTTATGTTGATCCAATTATATTTGTTTGTGCTTTAAAGTGGTAATCCATTGGCATGATGACCGTAGTCTCTACTTTTTACTGATGTGTCATTTGTGGCTATTTTTCCTGGATTGATTTCTTGGTATGTCATGCTATATCTATATCTTTCAATCTGACTGTTAATTTAAGATAGATTAAGTTATACATTTGTAGAGAAAAGATCGCCCCTAGGAGGAGTCAAGGGTATCAGAAGAAAAACAAAGAATTCAGTTATTCGAGGTGGATTTAGAATACTCCTGACAGCAGGTTGGTTGGGCAAATAGCTCAAAAGATTGAAACTGAACAATTTAAACCCATCTTTAGGTTTAAATCTGTGC
Source organism: Arvicola amphibius (assembly GCF_903992535.2). NCBI lineage: Eukaryota > Metazoa > Chordata > Mammalia > Rodentia > Cricetidae > Arvicola > Arvicola amphibius. The sequence goes on from NC_052064.1 coordinate 15,186,866, forward strand.
ATGTTTGGTGAAGGGACAATAGAGTAGCAGTTTTAATTATTTTTAATTCTACAATGAATATATATGCATGTATGTGTATAAACACATGTATGTATGTATGTATGTGTATATATGTGAAACTTCAAGATGTACTCCTCACTGTCCTACCTAAAGTGTGCCTCTGTGGAACAGTAGCTGCTGTTTCTATTTTCTTGCCCTTATTTTCCCCTAAGAAAGGCTATTTCCTTCTCCTACCTGCTGGAGTCTGTTTCCCCAATTTCATTATATATATGAAGGAGAAAGTCCAGTTACTCCACTTTTCAAAGGCTGATACACATGAGAAAGGGATGCTGTGCACTGTCCTCTGGCATTTCTGAATGGAAGTGTAATCCAGACTATCTGAAGGTGGCGAGGAGACACATTTCTTGAGTGTGAAACCATCCTAGAGTAAAACTGAGAAAAAGTCACAGAAGGGTCAGAGTGTATCCCATTGATTCTGTTCTATGACTTTCTGGATTGTGGCTGCCTAAATAACCCTAGAGTTTGTCTAATGAGCCACTGTGTCACAGCACTTATTGACTTTTGTCACTCTCAACTAAAAGTGCTCTTAAAAAAGCAGTGGAAAACAGGGATTTGTTTAAATATGTAATTAATTGTCATTATTCACAATTAAAATGTGTTAATACACTTTTTCAAAGTATTCAAGTATTACTACCACCAACTCTTAAACTGTCTTCAGGGTTTTGGTTTTACTTGGACTGATTGATACTATTTTGTGAGAAAGGTTAGTTAAACTACACACAGCCCTTGACACGGCTTACTTCCTGTTTAGGAAGTGTGAAATGCACATCTCTGGATCTTTAGTGGGGGAAAGCCTTCATTTTTAACCCACTCTGACTTTGAACTCACTGTGTAGCAGCTGACTTAAAACAAGCAGCAGCTCTCCTTCCTGAGAACACAAGAATGGGGTCATACCCAGCTCTGTGTCCTTTCCACTCTGCTTCTCGTGTGCAATTATATTCTTCATGAGACAAGATCTTCAGATCATTTTCTTTTCCTTTACTTTTTATGCTCTCTCTGTATTGTGCCACACACATTTAAACATCACACCCAATCATCATGTGATTCACCTCCAAAATTTGTCTTCTCCCACAATTTTCATATTTCTATATACAATTTGTGGCTATCTTGTCTTACATAAAAATATAATTGTGTACCATGTAGCAGAATTTTTCTCTTGGGATACCAACCAGCTCCCAAATCATGACACAGAGACTTATTATTTGTTCTGAATGTTCAGTCTAGCCTAGGCATGTTTCTCGTTAGGTCTCTTTAACTTAAATTAAGCTGTTCTTGTCATTTATATTTTGCCTCAGGGTTTTTCCCCTTTCCTTTCTGTATGTCCTTCTCCATATAGCTGTCTGGCAGCTCCTGGCTGGCTGGCCCCAGCAGTGTTCCTCCCTTTTCTCCTCATCGTCTCCTCTCTTCTTTTTCCTCTTTTTCAATCCTAGATTTCTGTTCCTATTTAGTCTCTCTGCCTGCCAGTCCCACCTATCCCTCTCCTGCCTAAGTATTGACCATTCAGCTTTTTATTAGACCAATCAAGTGCCTTTGGCAGGCAAGGGGAAGCAAATCCAACGTATCTTTATGTAATGAAACAAATGAAGCATAAACAAATGTAACACATCTTTATATCGTTAATAAAGACAACAGAAACAAACGTAACACACTTCATATAGTTAAAGTAATATTCTGAAGCATAAACAAATGTAACACATCTTTACATCGTTAATAAAGGCAACAGAAACAATTGCAACACATCTTCATATAGCTAAAGTGATATTCTGAAGCATAAACAAATGTAACACATTTTTATAATTAAAATAATATTCCACAAGAGTATTATTCATTCCCTTTCTCATGTAAAATCATGGTTAGCATCTCTGTACAAATATCAAGATAGGAAATTTTAGGAAGCATCAGTTGAAACAGCTACAAAAGTTGAAACAGTACAAAAAAAATGATGTTCTTTACTGCTAAGGAGGCTCTTTTGGGTGCTTTCCTAATCTAATATTAGGTCTTGGACATAATCAGTCATTGTCCACTGGCTTCTTACTGCCATATGTATACTGAGTAAATAACACATCTTTTGTTTCTTCTTATTTCCTAGTCTTGTTGTAGCCATCTCAAATAGGGGCCCTCACACTAAGTTTCTGGGACTCTTGGATTTGTTCCTTTCCCAAAGCTCTACTAATTAACCAATCAGCGTTCCAGCTTAGCATTTCTACATCCTTTTCATTGTTATTTATTTCTAACTCTTTTATGCAGCACAGTTTTTGCCTGGAAAGTACAACAAGTTTATGTTGATTAATAACTATCATTACTGTAATCATTGGGCATTCCCTAGGGTGACTAAGGATCTCCATAATGTGTTTTCCTACTCATAATCATGCATTTGATGTCTTTAAAAATTACAATAATCACATTATATGCCAGTAATTCAAATCTCACAATTAGAGAACAATATACAAGAGCATCAAAAATATAACCTAGACATATGCTGTATAGTCATAAACATTCTTTATACAAATTCCGTAGTCCATGCTTATCCTCATATGATACATTCTGAGGCCTGACACTGCTACTAGCACCAAATGCATATACTTGTTTTGTCCCTTACATGCCTAAAGCAAAAAAAAATAAATAAATTCTATAAATAGTTACTTTAAGAAACTAGCAAAAATAAATAATGGGATACTTTTAATAATATAGTAATATAAAATGTTCTGTGTCACGACTCTTTGGAGGCATTATTAAGAAAATAAAAGCTCCGTGAGATACATATGTCTGAGAAGGTCAGGATGAGGTTCACTACTTTGTGAATTTATTTCAAATAGCCACGAAAATGTTACATGAACACAAACATTTTCATAGTTCTGGTCTATTCATAACCAAGATAGATTCAATAACTAATAAACGGGCAATATCCACTCTATTGATATGACGGACAAAGGAGGGACTAAAATCTTATTGCATTATTTCTATGTCTTATCGTTTATGTGACCCTGGGCAAGGCACTGGCTTTGTGCCTCTTTCTTTTCTATTGTGAACTAATGGAACATTTGTATTTAAACACCAGTGTTGTGGTTATCCATCTTCAAGACAAGAACCGAAAATAACCCAGTAGATGGAAGAATATAAGTAGTAGAAAATACAACTCCTTTTTTATTAGCTCAAAATAGCAGTGGAGTCTGGAGTAAGTCATGATGGGGCTTCTCTTTCAGTTACTTTTTAATTGCTGTGATGAAGACCCCACAACCCAGGCAACGTACAAAGAGTTTAATTTGGAGTTCATGGTGTTGGGGGGCTGAAGTATAGCCATCATGGTGGTCAGCATGGCAGCCGGGCAAAAAGGAATGGCCTCGGAGTAGTAACTGAGTGCCCACATCTTCTAGGAGGTAGAAGGAGAGACAGAGCGACAATGGGAAAGGGGTATTTCAAATTCTTCACATTGAGCCTCAGTGACACATGCCTTCCAATAAATAAGGCCACGTCTCTTTGTCTCATCTTAGCTACTCCACCAACTGAGAACCAGCTTTTCAAACATATGCCCCTTTGGGGGGGCCCTTTGCAGATCCATCAAATGCAACGAAGTATTTGAGGAGGAGAAATACATCCATGCTTTATCAACGCAACATAAAATAATTTAATTTACCAGTCCAGAAAAACATAACTGTCAATTGTATGTAACTCAAAGTTTCAATTTTCAGTAATCAAATATTTTTCAACCATCAATGTATGGATATCAGATATTTGGAGGTGAAAAAATAATGGTAGAGAGAACACCAAAGTTTCTCAATAACTTTAAATTCATGGGAAACAGCAACGAATCCACAGTGAATAATTTCTGTGCAAATAAATTGTGTCTGTACAATGAAATGATTTCCGTACTTGCTCAGCTGTGCTGTATGAAAATGACCATTGTTATAAATCTATGAAGTTGAGAAATGGTGTGCTTATTGATGCTGTATTTCTTCTCATGTGGCTGATGTATAAGAAGCTGTGCATGCCTGTAACATGGCTACCCTGGGAGCACATCTTCCAAGATAGAAAGCAGCATCTCTTGCAGAACATCTGGGGATAAGGTTGCAAATCTCTGCCCCCATGCTGATGTGCACTGCTGCACCTTGGGCATCTGTTAGGAGGTTAAAACCCAGAGTCAGAAAAAGAAAACTGAATTATCTATCAGGAGCAGGGTCAAATTACTAGTTTGTACGTCACAGAACAGCTGTCCAGGTTACCCAGGGAAACAGATGCAGCAGAAAGAAGGCAAGACTGGACCATAGTAGCTGGTGGCAGGCTGCACAGCGCAGATGAGAGCCAGTGGAGGTCAACGGGAAGAGGAGAAAGAGCAGCACTGGGCTTAGACTCAGAGGCGGAAAGAATTTATAGGCAGATCATCAAAAGACAAGGACTATCTGGAAGACGAGTACCTGGCAGGGTGAAAGCCCCATCGAGTCTGGTTCACATTAAGACACATGTTTCAGCTTGTGTATTTCCATTCCTGGCAAGGCAGGCTGATTTGAGTCTAGGATAGAGGCTAACACATGGCAATATTTTTATACTCTCTTGCAATGCTTGATTCTGAGAAATAGACAACAAAAAAGAAACTACAAATAGAATTTCAGTTCAGAGGCCAGGGACTGCTTGCTTTCTGTCCTCTCTTACTTTTTAGTTTACTTTATCATCGGTATCGTTGGTCCTCTGTGGACCTGTTAAAAAGATAAAATTTCTCCCCTTTACTTATCATGTGTAGAAAAGATGGTCAGAGTCTACTCTATCGAATACTTTATGTATCTTGGACAGGAATCAATAAATATTTTGAACAAATGGCTTGCTTAAAGGGTAATTAGCTTAAAATCTTATAATACTCGGGCAAATTGTGTTCATGCTCTTTTGAAGACACTGTATGAACGTGTCCCATGTGCCATGTACAGTAGTAAGATTCTGAGAAGAGGAAGTGGCGAATGGCCACAGTCCTCTTTGATCTCAAGTTTGGAAGAATCAGGCCTGAAGACAGACTAGAAAGCATGATTAGCATAGATACGGGACAAGTGCCAAGGGTGTCCCACATAGGGAACTGATTGTTACCTGATAACTATGAAAAATGGCATTCCACAAACTGGAAGAAAAGTCCTTAAAAAGCTGTATCTCCTTCCTAGCTATTAAATTTTCCTGATTCATTATTTGATATTGAGAAACAACATTGCATTTTGCTGCAATAATGTATAACTAAGAATCATAAGGAGCTGAAATGATGTATGTTTTGAATTGAAATGTATTGTCTTACTAGTCTGGAGCTGGTATTTTAAGGTGAAGGAGTCCATGGAACTTTGGTTGCTTTAAAAGCATGGGGGGGGGGTCGGGGAGAGGGAGAAACTTTCCCAATCCTCTTTCACTATTCCCTATCCCTTGCCTGTTGCAATCAAATTCTAATATCCACCATGTGTGCATCTCTCAGCCCAACTATCCCTTCTGTATAACAACACCAGTTATGTTAGACTTCACTTGTCCCGGTGACTTCTTAACTTACAAAACCTCTCCCTTCCAAAGTAATTCCTGTGTTGAGGCAGTGAGACTAGGATTTGAACACATGAATGATGTCTAAGTCTTGCTCATTTTGGAAAAGATGTGAGCTCCCTCCGAGGACTGGTTACTCATTCCAAATTTAGGTGTAACTATTAACAGTTGCACACAAATCCAGGTGTGATTCTGTGAATCATGGGCCCCTGGGAACTATCAAAAATGAAGTCTACAAGGATAAAGCAGTTTGAGTGACCCATTCAAGAGAAATTGATGCCGGTAAGGTGCTATCAGATCAGGTTCAGAGCCAGTTTCCCTATATTAACAAAACATGTGCTGGATTCATGGTTTGGTTTTCCCTTTAGAGGGTCACTTTTTAAAGAGTCTTTTTGAAATTTCTGTATGCTTTTCAGCTATCCTAGAATTCTGGTGTTTCTCCATGCTTACTTGAAAAAGAAGGATCTGGAGTAAAACAGAACAACTCAGTCATGTCTATTCAATCTGGAAATAATAAGGGGACAACACCACTAAACATTTGGGTTTGTCCAATACTAGATGTTATTTTGATATGTTTGGGATAGTAAAGGATGCATGTTTTCTTTACATCAGATGGTATACTATAGCTTCTGTCTGTACGTATTGGTCAATGAACACAAGTGATGGACACATGTTAATAAGAAACCCATGTTTCATTGTGATTGATTTATCACACTGAAATACAGGACATAAGCTTTCCATTACCGCACAGACAGATTACAGAAAGCATGGGGCAGGGTGGGAGTTAAGGAGAGAAGGACTTGTAGGTGATTATCTTGAAAGGAATGGCACATTTAAAGAGAAGGCATAACTATAATGGTACTTGTAGATCACTAAATAAATGGAGTTGTCTTGCTGATTGATAAATATGTTGTTCTTACACGGTTCTTAGAGGTGACCAGTACTGATTCTCTCATAGCTGAACCATAGTTTATAAGTGAAAATGGTAAATCAGCAATAGCAATGATCTAATCTGTTGACATTTTAACAGAGAATATTAAATCAAAGAAACCCCTTGTAATTACTTAAATCACCTTATTCAGAGACTAAGAGGCTTGACGAGGGAGAGGGGAAGAAACTGTCCCAAAGGCCTAGAACACTTCAGAGAGATGGATCCACCAGGACTGCTTAGTGATAGCGAAACCACATTGGGATACCCAGCTGTTTCAAAATAAATTTCAAGAAAACTCAGGATATTATCTAGTAAGATCGCAAAGTTAAAGATAGGAAATAAAAGTTCACAGAAGATAATAGAAACTTCCTAAGGTTATGCAGTGTCAGGGTTTTGAACACCAGGAAAGCAAGGTAGGATGAAGGTCAGATGTCAGAAATGGAAAGGATGGAAGCGGAGTGACAAGAGAATGCAACACTAATATTCAGGGGATTATTATTAAGTCACCATGAGTATAATGAAACAATCCCATGAAGACAGTGTATCAGGAGTGTGAAGCCTATCAGAGATAGTCCTGATCTATTAGACTATGCCTGCACTGAAGCCGTAGGAAGAGTGGAAAGAATGCACAATGGCTTGATGCAGCTCTGTGCCTGACCTTATCTCTACAACCATAAAGAATTCTCTAACCCTGGAGTTACTTTATACAGGGAAGGAAGGGATGAAGCTCTCAGAGAAATCAAAACAAAGACCTGATTGAAAAAATATGGGAAATTAAGTGGTCATAAATCACTGAGTTCAAATAGGCTTCATCTCAGACTTCTGAAGGAGCTAGAGAGCACTGTATCTAAGCTACCACCGAAAACGTCTCAACACCTTCCATCAAAGAGAGAGTGATGAATGCCCATTCACTCTTAAAATAGTCCGTGTTATTTGTAAAGGTAAAGTATAATAAAAAAACATCGTCTTGTCCACAATTATCCATGCCTTTGAAAAATGTGAACTTTCACACCTAACTTCTTTGTTTCTCGAGTATATTTTCAACCTACGGGTTTTCTTTCTATTTTCGTTAAGTTTTATATCTAAATGCAATTTTGCTTTGCTTCCGTAAATGTGACTGAGCACTTATTAGACACACACTGATGGGTTACCAAGGAGAGGACTGCAATCTTCCTGAAATAACTCAGGCAGCGGTTGTTGGCTGTCAGTTTAGGCTGGTCCGTAACCAGTGACTATTGTTACAACCTACAGAGGGGCTTTGGGATCTAAACACCATGCTGAGATGCTGGAAGTCCTGCTTGACAAATGTCATTTCCCAAAGCAAAGCCTGCCTCTGTGCTGCCTGAGAATTTTCTGACCTGTCAGGTGTCTTTTTCTTCTTTCCTGCAGTATATTTTGATCATGTATTTCCTCCTCCCTCAACTCCTGCCAGAACCTTCCCACTTTTCTACCAGTGCCCTCCCTGATCACAAAGCCCTCAAATACAAGAATCAGAACAAACTACCAAAATGTGGCCTCCTTTTTCGTTTATTCTCTTCCTTGCTCCCTCCTTCCCTCCTTCTCCCCTCTCTCGTTCTTCTCACTTCTTTCTTGGTTTGACTTGGGTTTTTTGTAAGGTTAGACCGCAGTGAGTATAGTCATAGCTCCTTTCTCCTTATCTCAATCGCTTTATCTAATACATCCAGAAAATATTTTTACTGTTAAAGGACTGATCACTTAGTGCAGCTGTGGGTATTTCATTCTTCCTTTCTCTTCAGTCAGTTAGAGAGGCCTTATCTTAGCATACTAAAGGAGCTGGAGGAATAGCAATGCAGATCAGCGGCAGACTGCTTCTCTAGTAGGAAGCTTTACGTCCTGCAGACACTAGAGCTGCAAAACAAAACAAATCCTGAGAGATGGTGAATGTGCAAAAAGCTTCAGTAAATAAACAGAGCAAACGATCAGGCTACTATTTCCAATATTCAAATACCTGAAATCTGGAGTCAGTCATAAGGAAAGACAAAATGCACGATGAGGTATGCGATTGCAATTATTCACAAACCCACCACCAACCATGATCAGATTAAGGAAACTGACTGGCTAATTTACTGAGTAAAAGAATCGCTTTTAACATTTAAGCAAATTATCGCGTTTAACACGAAACAGTGGCTGTGGTCTTGAGCACTGATTTTACTGCCTGCCTGCTTTCTCACCAAATCAATATATGTGAGTCTCTTTGAGCAGAGTTGAAACAAATTAATACATGAACATGACTAAATCTAACTAGTCATGTTAACTACAACATGAAATTTTCAAAAGTCTCTGCTAACAGTGTCATCAATAACTTAGATTTTGTATTAATTTTGCTCTAAAGTCTAGTGTAGATTGGAAATTATATGACATCTATTTTTTTCAAATAGAAAATATTTCTATTTCATTTCTTTTTCATTGTCTTCTAACTATGAACATATCAGTTGAAAATATATAGAAATGGTAGGTACACTAAGCTGTGTAGTTGGTTACTTTAAAAAATCGACTTTCAGACAAGAAGGTAGTTGTTCATGTCTTTAATCACAGCACACAGACAGAGGCAGGCAGATCTCTGTGAGTTCAGGGCCTTCCTGGTCTACACATTGAGTTACAGAACAGCCAGAATTATTTAGAGAAACCCTGCCTGGGAAAAATATCAACTTTTAAAGGCATTTGCTAATTTGTATTTTCATCAGTTTTATGACTATATGATATGTTTTCAAATCTTGGTAGCTTTTGTGAACATAGTTGCAATATATAGCTAATATGCTTCATTTTTCTATGACTTACTTTCAAAATATATTAACTTTACAAGCCTAGTGCAAGACATTTTAAATTTATCTGGGGAAAGCAGAGTGAATTTGTTAATTTTCATAATTTGTTTTACTAGATTTGTAAAAACAAAAACCTTTTTCATCTTTTTTTTTTTTTTTTTTTTTACATAACTGGGGAGAAATAAGATCTTAGACACAAAGAGTTAAATCTATGACATAGCTTTCTGGCTCAAATCTGCAACTCTTTCTTCACTTAGTCTGGTCCTCAGCCTTCTGCCCTGAAGGTTGGAGCTAATTACAATGCCGTCTGATGATAGTGTACTGAGAAACTGAGAAGAGATATACGCACCTGGAAAAAAAGAAATGCTGCCAAAAGCAGATCATAAATGTTAACTGTTACACTGGTTAATTTTCAAGACAGTCTTTAAGGAAAGGTTTGTTAAGATAAAGCTGTATGTTTGGCTCAACATGGTAAAAAAAAATATATTTTTTTCCTCTCCCTGTAGTACACGATCAGGTTAGCTAGCCTGTCGCTGGGATCAAGGTCGTGAGCAGCTTCTTCACTTTCCCCACCGTGCTCAGATGTGGTTTCCACTGACGTGTCCCAGATGGTTCTTCATGCCTCTCCAGCAGAGCAGTATTGTAATAGCCCAAGAGGAAAGGATGAAGAGCATACAGTTGTCGTTGAAAAGCATCGTTTCTCTTTCTGTCTTGTGCTGAACTCAATCTCAGGCTCGTCTTAGCAGTTTGTGGTGCCTGGCATTTAGTTAACCCGAACTCAGAGAGCTCTTTTTAAAGAAACCTATGTACATTCAGGGTTATTCTGCAGTCCTGCCACAGAAACTAATTAGTTAGAGGCTCATAGTTTTACATTTATTTGTGTGTGTGTATGTGTTTGTATATGAGTGTGTGTGTGTGTGTGTGTGTATGTGTGCGCGCGCACACACATGTTCTTGTACTCCCTATAGCACTGTGTGTTGGTTGAATACAGCTTGTAGAGTTGGTTGTCTCTTTCCACCTTATGATTTTGGAGGAATGAACTCTGGTTTTCCGGGTTGGTCACCAGTGCCTTTACCCACTGAGCCATCTTACCATCCTAGACTAAGACTAGATAAATCTACATAAAGTAAAATATGAATATTTAGTGATTTAGTGATAGAGAGAAAGCAGCAATTTGTTTCGCCCATACTCATGACTCCCTCGGACCACTCAATAACTCTGTGAACTTTATGTCTTGCTCAATATTACCATCATTTATTATGTGCTCTTGAAATACTTCAGTTCTTTGGGAGATTTTCCTTGAGTCCTTCATTTATTTAGATACTGCCCTTCTCTGTAATTCAATATCTCTCATATCATACTCTAATCACAGCGCTTATGACAATACAATCATTAATTACATGTCTGGATTCTTTATTAGGATATTCCTTAAGGACACGCACATGTGACATGTTTTCATAACCTCAGACTCTAGCACATTCCTGACACACAATTCATTCAATCGTTAGTTGTCGGGGAGAAAAAGTGGATGAATAGGACTGCATGAGGTCATTTTCTGTGCAGCTGAACGAGAAACACTTGCACAATTGTTGGATGGATGCAAATTAGAACTCAACAGTGGGGGGCTGCCCATAAGTTTAGGCTGTCTAGATATGTAACAACTCTGAATTATTATTCTAATCTCATGTAGTTCCCCAAATACGTTGATTAAAAATGTGCCCTTTCCTCTATCCTCCTCTGCTCCCATCAGGAAGGGAGGAAGACAGGAGCCCAGAACCATATCTTTAATCTGTGTAAAGTGTAATCCCCTAATTCCATGACTATGTCCTTGTTGTTGGGGTGCCAGCTACCAGCTTCTTGGTGCTCAGATCCATTCTCTCTGCCTAGTCCTTTCACCGTGAACCCCCTGACAAAGGACAGGGACTGACAATCCTCTAACTTTACTGCCAAAATAAAGTAGTGGCCTCGAAACTTGCTTACTGTGTAAAGTGGCTTACAATACCTTAACTTCTCTCGTTTATTTGATGGATTTTAGTGGCAAGAACAGAATTATGCTTTCTCCCTTCCCCTGGAATTTAAGAATACCACACATTGTCAAGTCCAGGCCAAGGGTTGCACATCTCACTCCTAACAGGAAATCACCTTACATCTCTAAAGTCTCTAAAGCTTTATGCACATTCATTTGCAAATTCTCTCCGCAGCCTTTCTTCCTAGATACAGGCTATCGTTATTTTATTTTCTATAGATGAATTTGAGTATTTTGCATCATGCATAAGGAGGAATCTTGTAGTCTTTTTTTTCTCTGTGAGTGGCTTATTTTACTTACGATATGTTTGAGACTCGTTGACATCATTGCAAAAGGCAGCCTCTCCTTTTCTAACTGTGAAAAATATTGTGTTGCATTTACTGCTTGCTTTTTTCTTCTAAAAGTGGCACCATAGTCTGTTTCTATATCCTGGATCTTATAAATTAGAATTTTAATAGTTATGAATTTCGATGAATACCGTGAAGTGAGATTCCTGAATCACAGAGAAATTCTATGTTCAAGGGGGGGGGCGGGGGTTATGCGCTGGTTATCATGAAAACCACAAATTTGCATATCTCTATGTGGAGGGCACAGCCTTTCTATTTATCTAAACTTTTGACAGCGTCTGTAGCATTTTGTAAGTCACTATTGTTGTTACAAATTTCATCTTTACATGCGTGATTTGATAACTCACTGTGCTTTGGATTTGTAGTTTTTTGATCATTAGTTCTGCTGACATTTTCTAAACCCCTTTGGAGTGTTTGTACAATTTCACTGATTAGTCCCCCAAGATTTTTCCTGTTGCTAGTTGGTTGGTTGTTTTTTGATTTTTATTTATTTATTTATGGACTCCTAGGGATTTTTCTCCCTATGAGATCATATCATCTAGCAACAAAGAAAATGATACTTTTTCTTCCACAATTTAAATGTTTTGTAGTTAGATTGTCTAACTTCTGTCAGGTCCTTCCATATTACATCAGACATGAAAAGTGTGGGTTTCCTTTGCTTGGTCTTGAATTTTTTCACCATTAGGCCAGACAGCCTCTATGTGGTTATTTGGGAACTAGTAGGTGGGAAAGAAAAGTAGGTCTGCCTATAATGAGCTGACCAGATTTCAGAATCATCAGCCACTGTTCCTTCAAGTAAGCATTTCTGACCTCTTTTTCCAGGTCTTTATCTTGATGGACCCGTGCACATGTCATAGGCTTCTCCTCATCGCTCACTTTTCTTCTGCATAAGCATACATATCCATAACCATGTTCAGGGGAAATTTTTGCATTTCCAATCTCCACTCCTTGTATAATTTTGTTGTCATTTTGATTTTAATTCTAAAATCTCTTACACTCCTTGGCTGTTTTTCTTCTGGCTCTCTTAAGTTTTCTTTCAGCTAGTTTAGGTATCTCTGTTTTCTTTGTTTCTGTTCATTCATTTTGTTTTTGTCAGACAGAGTTTTGTGTTCCATGGACTGAATTTGATCTTGCTGTGCATGTGAGGATGACGGAGCGTCTTGCCACTAGTTCTTGAGTGCTGACATTTCAAGAATGCCATCCAAGTAACTTGTTTTCTGAGTTAACTTCTGTGAATGGGTCCTGATGCTTTGTTTTTGGTTATATTTTTTTTTCCTCTATTTCCTTGATCCTGTGTTGACACCTATATATGGGAAGAACTATTTACTAGTCTTTACAAATTACTATTGTATAGGGGAAAATCTTCACCAACCAGCAATTAGTTAAATCAGATTGTATAATCCAACTAAAAAAATTGGTGGAGATTCATACCATATTTTTTTTTTTTTTTTTTTTTTTTTTTTTTTTTTTTTTTTGCCCCCCCCCCCCCCCCCCATTCATTCTAGCCCATGAGTAAATAGATTCCAGATTTTGATAGGGATATAAAATATCAAAGACAAAAGCCAGTGTCAAAACTCATAGAAAGTTAGAATTCTATAACCTTTGGGCCTGTCTTTCCTCCTCTAGGGAGCTCATAGAGAGCGTCTTCAGGCCTATGGGTCTATCATTCTGCATCGAGTGGGGCTGAAGACATCTTTGGAGAATGCAGATGCACTGGGCTTTGTCAGTGCTACAACATGGAAGACAGAAGCCAGATCTTTGAAAAGCACCTGCACATTTTAAATCTCAGATGTATGACCAGGATTTTTGCTCCATAGGGAGAGTCTGGGAGATGTGTGTTTTAATCCATTGTTCTGTGCACAGTGAGGGCATGAATATGGAATACCTCTTACGAGGTCAAACCACCATCATTGTTTCCTACAGCCCTTAGTGGTTTAGGTTGTACTGGGTATTACCCACATTCTCAGAGAGCTGAGTCGATACAAGTGCTAGTTCAACAGGCAGTGTGTGGAACAGCCAAAATGTTTCGTAGATAAATGGATAGATAGATGATAGATAGATAGATAGATAGATAGATAGATAGATAGATAGATGATAGATAGATAGATGATAGATAGATAGATAGATAGATAGATAGATAGATAGATAGATGATAGATAGATAGATGATAGGTAGATAAATAGATAGATAGATAGATAGATAGATAGATAGATAGATAGATAGATAGATAGATAGATGATAGGTAGATAGATAGATAGATAGATAGATAGATAGATAGATAGATAGATGATAGATCTATTGCCTCATGGACTAAAATGGGTAGGGGGGCAGGTGCAAAGAATTGCAGCATGAACCATCACCAGTTTTTTAAGTGCAGACAGACAGACAGACAGACAATAGGTAGATAGATATAGTCATGTGGATAATTTGAGAGAACATTTCATGTCAATCATACCATACTATGCTATGGGAAATAATTGTAATGAAAACATACATATTCTGTGTGCATGAATTTAGCTATGATATGAATTTCACAAATGATCTACACAGCCAGACATTGGCTGAAATCATGGAGTTGTTAATTCTCAAGGAAATATATTCACAATATGGTCTGTAAATATTCATTTCACAATTTTTGGATACACACACACACAAACACACACACACATTTTGTTCTACTCTCTTGGAGAATTTTGCCCACATATTCACTGAGATCATGCTCTGAACTCCTCTTGGTCCCCCAGTTCTTGAAAAAAAGCTGTAGAAAAATCCAGACACTACACATAGAGCATCATGATAAAATAGTGGTATACTCTTAAAGGATAACAATAGACAATGGCTGGAAGAAACATTGTGCCAATCTATATCTGATATAGGTAGGCTATAGGTTATTATGAAAGTCTCTAGAACAGGTGGCCTCCCTAGAGAGAGGCCTCCCCCGCCTCTACCCCCGCCTCTTACCCCGCCTCTACCCCCGCCTCTACCCCTGCATCTCCAGGTGATGGGCAGGCCCATTGGGAAAGACTCTTAACTGAAGTGAACATGGTATATCTTGTGATTTATTAGAAAACCTCCTACTAGATAATAACCCTACGGATTTAGGGAATCTTAGTTCATGGTTTGGGTGGCAATTAATAACCTTCCAGGCAGTTTGGAATGTTTCAGCTTTTCTTAGAGACGTGACTCTGGCCCCATTGCTGGGATGAGTACAGTCCTCCACTCATAGGCTGTTTTTAATAGCTGTCTTCCAATGTCTTCCAATGTTGACACATGTAACTAGCTACATAACAAAACTTCACCTAGTTTCCAGCCCTTCATCTGCCCCATTGAAAACCTAACTCATTTTATTTGAGACAAATTCTCACTACATAGTCAGTTAATCAGGCAGGCAGGAGAGCCTCAAACTCACAATCCTCACGCCTCTGACTCCAGATAGTAGGATTAGAAGCATGTATCCTACCTTCTTCTCAGATGGCAACATCTATTCTGAACTGAGAAAATATTTCTCCCTAAACTACTGCAGAGTTGGACATTCCACTGCTGCTCTGTGCTTTGGAGATCCCTGTGGCTTTGGATCTGCAGGCCAGGTCCCTTTCCATGCTCCAGCAGATCATAGATGGGGTGGATATTGGGATAGGCCAAGTCATAACTCTCAGTCTGGGCCTGGGCGACTAGCTATAGTGTTGGCTTGATAGGTGGAAAATGAGGACACCTCTGCCATTGTCACAGTTTTGAGACTGGGTCATCCGTATCTGTGCTAACAGGGTTGGCTCTATTGTACTGCCCTGGTGAGGTGCAGAGTTGCCCTCCCGAGTGTTGCAGCTGGTGGGAGACAGGAATGGCTCTCCCCCACTTATGACCACTTAGGACCAGCTCTCCATTCTGTCTCAGGTGTTAATGGGGGAGTCAACTCTCTTCTTCCCATGACACCATCAAGTCAGATGAGTAACGGAGAGAGATGTCACATTCTCAGGATTGGCTCTGTTGTGCTGGCTGGTGAGGTGCAGAGCCTGCTCACCCCAGTGTTGCAGCTGGTGGCGATCAGATAGCTCCCCCACTCTTTTGACCACAGGGCCTGCTTTCCTACCTGCCTCAGGCATTGATGGGTGGGGGGGAGAAAGTAACCCTTCCCTGCTCATGCTTTTTCATAACTGGTGAGTAATGGGAACAGTACTCCCTTGGTCACTACTTTGGGTCTGGCTCACACACACCCCTACCACCAAAATTGGCTCTATTGTGTTGCCGAGGAAAGGTTCAGGGCCTGTTCTCCCAAATGCTACAGCTGGCAAGATACAACTCTCCTCTTCATGTGACCTCAGGGCCAGCTCTCTCACCTGCCTCAGGTATTAATGGACAGTGAGAACAATTTATCTCCCCAGCCCATGACACTATGTGGCAGATGAGAGGTGGGGCTAGGTCTCCCAAGCTCAGGGTCTTAGGGTTGGCTCACCTGTGCTCTCGTCAACAAGACCAGCTATACCTCTGTTCACAGAATCTGAACATAATATCTCTCTTCCTCTAGCTTCCCTCATAAGACACCATAGTGTACTTCTGCTCACTATAATAGTGGCCTTCTGGCTGGTGTTGCAAGGTACTGGGTGGGCCTGTGTTTTGTTTTTGTAGCCCAGGGTGTACAGTCCTGGGCCTGTGTGTGCCTCTCCCTGTCTCACTCAGGTTGCTGTGATGCTGGCCTGAGCCATACTTCTTCAACACAAGGAGATCATTACTGTGCCCAACTGCCAGGCACCTAAGGGCAGGCTCCTAGTTGATGCAGCTGGTTACATTCTGTCCATCCCAGCCACATGGCATGGGTGGGTACTTGGCTGGAGTTCTGCTGTGGGCCAAGCTTAGAATTGTCTGCCCCTGCTAGGCTGCATTGTGTCCATTGCCAGTTCATGCATGGATTGTGCTCTGATTGTGGTTTGCCCTCTGTGTCCTGACATTGCTGATCAACAAATCCTTTGATATATCATTACTACCCATCTACCAGAGAAGGACAATACAAGGAGGAAAAGTCGCAATTGAATTTACATACAGCCAAAATAAAAAAGAGCAAATAATTATTGAATCTCTGAAGTTTCCATGAAGTTCTATGTATGGTAATACATTTTAACTTACCACAGTACAAAAGTAGAAATTTCCATTTGTTACGATATCTACATCACTTTATTTGTAATCTGACTCGGAGGTTACTATTTGAAGGAAATTCATAGAAGTCTCAGTACACGAGAGGCTATATACAAACAAGTAGACATTTTTGTCTTTTCTCTGAAAAAAAAAAACCACTCTAGAAATTCATTTCAGAATCTATATAAAATTCATTCCTTGATAAGTAAAAGATGGTTTAGTTATGTAAACTTGATTATTCCTGAATTTTCAGTATCCATGTAGTCCTAAATTGATCACAATTTCTTTCTTCTCTTATTCAAGCTCCTTTTTTTTTTTTTTTTTTTTTCGATCTAGTGAGGTCTAGGTCAAGTTTCTGCTTAACAATGCCCCATGTTCTCTTATGATCTAGAGTGTTCATACAACTTTTTATTTAAAAGTGTTGAATCACTGTGTATAGGACAACTTTCGATTGTGTGGCTACTAAGCAAAGCCACTTATATTTTTATTTTCAATAACAGAAAATACTTGCCACCTTCTCTTTCTAGCAGCGTCTGTTGTTCACCTATTTCTTGTCTTAAAATAAATCCTTGAAATTATTTCTGTACAATGAATTTTCCATAATTCTTCTCAAAAGACTCACCGTTTATTTTTTTTCTCCCTTAAAAACCTGGAAAGTTTGTGAAATTTTTTTCTCTTTTTCTTTCTTTTCTTAGTTGTTAAATCAATTGTTCATTCATCCAGCGAGGATCTAGAGACCACCAAGAGCCAACCTATTTTTCGGCATTGGTATTCCTTTTAATCTTTACCTTGTAGTTCATATCAAAGCTATAATTGTTTGCCAGCCTGCAAAATCTAATGGCTCCCTCTGGTCAAAAGCTGTCAGCAGCAATCTATCCAGCAGTGAAGGCATTGCCTGAAATAGAAAAGTGTTTCATATGGCTGTATTCCTTGGTGAGCTACAAACAAGGCAAGATGAACATTTTCAAACACAAACTATGGCTAGCCTCACACAATAAGGTGGAGGCACTAACATATCATTAATGGAGTGTAGCATGTCATTACTGGAGAATATAGCTTCCTGGCTCATTACTGTCTTGTGGTCAGAAGTTTGTTGTGAACTCACCATCCCTGGGCTTTTTCTTACTTTCTTCCTCCCTTGATTTAGCAATGTGGCAATAAGTCTCTTTCTCAGATGTTAGATCATGATTTATTAGGTGTCTGAAAGTAAACCCCTACTCCACCACCTAAAAGGAAAACAGGCTTCAAATGATGAGTCCAGATTTTCTCCTAAGAATAAACCTGCTGAATTCATTAGAGAATCTAACGAAGGAAAACACTATAATATATATTTGCTTAAATCTCTTTATAAACTATAAAGCGCTGTTTAGGAAACTCTGAGGTGGGTGATTTATTTAACAGTTGTTTTTATCACAACGGTACTTTGCAATCTTAATGACACAGTCCAGCCTAACCACTCTTAGCCTCAGACCAATGATTTTGTCTCATGCTGTGATTCCCATCCCAACTAATTAGAATTCTTGTCTTCTAAAAACATGTGCACTCTTGGCATTCCAATGGCTTTTCCACTTGTGGCTGGGCCATTTGCAGGATTCCTAAGTCAGAATCTACTGCATGCTGGAGTTTTCCGTGACTGGTGATTCATTCTATCTTTGCACCTAAATGCCAGAATTCTTTTTAGTCATGCACCAGAATTACAGCAAGGGAAGATTTTTCTATTACCTCAGTGTTAAGGCATCCCAATTTAAATGAACTAAAACTATAATATTCAGTGGGTAATTTGTATGTAATATAGAATTTCCTATCTCTCTACCAGCTTTATAGTTCTGCATTTATGCATAAATAATACTGAATTACGTGTCGTGCTTGATATGTGTGTCTAATTGTAATTTATCTGAAGGAATGATTATGTAAGACAAAGGTTCGAAGGAAACTCTGAGGTGGGTGATTCGTTCAGCAGTTGTTTTTATCACAATGGTACTGTGCAATCTTAATGACACAGCCCAGTATAACCACTCTTAGCCTCAGACCAATGATATAGTCTCGTGCTGTGATTCCCATCTTAGGACAGTTTTAGGATTAAAAGATGAGGAGTTCATTTTCATCACAAGTTAGTGCACCGTATCCAATGGGGAAAAGGAGGACTTTATTACCCGGTGCCTATCAAAGTAGACATAATACAACTCTAAAGTTCTTTGAGAAAACATGCTAAAGTTGTTTGCATGTAGAAATTTCTTCCTAATGGGACCTTCCACATATTTTAGGTAGAAAATTTATCCCCTTATAAAATTTGTAATCATCTCATTAAATGTTATAGCCTCCAATAGTAAAAGTCTCCAAAAGAAAAATGCATGTGTAACTCTACAATTACAAGCAACTGATGACAAGCCTTATTGAATTCTATCAATGTTGAATCACAGTAACTCATCCTACAACTGAATGACTAATGGGAGAAGCCCTCAATCTCAACGGGAGCCCATGAGAATACTTCTGGTTAAGTTAAAGCATGACAACATATTTGGTATCTGGTGTATTTTCCTGCCACATAACTCTAAGTCTCAGTGAGTATGTTTTGTTCATTACAATTCTTCAGACCTTAGAAGATGTTTGATGCTTGGCGGATGCCACAGGTACCTTGCCAACCACATTTTTCATTCATATCTAGATTTATATGAATTGTCAAGGAATTGTTTTGAGTGTTTCTTATTAAATAGGACCATTAAGTATACAAATGGCCCGTTGGATAAACTTAGCAAGTCATTTAAGTCAAGTTTTTAGGGTGAAAAAAAAAGATTCAACCTTACCAATTGCAACAGAGTTTTGAAGTTTATCTAAATCTCAACTCAAAAATAATATATAAAATAGAATATGTTCCTAAATACTTACTATTCATGGAATTCATATCGCCATCTGTAATTTATTGACTTGCCTACACCTAATATATGATAATAGCAATGGCCACTGAATTTATTTAATTAAAATATTTTCTTTATTTGTAAATAGATATTTATATATTTTCATTACCAATGTTTATTACCTTATCTACAGTGTGATACATTAAATGTAGTGTTTAACTATACACAGAAATCACAGCACAATATAGTATTGTAGGCAGCACTAATTAGCATTAATGCCTAGTATATGATGACAGTAATTTCCACTGCATTCATACTGAAGTTTATTACTTCAGTTTCTCATGAGGTCTTTTAACACTATGGAAATAGACTTGGTTTTAAGAACCAGGTTTTAATGAGGAATCAAACTCTTCTAATTTGGGGTCTTCTCATGAGGGAAGCACTATTGTGGTCAAAGAGTCATCTAAGAAATCGCCAGTTCCAAGTTATTTATTTTAGAGTGTCATAGATCTAAGCAAATAGATAAATTTGGCAAAAGGGGCTTCCAGATGATCGCACAGAGAAATGAGACAGTCTTGTAATAGAGGCTGCTAAGATAATTCTTGACACACGTCTCACCATCATTTGTTACATTAACATTTCCTTCATTCTGAGAGGCCCTGACGCATTGTTAAGACTTACGGCTGTGAAAATTTAGCGTGCACATTCTCCAGCAAACATACATGATGGCTGTAGAAAATTTTCCAGATATCACTTATAAATGCTGTTAAACTGTACGCTCCAAAGCAAGCACTTGTCCTTAAGACTGGTTCCTTTTCTCCCCACCTCCCTGACAGCATTGTATCCAATTGTTCTCACACATCATGAACCTCACTATACAGTACACTTGATTACAGTACAGTACACTATATTATAGTACAGTACACTATACAGTATACTTGATTCTGCTGGACAATCCACAGTATGCCAAGAAATCCATGAAACACACTGTCCACCAAGAAGCCATTTTAATATCAACCAATGGCAAGAAAACTAAAATGCATAATAGGTCTTAGTGTGAAAAAACATCATAGGCTTTCCAAACCCTTTAAAACACCAGGAGCTACAAATGGGAAGAAATATGAGAAAAAGCTGTTGAAAAAAGAACACGGCCCCCACAAATATCCCTGACTTCAAACTCTACTGCAGAGCTGCAAACAGACTGGTATTGGCCTAAAAATCGCGAGGAAGACCAATGGAACTGAATCAAAGAACCGGATACCAATCCACACAGCTATGAACACCTGATTTTTGACAAAGAAGCAAAAATTATAAAACATAAAAGAGAAAGCATATTCACCAAATGGTTCTGGCACAACTGGATATCAACATGCAGAAGCGTGAAAAAAGATCCATATCTGTTGCCAAGTAGAAAACTCAATTCCAAATGGATCAAAGACCTCAACGAAAAAGCCAACCACACTGAACCTCAGAGAAGAGAAAGTGGGAAGTACATTTGAATGCCCTGGCACAGGAGACCACTTCCTGAATGATCCTTTCTTTCCCAACCATGATTTCTTTTAGATTGTAATAAAAACTGGAAGAAAAAGAAGATAAATTTGTTAGGGTTGCTCCTTAAGAATATTCCCAGCAGCACATATTCTAAATAACTTCTAAGTATCAGTCCTTTGGCAGATAGACAATGTGAATGTTAGTCCAAACGAGAACTGATGTTTTAGGCCTGTCTATCACTTTGGTAAACAAAAGTCTTGGGTTCTATTGTTACTTGAGGCATCTGTCCTCAGCATCTGTGACCACAGCACAGGCCTTTGGAATTTCATCCAGCTTAAGGCCTCTGTGTGTCTGGAAAGCTGTTAGATTTGGGTATTATGATTAAGATAAAGGTCAGTCTGACTATAACTTTTTATAGAGACTTTGAGAGCCCAGGTTACTGCTTACTACGCTGTTCTAGAATGAAGTGTGTATCCTTTATAAGAAATTACATCGAAGGAAAAAAAAAGTGTGATCTTTATAAAAATGATACAGGTTACTTTAATAAAAAGGCTACAGAAAGGGGAAGCTATAATCTGCCCCTCCTTTCCACTCTGACCCCATCTGTGGTAAATGAATAAAAGCACAAATTGGGTTTTATGCTGAAGACTTTCAAGTCAGAAGTGGTTTAAGGTCATAAACAAATAAAACCCAGAAGGGGACTTTGGAAGTGCCGAGAACCTCCGTGGTGGGAGCTGCGCTGTTTTAAAGGGAGATCAGCGAGGGAAACAGCAGGAAAACTCACTGCAAGGTTGGAGGTTTCCTGGACTCGGGAGCCTGTCTCGAAATGTCTCCCTGCATCTGGGGTAAGTGAAGCTTCTCTGACATTACATAAAGATAAACTAGCTTCAGTTAATAGCTCCTTTGTTTAAAAAGATTTTCTACATTTTCTATTGCTACGTCCCTTTATTTTGTGAAAGAGCTAAACTTCTAGATCATAGTTTTGGTTACTTTTGCCTCACTTTTAACTTTTACTTACCCAAAGTATTATTTTGTTTTATGTGCACTGGCGTTTTGCCTGCATGTATGTCTGTGTGAGGGTGTTGGAGCCTCTGGACCTGGAGTTACAGACAGTTGTGAGCTGCCCCTGTGGCTTCTGGGAATTGAACCTGGGTCCTCTTGAAGAGCAGCCAGTGCTCTAAATGGCTGAGCTATCTCTCCAGCTCCCTAGTATTATTTTAAACTTCCTTGAAAATATAAATGATAAGAACCCCAACTCTGTGTGTTTGTGTATATGTATCTCTCTCGTCTGTTTGTGTGCTGGTGAGAGTCTTCATATGCCTGTATGTGTATATGTATGTGCTTGCCTGTGTGTGTGTGTGTGTGTGTGTGTGTGTGTGTGTGTGTGTGTGTGTGAACATCTCTATATGACTGTGTGCATGAGCGGTGGTGGTAAGATTCCCTGAAGGCAAATAGCTTTTCCTCATCAAAAAGGCATGGGGGGATTTGGTGCATGCTCATTCTTAGGGCCTCATCAAAAAGGCATGGGGGGATTTGGTGCATGCTCATTCTTAGGGCCTCATCAAAAAGGCATGGGGGGATTTGGTGCATGCTCATTCTTAGGGCCTTTTTGAAGCGCTTTTCAATGCATCACTCAGCTTTACTCTCTCCATGTGTGCCTGTGTGCACAGGTGTGTCAATGGACCAAGAAACAGCCGGACTTGGATACGCTAGGCAAATACTTTACTCTTAAGCTACATACCCAACCCAAAAGTTGTTCATTCTGAATGGTCTCATAACTGTCTTTTCAATTTTAACTAAGAAGCAATATAGAAATATCAGAAAGAAGTTTATCTCCTTCCTGTTTTACCTCATCATCCCAGTGATGCTGGCTTCTCGTACCTACCCAGATGAGATAAGAGGACTAAGATATTGAGAATCAAGACAGAAGGGTCAAGCTTCCCACTGAGAAGCCCAGGAAGAGGTGAGGTTTTTGAAGGTACCATTCCTTCCACCTGGAGATGCCCACACTTTTCATGCTCCTTCCTACTGAATGTATACGTCTCTCCTAATTTAAATCTTCTTGGGATGTGCACTACGTTGAGAGCGAGATTCGCCTCTCAGCACAGCCAGAATTCCTTCAAAGGCTGTGGAACCTCCTGAGAAATATCCTAGCTTGGTGCCAACATTTATCAGTTCAAGTGTTGATTTAACCGAATTGAGTTGGTCTTCTTGGTAACTTGGTTCTAGATTGCAATTACCATTTTTTTTTTTTTTTGTTTGTTTGTCTGGTTTGATTTTTTTTTTTTTGTTTCATTTTATCTGAAGAAGAAGAAACAAGCCCAGAGCATTAAGCCCGGGACATCTCTTTGCCTGCCGTCATATAAGCAGAGCCTCTAGGTTCAAAGGCTAGCACGGATCTAGTTACTGAGTTCTGACCTAATGCTTTTGTTTTCCTAGAACTTAATGGACTATAAATCATACCTGCATTGGCCTAGAAATATTTACATAGCAGACTATCGAATGTTTTCAGAAATTCTAAAAATTAGAGAAAAGAAAACAGAAAAATATAATTTTAAAAACTGACTCGAGGAATACCATTTAACTTATAAAAAAAAAGAGACTGTAATGTATTCTTTAACATGGAAAATTGACCTAAAATTAAATACTATATCAAATGAAAATTTTCTTAAGAAACATTCACATGTTTATGATGCCAAGAAATCTAATAACATATGCAAATGAAGCCACAGGAGCAAAAACAATGTATGTTTTACATAAGAAGCAAGGTCTCCAGCATTAATTGGGACCTTGAACAGATTATTTAACTCATTTGTTATTTCTTTATTTTGTTATGCATGGATGCATATGTGTGCACTAAAAGTGTGTGCAGAGGACACAGGTCAACATTGGGATTTTTGTTTTCTGTTCATACCATCTTAAAAGTATGATGCACGTTTGCTCATTGGCCCTGGAATCCACTGATTGCTTAGACTGACTGGCCTGCTCATTGCAGGGAGTCCTGCATAAACTCTCACCTCAGTGAGTTTTAAAGACATTACACTTAGATGATAAGCCCTTCACCAACTGGCGCATTCCCCAGCTCTAGTATAATACTTCACAGTTGACAGCTCATTGGTACTGAAGCTCTCCTTATTGTCCTCAGACTGCCCACTCCTCAATAGATGGCCCACGTTCATCCCTTCAGAGGAGGACGTGCTCTACTTTAGGTGGCATGCAAGGGAAGACAGGAACATTCGCAGCTGGAAAGACTGCAAGTGAGTTGAAGGAGAAGCACTAAGTGGAATCACAGATAACCAGATCCAAAGTTCAGTCCCCTCACACCACCAGATCTGAGAGAAATCCTGACGGACCCTCGGTTCAAGAGAAAACCTACTCTAATTTTTTTCTCACGTCCCCAAGTATGCTGTGGCATGTCTGCATATGAAGATACATGTTCACATGCGCGCACACACACACACACACACGCACGCACACACACACACACACACACTCAAACACACTAATAACAAATACAATAAAATGTGTTTTGGAAAAAGGATAATTTTTCTGTTTTTAGACACACAGAGGTAATCAGAAATCTGAAACACCATCTGAAACATAGATTCATCAAACACTCATCCAAATCTAAAAAGAATGAATATTTGGGTACTTTGAACCTCATTTCTGTTATGCCATCTGACAAAGGAGGTGAAGAGCCCTTAAATACTCTAAAGAGATCCTCAGTAATGACAAAGACTAAGAGCTGATGCCATGCCGCTTAGAATACATGTTCTAGTGACTTAAGAAAGGGCTTCTCCTGCTTCTTAGACATGCTACCAAGTTGGCAGCTTGATTGAATATAAGGCTAGTTGAAGGGGCTGCATGACTGTAACCCAAGCAAGTGGAAAGTTGAAGCCATAGAACAGCAAATTTATGGTCATCTCAAGCTCTAGTACATTTGAAATCAGTCTGGGTTACACAAGAAGACCTTGTCTCAAAAAAAAAAAAAAAAAAAAAAAAAAAAAAAAAAAAAAAAAAAAAAAAGAAGTATAATTTGTTAGGCATGGTCAGTCCTACCTGTAATTACAACAGTGAACTAGAGGCAGAAGCACCATTAATTCACGATCATCTTCAGGCACGGTGTGGTTTTGAGGCTATCCTGGGCTACACGAGACTTTGCTTCTGAGAACAAAACCAAGCAAACGAGTAAATTCACGAAAGAAGGAGGGGAGAATGCTGTTCTGAAAAGCGAATCTAGATGTGTAACCCTTCTCAATGCTGTGAAGAGGACAGTACACACTTCTGTTGGGTGAATAAAGAAATAAAAATATGAATAAATAAAAACATACAGTAAGTTTTGGGGTTTTTTTTGTTTGTTTGTTTTTTTTTTTTTTTTTTTTTTTTTGGTTTTTCGAGACAGGGTTTCCCTGTAGTTTCTAGAGCCTGTCCTGGAACTAGCTCTTGTAGACCAGGCTGGCCTCGAACTCAGAGATCCACCTGCCTCTGCCTCCCGAGTGCTGGGATTAAAGGCGTGTGCCACCACCGCCCGGCTTTTTAAATTGATAAAAAAAAAGATAAAAGAATATAAAACTGAGCTAAGCCCTGAAAAGTTACTAGCATTGAGACGCTGTGTTGGACGAACCCTCAGGTTGAGTTTGTACCATTATGCCTTTCTTTTAGGGAAACCTTTGTATCCTCAGAGACTCTCGGGAGTTGCAGTCTGACTTTGGGACTCTGACAGCATCCATACAAAGGAAGGCTATGTGAGTAAAGCCATAGAAAAGGAAGTGAGACCAAGGTGATCTGGGAGCATAGCACAGAGCCCCACAGTCAGACTCAGGATGCCACCCTGAAGCGAGAGGCTCTGACACTCCTAACGTCCCTGACTGGCTTTCTGTGTTTGAATGATCACTGTGTTCAGGAACAGACAGTAATGGAATCGGGGAGGCTCGTGGGAAGACTAGACTGTCAAATTAAGGAAGGGATTATTGATTGAATCAGAGTAAAAAGAACCAAATTAAATAAATTCTAGGTATCTTGAGGGGACTATATATTCTCTCTCTCTACATATATACATGTATGCATATAATATGGTATATGTCACTTATATATTATCATTATACATTACATAGAATAATTATATATATCATTATATAGCATATATCATACATATTATTTATATTATGTTTTACACAACGTGACATAGAAACAATTAGTCACTTGCATTAAGTATAGGAAGACATCAGCACTGGGGTCTAAAGGAGCTGGGTCAGGCCTTTGCTTCATTTTTAGTGTAAATGCTCACATTTGCTGGATATAGAACATACTACCTGGTTACAGGGGCTCTTTAATACGTTTGGAATCATTCTCCCTAAACAATTCTTTCTTGCTCTTGCCCAGGAGAAGTGCCTAAGTGAGTATGACTACTGCTGACCCACTCTTGAAAATCCACATTTTAATTATAGGCACGACCTGCCCACGAACACGTTCCCAGTTAGAAGCTTTCCAGTAGAACATCCCTCGACCTTACACCCTGCAACTCCTCTGCTTAACATTTTCCCATATAAAATATTAGAAATTATATTTTCTGCTGGGTGGTGGTGGTGCACGCCTTTAATCCCAGCACTCGGGAGGCAGAGGCAGGCGGATCTCTGAGTTCGAGGCCAGCCTGGTCTACAAGAGCTAGTTCCAGGACAGGCTCTAGAAACTACAGGGAAACCCTGTCTCGAAAACACCAAAAAGAAAAAGAAAAAAAAAAAAGAAATTGTATTTTGTAAGGAGGAATAAAACTGTCCTTAAATATTTAATATTATCTTATTTATCTATTCATTCATTTTTGATGGGAAATCGTGAATGGTGATCAGAACCAGGTTGGTTCTCTCCTTTCACCGTGTGCATCTGAGGATCAAACTCAGATTGTCAAACATGACAGCAGACACCTTCCCCTACTGAGTCTCTTACAGCCCCTGAAAAAATTTAGAGTTCCAGTCCCCATATTAGAACTTGAACTCAGAATGACAAACAGATATACTGAAGAATTCTGGATGTGAATAAACAAAATATTTCTGGGGCCAGGAATAAAGAAAATATTGCTGCAGAAATAAAACTACTGTCCTTTAAAAATAACTGTCCATTACTTGATGACTGGGAGGTATTGTTTTCAAATTCATTTCTGTGATAATTTATTTAAGTATTGTCCAGTGTTTTCAGGACAAGAATGTATTTCCTGATATTTCTTTCCCAAAAGCTAACAGAATATTAAGAATTTAAAAGTGAGCATTTTCTGGTATCAGTGAAACAAAGGGAAAATTCTACACAGCTAATGGCATTGAAACTTCTCTATCACATATCTCCATTGAAGTGAAGAGGGGTCAAATATCTTCCAAAGCCACAGTGACATCATCACAAATTATCACTGATTGTTATGTTAGAAGAGAGAAATATAAATAAAAAATCGACTCTTATGGATATGATGTGAAACTGATTTATCATCAACCCCATGGAACTGGGTAGTCCAGACACCAATTGTAAAATTCTAATTCCCAAATCTAAGAGTCTGTGAAGTATTCCTTGTCAGAAATTTAGGTTCTTGGTATGATATTTTGTGTGCTTACATCCCTAACAATGTATTTCTTCCATAAACAGTGTTTTGCTATGCTGTAATTATAACCAATGGCAGTTATGGTTCAGCAGGCATGCATTAGCATATCCCCATTCAACACCCTGGAAAATGAATCTTACAGTAAGTTGGATAATATTTCTGCATAGCGAGTTCTGCTCCAAGTAACCTGGAAATGCTTTCTTACTTGGCAAGGTGGTCTCTGGGGGTATGATTAACTTAAGGGTAATAAGAAGAGGGTATTTAGGATGTATGTTAAATGCATTTGCAAATATTTTTGTAGAGAAAAATTAGAAACATGTAGAGAAGTCTTGGTGAAGAAGAGCTTGGAGGACGCTCTAGGGAGTCAAGAAATTGAGCACAACCACCAGGCACTGGAGAAAGGAAAGAGGTAGATGATCCCCTGGAAGACCCAGAGGAAGCACGATTTATATTTTTGCCCACTAATGCTGACTTCAGTCTTCTGGCCGCCAGATTTGTGATGGATGGATTTTGATCCTCTGAAGATGCCACACAGGAGATAATGGGATACAGTAGCTACATAAAGAACAGATGTCTAGGAAGGTGCGTATCTAAACAGACTAGGCTACCCCAAAGCCAGTACATGCAGTAGGATCATTACATGCAGTAGGACCAGTGCCATTGTCCCTGGCTTCTCAACAGCCCACGTTCAGAGAGTCCGGTTTGATCCCATGCTTTTTCAGTCCCAGTCGAGCTGGCCTTGGTGAGCTCTCAGTGGGTGGGCGCACTCCTCGGGGTCCTGACTTCCTTGTTCATGTTCTCCCTCCTTCAGCTCCTCATTTGGGCCTTGGGAGCTCAGTCCTGCTCTCCAATGTGGGTCCCCTTCCTGGACCTGGATGGAGAAGGGAGGACCTTGGACTTCCTGCAGGGCAGAGAACCCTGACTGCTCCTTAAACTGGAGAGGGAGGGGGAGGGGAGTGGAGGGAAGGGAAGGGAAATGGGAGATGGGGAGGAGGCAGAAATTTTTAATAATAATAATTTAAAAAGAACATATCTCTAGATAATATTTCCAGGCAGAACTTCTGCATTTGCAGAAATAGATTTCTGTACTACGTGGAAAGAAAATCCACTTTTGTGTCTTGGGTTCATTTCTAAACTTCCGATTGATTTGTTTCCTAATGATTTATACATCTACAAAATGTGCTCTGATTGCCATGTTTCCATTCTCTCTGTTTTCTCTCCCACCTCCGTAACCTTCCCCCTTCCTACAAGTTCCATTCACACACTCATATTATATTGCTTTGTGTTTATTTGTTTGATTGTTTTGAAGCCCACTGAGTTTAGCCAGGAACGTCTCTATGGCCATGGGCTTATAGCTGCCCAAATCAGTAAGCTTCTGCTGTTGCCTCTCTGCATACTCAGCAAGGAAAACCACTAGTTTCTTCTAATAGAGACCATTCGCTGAAACCTTTTTCTTCACCTTGATTCCATACTTTTCCAATCCCCTGTGTGTTACCTAGGTTTCTAAGTGGGAATGAAGAATGTTGATTATTCAAGGTCAAAATTTTAGACTGTTTGTCAACAAAAACTCACCACCCTTCCAAGTCAGATAATATCTGAAGGGTCATTTAGACAACACCCATCACTTCAGGAAAGGGTTCTTGGTAATCTCTTTAGTAAACAGTCTGCAACAGAATTGATTTATTGTGGTGCCCCACTGGTTAAATAGAATCTGTTATCTCCATCCACTCCTGCTGTTTGTTTCTGGTTAATTATGTTGACTTACCCCATTATTGGGTAAGATCCAGGAATCTGCACGCTTTAAATTATGTGTAAGGGTATGATGGATCCAGAGAGAGCCCAGCTTTCCTTGTTAAAACTCAGATGCCTCAAGTATCTCTGCCTCTAATTTCTTCTCAAAACCCATGCTTTAGTCTTTGTTGCTTGTTTTCATGGGCCTGACAAAACAATCGTGAAGAGCACGTCTATAACAATGCATCACAACAGGATTCAAAGGTAGCACATTTGAGGTATTAGCAGGAGAGCTAGAGAACTCCCTATAACAGAAGGAGCCCTTTGGAATTACTGCACCATTAGGAAAAATAAATGGATCCAAGGTTGATATTTTCTTTTAAGACGTTTTTATTTTTTGTATATGTATATGTGCCTGTGTGTGGATAAAGGTGTACATAAAGGTGCAGGTGACTGTGGAGGTATCCATCAGATACCCTGGCACTATTACTGCAAGGATTTTTAGCCACCCAACATGAGTCCTGGGACCCAAATTCAAGTCCTCTGCAAAACTAGTAACTACCATTTGTTGAACTAAACCCTGAGGCTGACAGTTTGGACGATGCACAGATGAGTATAGTTAAACTGTCCTTAGAAGTACTGCCAAAAATAAGAAACACAAGGAAAGATTTTGTTTGGTGGAATAGGAAATAAATACTAAGTACTAGTTCCCAAGGAGATACTGTTGCAACCAATACAGTGATTAATTTCTTTAATTAAATTTTCAAACCACTAAGGAAAAAAAATGAAGCATTGTGTATCTTAAGAAATGGTGGTAATCATATTATCTGTTAGGTGACAATGGTCATTATAGAATCTGATTCAAACTTGTTTTATATTTAAAATGGGCTTATTCTGCCGCGCACCCCCTCTCCCCCATGCTCTATGCGCTAGAACACAGTGCGCGAGCTTCGGGCAAGGGGCTGGAGGTTGAGAAAACACAAGGACCTTCCAACACTGGTACCAAAAACCCTTCTCTAATAGTAGTATGGAGGCTTAAATACCCTGCAGTCAATGGCCAACAGGTGAAAATCCTATCCTCTGATCCTCTAGGTAAAGCACAGCTTTTAGTAACTTCAATTAGCCGGGCGGTGGTGGCGCACGCCTTTAATCCCAGCACTCGGGAGGCAGAGGCAGGCGAATCTCTGTGAGTTCGAGACCAGCCTGGTCTACAAGAGCTAGTTCCAGGACAGGCTCCAAAGCCACAGAGAAACCCTGTCTCGAAAAAACAAAAAAACAAAAAAACAAAAAAAAAAAAACAAAACAAAAGTAACTTCAATTAGAAGGCTCTAGACAGGGAAGAGCAGCTGAAGGCTAGGACTCATTAGTCCCAACATTATTCTACTCACAGGATTCTAGAAGGCACGCAGCAGCATACAGGGAGCAGAATCTAGGCTGGTGGAAACAGATAGTGAGAATCATCGTGGCTCTAAATTCTACCTCTCCTCTTCCCCCTTTGCTTCCCTTCTCCCTCTTCCAATAAATCATATTTCTAGTCCCATAATTTTTGATATTAGTCTCACACACTTTAGTGACAGGATTAGCTGTGAAATAAAACTCAAACAAGTCAGGCATATTCATCATGTCACAAATGAAGTGCCAGAATTATTAAAAAAAAATACTAGGACTCTGTCACAGCAATGTCTGAAATGACAAACTTTTTAGCAAGCGATTTAGGTTTTAGAAATGAAGCTGTCAAGCCTGTGCTTCCAAGGAGTCGGAGGTACATGTGTAACAAATAATATTAGGGAGGCTGCTGAAAACTATACTTTTCTGCCGTAAACACTTAAGAAGAAAGCACTTCTCTTCCCCCAAGGCACAGTAAATAATAGTTGTCTGTAAAAAGCGTTATCTAAATTCCTAGGATACCAGAGAAGGAATGATCACTGAAGAGAGAAGACGGTAATTTTGTTTTGGTTTTGACATTTTTTTTCAAGTCTTTGATCTATGTCCAACCGTCATCATTCCAGGCAGTAGAAAAGGCATCAAAAGACAAAGAGACCTAAAACATATTTTCAAAAGTGAACTATTTACTTGCTTAGATGGATAGTTGTTTAGCATTTGAGAATATGTGCCGTTTACCTTATACCCATTAGAGATGAACTAGCTTTGTAATTTTCCCTTAGTTTTCTGTTTCTTCTCACACTTGGGCTTCGCCTTTCGGCATTCTCAAAGCTCTGTCTTATTTGTCTTGTGCAGCCCATTCAGGTAATTATTTTCTGAATTTGAACATTAATATTTGCATGAGCAGACAGTTTTGATACTTTCTACGAGGTTTTTGTGTGAAACCTTTGTTAACTTTCTGAGCTCTCTCAAGGATGCACACGTGCACATTCTTCACTCGTGGAGACTGTTCTACTAAATCCAATCATTCTTAATCTAAAATAGAAATTGCAATGCTACATAATGAGCTGTGATTTTTGTACCGATGCAATGTGAAAATTCAGTTTGAATTTGAACTACGGTTTCAGCCACCATGAGGCCTTCTTGGGTGATCTAGATTTCTTTTCTTTTTTGAGGTTTTGAGTTAAAAGCATTAAATGTGTACTATGACAAAAACTTTGCAACTTAGGGACTTGATTTAGGGATTGTCCTACTGGTAGATACTTTTATATTCATTATGCCATTTCATTTTCACAGTAACTCCCACCGTGATTGGGATACTTGTTTAGGAATGAGTAAATTCATCATTCCAATTAAGTAAGACTTTGGAGTCGAAGATTATTTCATTCTTCCAAGATACTTCCGTCATGGATCAAGGAAAAGAAATATTGGGAATCAAGCCAGATGTGACAGTACAAGCACTTGCAAGGGTGTGGGGGAAGGACCTTCCCCTCTAGACTTAGAGATCTGTCTACCTGTGAATTCAAGGGCAGTTTGAGGTGTAAACAAGATCCTCTGAGAGGGTTGGAAAGGAAGGATGCGGGAGATAAATAAAGAAGGGATTAGATTTACAACACATAGATTGTTATCAGTTAGATTTTTATCTTCCTGTGAAAAATTCTTGGAGATTCCTATTAAAGTAGGGAAGACTCTGAGTTCCAGGGGCCTCACTTAGGTGGATCCACTGCCTGGGGCCTGAGGTACCACACCAGAAGAGGTGACTCACAGAACTGTGACCAACAAGAAGTGAAAGATGACATGTGGCCTTCAACAGTGTAGTGCAGAGAGTTATCTCCTCCAACAAGGGTCCCCTTTCTAAGTACTTCACCTCAAAATACTATCCTAACTCCAGTAATGCATTAATCCATTGATGAATCCAGAACTGTCAAAACACAAACTCTCCTAAAAACCCCATCAGCTGCCTCCCAGACCTTTAAATGTTTCATTTTTGTTGTGAGGATCTCTGTACTTCTGATCAAATCCAGTGCTTTGTTCAAGATGGCAGAGTGCAAGGTCAAGCAGGGCCTGT
Organism: Arvicola amphibius; assembly: GCF_903992535.2. Lineage (NCBI taxonomy): Eukaryota > Metazoa > Chordata > Mammalia > Rodentia > Cricetidae > Arvicola > Arvicola amphibius. The sequence continues at coordinate 15,219,750 of NC_052064.1, forward strand.
GGTAATAGGAAAGTCCTTTAAATACTCAAGAGTGTGCCAATAGAAAACTGACCAATACCTCTAGGAAAATCTTCTGTCTGCCTCCACAGTCTTCTTCCCCTTGACCTTCAGACTGGTAATTTTCAATTCTTTCTTGTTTAAGAAATCATAATCACACAAATTGCATCATAATTTCAGGCCTATAACATAGTCCCTAAGTTTCTTAGAGTTCTTCAGGACATGATAGAGTCCATAGACGAGAACAATCAGTGCATGCTATTGCTAAGTGCAATTCTCCAGGATGTGACAAAGTACACAGACGAGATCAATCAATGCATGCTATTGCTGTGTGCACCTTTAGTCTGGATCATGTGCATGGCATACTGAAAACACAAAGCAAAACAAGACGAGCCTGTTCCTGATTGAGAAGGTTCTGGAAATTCAGGGGCTTTATTAGCTGTAATCAGGAAGCTTATAGGCTACACTGTAAATTTCCATGTTTTAATGATATTCATTTGCCTTCTTTCTCTTTCCTTTTCTACCAATAACCACAAGCACACCCTATGTCCACCAATGCAGTTAAGTATTTACCTACTTAAAATGAAGCCAAGATAATTATGTTTCAAGGTTGAAGCTTATCACATATGAAGGGTGAGCCATTAAATAAATAAATAAGCAGGCATTTTTATTGTAGACAGACTACTGGAAACTGAAGATCTTCGCAGTGGAGAAGAAATACTCCTCAGGAAAGAGTCATTTATTTTATTCAAACTGAGCATCGTATTATGGGGATGATACTTTGTCACTGCAAAGTTGAAACAAAGCATACCAACAGCCACATTTAAATATTTTATATACCTCAAAGCTGTATTTCAGCCACTGTTTTCTCTTTTCGTGAATACAAATTCAGAGAAGAAGTATTCTGAAAAAGGCCAATGTGCTTTCTGGTCTGTGAGTGTTTTACATGACCCCAACTTATTCTCTGGAACATCAGTGGAATTTTCCAAGTGGAAAAATGCTGCGTGTGACATTTGGTGTCTGATTACATAAACGATTGGGTGTTTTATTGAAACCATTTTTGTATTGTCATTACACACACAGGATTCAATCAAAGTGGTTTCATGTATAGTTTGGTTATCTATCTCAGTATTGATCTGCTGGTCTCTATCTTTCAATTATCATAATTTGTATATATAGAACTACCCTTCACTCATGAATAGTATTAAAATTTACTGTTTCTGGATTTTAAATAAAATCTATTTAGACATATTTAAGGATATTATTCGAAAATTCAAATTATGAAGCGAGCAATTTGCCAGTTAACTCTTTCTTTAGTTAATAAATTGTTCAGTACATGAGGCTTGCATTCATTTAGTAGTTTGAGTTAGTGATTCTTTTTAATTATTTAAAAATTAAATTTACAGACTCGTGTGAATAAAATGATTGTGAAATCATGATAACTGTTTTACTGAGATTCATTGTCCACTGTGCAGTTGAACCAAAAGAGCAAAAGAGTAGGGGAAAGTTTCCAGATTCCAGGACAATAAGAATCTTTAATAAACAAGAATAACAAACACACCCGAAGTTTAAAGACACTGTAACAGGCGGTTCTAAGTAAAATGATATTTTCTGATAAAGAGAATTTTGTTCTATTTTGAAAACTGTGGCAGATTGAAGGCTTCTAGGCTGTGGTGGTCCTTGCCTCTCTCAGTACTTTGGGAGGCAGAGGCAAGTGGATCTCTGAGTTTCAGGCCAACCTTGTCAACAGAGCAAGTTCCAGGACAGCCAGGGATAGTGCACAGGGAAACCCTGTCTCAAAAAACAAAACAAAACATATTCAGAAATGCTTGTCATCAGGGAGTGGCACTCCTTGAAAGTGGACTTGTTGAAGGAAATGTGTCATTGGCAGAGGACTTTGATGTTTCAAAAGCCCTATTTCAAATGCCCAAATCAGATCAGTGTTTTCCCTTCCTGCTGCCTATGGATCTGGTTGTAGAACTCTCAACTCCATCTCCAGCACAGTATCTGCCTCTGAGCTACCATGTTATCATCTAAGACAACAATGAACTAAATCTCAGAAATTGTAAAGCAGTCCCCAATTAAATTATTTCTTTGAAATGAATTGCTGAGGTCATGATGCTTCTTCACACTAGCAGAACACTGACCAAGGCCAACACTGTGTCATTCTTAATAAATTTTCATTTTGGAGTCTTCCATAATCTCATTCATTCATTAATTCATTCACTTATTCATCCACTTGATAGGTAAATACATTGCATCCTTAGGACATCTGAGTAGCATGTTATCCACTGGAAAACACTCAATGTAAAATTTGTTCCTTTTATTCCCAGAAGCTATGTCTTCAAAAAGACAGATGTCTTCCTCAAGTCCCCTCCTCCGAGCTCAGGGAACCCTGTCGACAAGGTGACAAGAAGAGTATTTGAGCCAGAGGGGATAGAGGACAATAGAGAAATACTGTCTAAACATAGTAGGATAGGCATACAGGTGAGCTCGTACCAGATGGCATGAATCTTCAGATGCGGTCCTCAAGGTGAAAGGAGAAATGGACATACATCCCTATCCCTAAGACAGAAGCTGTCTTCAATTAATAATCTGTTACAAATTAAAAAACAAACTCATTTTTCCAAGGGAGTCTTACTAGGGAAACAAACTACTCTTAACATGTCAGCCCCATGGCCAGCAGAAAATGAATTCAATGCTTTGGAGGTTCTTTGTCTTATAATGATCAGGATTTGTTTTGTTATGAGATTCCTGTGGGTTTGAACTTCTGGGTCTGTGTCTATATGTGTTTCTTGTGCTTGTTTTTGATCATGGTTTGTTTTTTTTTTTTTTTGGTTTTTTATTTTTTATTTTCCTCTCACATATTATATCCCAACCACAACTTACCCTTTTTTCCCTTCCTTTATGCTCCTTCCCAATCTACCACCCCCATTCTCTTCTCCCATTTTCCGGTCAGAAAAGGGCAGGTATCCCATAGATATCAACCAAACATGGCATATATCAAGTTGCAATATGACTAGGCTACTCCTCTCATATTAAGGCTGGTCAAGGCAACCCAGTAGGAAGGAAAGGTTCCCAAAAGCAGACAAAAGAGTCAGGGTCAGCCCCCACTCTGGCTGTTAGGAATCCCTCAAGAACTCTAAGCTACAGAACTGTAACACATACTCAGAGGGCCGAGGACAGACCCATGCAAGTTGCCTAATTTTTGGTTCAGTCTCTGTGAGCCCCTATGGCTCCAAGTTAGCTGATTCTGTGAATTTTCTTCTTGTTTCCTCGTCACCTCCGGCCCTTTCTTCCCCTTCTTCCCCTTCTTTCCCACAGCTCTGCCTAATGTGTGGCTGTGAGTCTCTGCATCTGCTCCCATAAATTGCCGGTTGGAGACTCTCTGATGCCAATTATGCTAGTTTTCTACCTAAAAATATAGCAAGATATCATGGGGAATCATTTTGTTGACACTTTTTGTTTGTTTTTGTTTTGCTATGCGCGTTTGGTTCCCTCCTAGGTCTGGAGGCTGCTACCTGGCTCTGGGTCCTGGCCCTCCAGACAGTGTTTGGGATGGGCTCCCTCTCATAGGATGGCTCTCAAACTGGACACGTCATTGGTTGGCCACTCCCAAAATTTCAGCACCGCCTTTATTCTAGCAAGAATTTTACAGGCAAGACAAATTGTAGGTGGAAGGGTGTATGGCTGGGACTGTGTCCCAGTTACCCCACTAGAAGTCTTCTCTCATTACAGGAGATGGCTGGTTCTAACTCTATAACAGCCCTTTTGCTATGAGTCTTAGCTAGGGTCACCCTCATATATTCCTGGGAGTTTCCATTGCACTAAGTTTCTAGCTCATCCCCAAATGCCCCCCACTTCAGTTTACTCCTGCAATACTCTCTTCCTCCATCTTTTCCACATGATTCCCCCCTTCCCCATCCCTACCCAGCATCAGTCTGTTTTCCCTTCCCAGGGAGATCCATGGATCCCCCTCTTGGGTGCTCCTTGTTACCTAGTCTCTCTGGGGCTGTGGATTGTAGCATGGTTATATTTTACTTTACAGCTAATATCCACTTAAAAGTGAGTAATTACCTTGTTTATCTTTCGGGATCTGGGTTATTTCACTCAGGATGACTTTTTTTCTAGTTCCATCCATTTGCCTGCAAATTTCATAATGTTATTGTATAAATGTACCACATTTATTTTTTATCCATTCCTCAGCTGCTGGACATTTAGGTGGTTTCCAGTTTGTGGCTATCATGAATAAAGTTGCTATGAACATAGTTAAACAAGTGATTGGTTTGTTTTTTGTTTTATCTCATTACATTATATTTTAATTTATTATTATCCCTTGGATATCTGTTTATTTTCTAAAGAGAGACAGAAAGGGATGGGTAAGGATGGGAAGATAGGTGGCGTGAAACTGGGTAGAGTCTGGGTAAAGAATAACATAATTAGAATATATTGTGTAAAAATCTATTGTCAGGAAAATAAAAATAAATACATGCATAAGAAAATCATCTCTGTTGAACAAGCAGAACTTATATTTAAAAAACATTTTAATTAACAAATAAAGTCCTATGATTTATAAAGTATATCTTGATGTTCAGAACCATATCTACAGTGTCGAATGACTGTGTCAAACTGATTCACAAATGTACTCTATCACATAGTTATTGTAGGAGATGGATGCTCATTCATTCCCAGCTGTCCAGACCACAAAATAATCACTCGGAAACTATATTATTTAAATCATTGATTGGCTTATTAGATCTAGCTTCTTATTGGCTAGCTCTTACATTCAAAACTAACCCACCATCATTAATCTGTGTATTGCCACGTTGCTGTGGCTTACTGGGTAAAGTTCGGGTATATCAATCCTCAGTGGAGGCTATATGACTTCTCCTGACTCTGCCTTCTTTTTTCCCAGCATTCAATTTAGTTTTCCTCGCCTAACTCTACTCTGTCCAATCACAGGCCAAAACAGCTTTTTTATTCATTAACCAATAAAAGCAACACATATACAGAAGGACTTCCCACACCAAGTTGTCATTTTTGTGATGAGAACATTAATACACACCATTTTAGCACTTTTCAAAAATACATCTTTGCTTGTGATCACATGGCGACAAAGGTTCTTTCTACACAATAGGTTTTGGATTGCATGAATGGATAATGCCTGCATGTACAGGGGCAAATACAAAATAAACCACAATGATCACATATCTGAGCAAACATCACCAAAAGGTAGAAAAACAACAGACCTGAGAAAGTGCACAAGAGTAAGAGCAATGTAACAATGTTTATCAGTTTACTTCAAGGGTAGCAATGTTTATATATGATTCTGTGTATATGTACATGCTTTAATTTGTTTATGTTTTCTTAGAGAAGTCTATAAACAGATTCCTTGCGTGAGGTTCCCTCAGTGACATTCATGAGCCTATCCTCTGAATTTCCAAATAACATGATTTAAATAATTTGGTCAAACGATAAGAAACTTAAAGCATCTGGTTTGAACTCATCTATCACGCATAGTAACATGAATAAATGGAGACATTCGTCACTATGCACACAACAGAAATTGTGTTCTCCTATTGATATAATTAAATCCTCATAGAAGCCTAAATGTATAATAGCTTCCAGATTTTTTGTTTAATGCCAAAAATCAATGGCTCTGCTTCCAGTGAACTCGATCGGCATATGTTCCTAGTCACAACCATCGTGAACTCTCTCCAGTTTCTAAACATTTATTGCTGGTACTGTAATAATAAACATCTTGCATTTATAAAATGTAATGTTGCCTAGAATTTTTCATTTTTCAAGAATGCATAGCACACTATGTAATGGCTCTCATATGGCCAGTATGCCCGTGAACAATTTGTCTTCAGAGTGGAGTGTTAATCTGACACCTCAAGGACAGACCTGTTTTCAGAGCAACTTTAGGAAAAGCTCGAAACATTCGTGGACTTCAATAACTACTGAAAATCCCAGTGAACTGTGGCGGGGATTACTCGGAGTTCTGGATTACATTACCTCTGCATGCTGGGTTTTTCTTAAATAAGAGCTATTAAAGATGCTGGTAGATTATTTTTGACTCATTGCCAAATATGTCCATACCAAATACATATTTAATATATCTGTACATATATAAAACCAATCAAATGATGATATTTATGGTACAGAGGTGTGTGTATGTGTGTGTGTGACTCTGTGTGTGTGTGTGTGTGTGTGTGTGACAGAAATGCTTTTTCTACATTTATAACCCTTTTAGTTGCACGTGATAACCCTACAGCAGTAATGAAGGCAACATATACAGTTTTTGTTCATAAACACTGTGGGAGGCAGCAAAACTCTTGTCCTCTAAAGACAAATCTAAGATTTTTATCTTAGGTAAAGGATACCATGCTAGATATTTGTTTTTTTTTTTTTTTTTTAAAAAATAAAAAAAGCTGCCTAGAAGGACAAATAGGATCATTGCTTTGATGAGTCATTATCCAAGCAGCTTCTTCCTACAACAGAACAAATAGAGAAACCCAAAAGTAGATAGTGTGTGGAGAATGAAAGACCTTGGAATCAGTCCTAATTGAGACGTGGAAGGAAGAAAAGGAGGAAAAATTTTAAGAGTCAGAGGGGATGGAGAACACTAGGGAAAGAGGCCTTCTAGACACAGTAGGACGGATAAACATATGAACCGCACAGAAAATGAAGCAGCAGGCATACGACCTGCAGGGATTGCACTAGCTGGAATCCTAGACGATAAGTCACAAGCCCCATCCATAAATGGAAAATTATCTCCAACGGATGACCGTTCACAAATGAAGCTTGCTTTCTCCAAGGGACTCTCACGGGGAAAAGAAACCATTCTTAAGTGTGTGCCTCACGCCCAGCAGTGGGTGACCAATACCAAAGGTCCTCAGTGGGCAATTTCAAATGTTCTTTGTCTTATTTTTAAGCCTTACAGATCCTTTGCTTATGCATTATGGCTTCCAAGTTTTTTGTTTCTATTAGGAGGAAATCCTGCGTGTGTGAACATGTGTGTCTCTGTGTCTATATGTGTTTCTTGTGCTTTTTCTATGACTCCTCTTTTTCTGTTTGCTTCATCATATTTCAATTTATTTGCTTCTATTTTATTGTATTTTATTGTTATCCTTTAGATTAATGTTTGTTTTCTTAGAGACAGAAAGGGTATAGATTAAGATTCTAGGGGAGATGGGGAAATCTTGGAGGAGTTGGATGAGGGGAAAACAGTCAGAATATGTAAGCTAGTTATCAATAAGACAAAAAAGTGAAAATGGTTTTTTTATATTTAACTGGCTTTTTTTCTCATTTTTTTTATTAAAGATTTCCATCTCCTCCCCTCATGTGGCTGACGGTGGAGGAGGACTGAGAAACCAAGGACAACGGCGATGGGCTTGGACTCTTCAGCATGGACGGGCTCACTGTGAGCCCTGTCAGCTTGGTTGCTCACCTTCCTGGACTTAGGGGGAGTTGGGAGGACCTTGGACTTAACATAGTGAAGGGAACCCTGATGGCTCTTTGACCTGAAAAAGTGAAAATGTTTTATAGGATTATTCTAACTGAAAAATATAGGAATTCACTTCATCAGAAGAAAAGATATTACTTCATATAAAATAATTTGTCTTTCTCAACTGTAAGTCTTCAGTTTTCCCCCTCACCCCCACACACACTGTAATAACCTAAACAGCAAGACATCAAACAGAATTTTTAAAAATATGTGATAAGATGTTGAAGTCTAGCTCTCCACAATAAAGGGCTACTAGCTGGGGTGAAGCTGGAGGAAAGGGAGGATGCATTTTTCTTTAAGGAACTGGCCATTGGGCATTTGGCCATGTTCCAGTGACTACATAGACAATACAAATTGTACTTTTTATTCTTTACCTTTTAGGGGGAGGACGGACACAAGGGTAGGGGGTGAACCTGAGAGGACTGGGAAGTACATAAGTGTGAGTGGTGTGCCTTATATGAAATTCCCAAATAATCAATAAAATATTATGTTAAAAGTAATTTAATTAGTAAAAACTTGTGGAGTCAAAGCTTGAAAACCTAAGAAATTACATTTGCACATGCAGCCCTTTCCTCTCCAATTAGCTGTGTATTAACAACCTTCTCAATCCTGGATGGCTTGACGGGAGCTTGGATATTCACACTAGTACCGTGACCCAGAGCAATCCTGTGTACAGATGTGAGGCTGAAACTGATTGGAAGAGATGTGCATCTGGCACACACATAAATCTTGTTCACATCCTTAAGCCGTGTTTCGTATTTAGGAATGAGATTTCTATCCAACCATTTCCAGTGCTTACTTTTATAACTCCAAGAAATGCTGAATTTGTGCTTTAAATAAAGGACTTTTCAAGCTGACAAAGCAACCATGCCACTAACCTATGTTGATACCAATTACAATTTCTAATGTTATTATTATTGTTGTTGTGTTATTTTGTTTCAAAACATAAGTAAATCAGAACTAGCTCTGACTTTTCTCTGATTACCAAAGAAACATCTAAGGAAGAAATAACTTGTCATACTTTGAGACCTTGAGTGACTTCTATTTCACCTGCTAACATTTCAAAAGAGAGAAATGATTCACTAGACTTCCAATGCTCCTCTTAGTCTTTAAGTTCTGTAATGACCACAATCCAGTGTCCACAGGTACGGGCTGGAGGCACTGCTTGGGGAGCTCAGCCCAAGTGCTCTGGCCCCATTGAGAGAATAGTGAGTGCACTGAGCATCGAGGAGGACAGTCTTCATGCATTTATTTCTGTATTCTTTCTTCAGTCTTTCAATACCTTTCTTTTTTATCTGAATTTGATTAGCATTTCAAAATTTAAGCAAATGACAAGCACAGATTCCTATAGCTGGTAAGTAAACTATAAGTATTAGAGCAAAATCAAGAGAGATTCTTTGATATAAACTTAACGTTAATATTCTTTCTATACTTTATGCATAATAAGAACATAGTATTTATGTTTTATATATGGACACATTTATTAAATGCATGATATGTACAATATACATATATATATATGTACATGTATAGATTTATTTTAAAAATTTAAGAAATGGGTTGTAATTGTATTATAACATTTCTCTTCTTCCTTTCTTTCCTCCAAATTTTCCCTTGCTGCTCTGCTTCAAAACAAGAGCCTCATTTTCATTAAGTCTTGTTGCACATATATGCATTTTACATACATGTGTATTACCAAATATAACCTGTTGGGTTCATACAATGTTCCTTGTGTGTAGGTTTTCAGAGCTAACAAGCTGGCAGGGGAGACCCCATTTGTATACTTTCCCTGAGGATGACCTCCTCTTCTGCTTCCAGATTTTCTCAGGTGACTACAGTTCTCAGTGTAGGGTAGAGGCCGCATGGGTGTTTCCCATAAATCTGACATGTTCATGGATGTCACCCTTGCTCTTCTCATATTTGGGTGGTCGTGTTGGTAAGATGACTGGTACAGCCTCTGATGTCCCTAAGAGACATAATCTCGTGGCAAACTTCTTGATGCTCTGGCTTTTGTATCCCCATTCTTGCCCCCTAGCAACGTTCCCTGCACCTTAAATGTAGCAGTTGCTTTATCCATTCGAACTGGGCTCTCTAACACATTTTTATTGGTTATGGTTTTCTGTGGTCTTCTCAGTCTGTGCTATAGGCATAAAGAATTTTCCTTAATAAAAAGATGAAGACTATATGATGTGCGATTTCCCTCTGCATGCTGTGAATACCATTGATAAATAAAGGAACTGTTCTGAGCCTATAGCAAAGCTATAGGGAAACAGAGGTAGGTGGGGCAAACTAATCTGAATGCTGGGAGGAAAAGGGTGGAGTCAGAGAGCAACAATGTAGCCCCACTGGAGCCAGATGAAACTTTAGCCAGTAAGCCATAGCCATGTGGTGATACACAGATTAATAAAAATGGGATAAATTAATATGTAAGAATTAACCAATAAGAAGTTAGAGCTAATGGGCCAAGCAGTGTTTTTAAATAATATAGCTTCTGTGTGGTTATTTTGGTTCTGGGTGGCCAGGACAAATGAGTGGCCTCCTCGCTTCAACTACATTTATCTGTGGGTATATGAACAGACGTTTATAGATTCTTGTTAGAGATAATGCTGGTTTAGTAAATTGATGATTGTAGATTCATTTCCAATAATTATAACTTCATAATTATTGGGTAGTTAACTAGGTTTCCAGTACCAAGCATGGTATCCCTCTTGTTAATTGAACCTTAAGTCCAATAAAAGATCTGTTGGTCATTGCCAAGGTATGCATGCCACACTGAACTTTTAGGGTCATTGTGCCATGGTGTTATTAGGCATAGCTGGATAAGACTGTTGGTTCCTTCTCACCTTTGGGTGCTTACATAGCACCTGCTGGTATCATGAAAGTTAGCTCTCATGGAGGAGACATTCAGATCAGTTCCAGCTCAAGGGTCTCTAAGGTCTGCTTCTGAAGTACATGGTGTCTTCAGGAATAGATACTTAGCTTCCAGTTCTAGGATATAGCAAAGGACAACAGCAATAGATTGTATGTTCTGAGATTCACTTAGACAATTCAAGCAACAACTGAAAAGAGGGCTTCTCATGTCTGGTAATGAGGATGATGTTAGGTGGTCTTTGGCAAATGGGGGGAACATCATCAATCCAGGTAAGAAAAGTTCATAAAACCATATAAGTATATATGTATATCTATATAGTGATACTTCTAGTATAGTTTTTTAAGGTTAGTAGTGAATAGCATGATACCTTGTAAACTTTACATCTGTTGATATTGCTATTTTACCTCCCTACATTCTTCTCGTGTAGATACTTCCTTCTCCTCCTTTTCCATTTCCCCAAGAAAATGAACAAATCCAGAATGTTATAAGAGGCCTATGTAAACAAATGTGTATTCTGAAAATGCTTGCCATGCTTCACATAACTTTTTTAAAACAGTATATATACCAAGAGTCATTGTATAAAGCCCGTTTTCTTCTGGTGTTATGTAATATTTTCCATTATCTATGCAATTATTAGTGTTAAAGGCTGTGGGTTGGGAAGTCATATGTATGTTTTATGTTTTATTTTCATCCAGTAGAACATGAGGTATTTTATATTTAGCTACAAGTCATGCCCCCTCATATAAAAAATAATAATATTGTAGAAAAACATGGAACAAATATAGAAGATCTTACAAATAAATTTTCTAGGAGATATGATATGGCCAATATTTAATGTCTTGCTTTATATATACTTTCAAAAGTAACTTATATCTTTCAAAATAATTTAAACATATGTTTTTATAGAAAAGCAAGTTTATGCTCTCTATTACTTTGTAATGGTTTGTTTATTGATACACCTTTAACAACTATTCTGATAAGCATGGAAGTATAATAACATTTAATGACCATGCAATGTTCTGTTAAATATTTATTTATAGTTAGACTCTTCTCACCACTTTCAAGTCAGAAGCAGTACTTATTCAATCCACTTATGGCTGATATTGAATATTAAATTGACTCACTTCTGTCTTATTTATTAATTCTAGGTATAGAAATACTGATTTAAGCATGACTTCACATTCTGTGTCCTTTTTGAAGGCCAGTCTATATTAATATTGTGCTAAGTGCCATGCCTACAAGAAGTGTGACTTACTTTGGAGGCATTCATTTCAGCAGAAAAGGTAAGAATAACATTTAATAAACCATTATGATAAATAACTATAAGAAGATACCAGCTACACGTTGCATTCTTTCTACAATTACATCTTATATGTCAAAAGACAGATGTTTTCATGTAGAACTACAATCTAGTCTTGCCTATGTTCTTGCCATAAGTTTCTGTAGTTAGAAAAAGATTTAAAAACTTTGTAAAATTCAAAGATATTAAGCATAGAAAGACGCATTTCTTAAGATTTATTTTTATTTGTTTAATTTTTTACTTATGTGTACGTGTGTTGCCTGTACATGTGTCTCTCACTTTGTGTGTGTGTGTGTGTGTGTGTATGCGAGTACCTAGAAAGTCAAAAGAGAATAATGGGTCTCTTGGAACTAGAGTAACAAGAGGTTGTGAAATGCATGTCACTGGTGCCAAAAACACAAACTTGGATCCTATGTAAGAACAGCAAACATTGCTAAACTCAGGGCCATGTCTCCAACCCCAAAATGCAGTTTCTGGGGGAGGAGCCATTGCCTATGCCATTTTCAGCTTTCAGTGAGCATCAACTGGGTGTCTGTACTCAGAGTGAATTTCCAAACCTCCAATTCTAATAAGCCTGTAAAGTTCCTTAACTTTTTACGCTTGGAAAAAAATGATGGTTCTTTTTCTAAAACTGGTATATAATGTGTAATTAACTTTTAAGATTTTAATATTCATAGTATAAGACAGTATGTCCCATTAAATGACTTGTACAGAAAAGACAAAATTTTTTTTAAGATAAAAGCCATCCTATGGCTTAATGAAATCAAAAATGCTGATGTCCCTACTCCTGAATATCTTTCCTAGTAGGAAAGGGAGATGTATTACAAGAAAGGATTTCTTATCATATGTTTAGCCTGTTGCCAAGTTATTTTTTTTTCTGCCTTTAATATGTGTTCTTGATTATTGTAGAGACTTTGCTGTTCTTTCACTATTTGAGCCAAGAGGATGTCAAAACTAACACCAAAAATGACTCAGCAAAATGACCCTTTCCAAATCTCCTAGGATCGTTATACCTATTAATATTGCTGAAAATGTGATGTAGTGTGCTTGTCACTGAGGAATAAGTAGAAATTGTTGCTTGTTTGCAGTTGAGCAATGCACTTGGCAGTGTCTGATTAAGTGAGCGTGTTTCTAATTATAGGTTTATAGCAGATAAAATACAGTAAATTGCTAACGAAATCACTGCTTTGAGAGAAATTTGCATTATTCAGTTCATTTTGCAATTAATTAGTGGTTTAACTCCATAAAAGTAATAATAAATAAACAGACTTTGTTTGTCTAAGTAATTATTATTATTATCAGCTCACACTTTCAATTGTTGGTAAAATATCACAATCTCCAGTGAAGGACCTTGGGAAGCTGACTTCCAGTTGCTGTTTTTTAGTACATTGTAAATTAATTCTAGGCCCACATTTTTCTGCTTATTTTATTATATTATAATAAAATTGTTTTCTAAAATAGAAATCACCTGATGTCTATACAGTTCACTTGTAACTATGATATTTTTAAATCAGTTTTCTTTTTTTAAACTACATGCTAAGGAAATCTGGCTTTCAACATTTTTGGTATGGTATAATATTATTGTTCAAAGTTATTTTTTGTTTCAATATTCTAATAATAAACCACTGTAGTTTAAAATGAGATAATATTTTATAATGAATGCTAATCACACTTAGTACTTTTATACCTCTCATTTTAATGACAAATAAAAAATAATCTTAAATATATCAGTTACTTTCAAGACAAATTAGTATATTCATCATATTTAAAGAATTATTTTAAATTTCATTTCAAAGTTAAAGCTAGAAAAATAACAGAATTTTGAATCTGCAGCTTTAATGTTAACTTGGACAGTATTGCCTGTGGAACCAGCCTGCAGCAGTATAGGACTTGAAAGGAATCTAAGGCATTGGCGTATACTAGACTTTCTATCTGAAGGGTTATGGAAAAAGACATACACACACTCTCTTGATGGCTTCCTTCAAACCTTTTCTTGAGTCTTCTTTTGCATTTTCGATTATTTTCCTGGTGATTTTCTCCTTTAATTCTTGAAGTTTTCCTTCTAATTCTATATTTATTGTTGATGTTTCCCTTCTAATTCTCTAATTTTTGATGTTTTCCTTCTAGCCCACTTTGACTCTTTGTAACTCTCTATTTTTTTTCCTTACAACTTATATACCCCAGCAAAATCTTTCAGGCAAAATAAAAATTACAATGTGGCTACTTATATTTTTCAAATGAATAAACACAAGCAAATGACAGCATGCCTTCCATATCCCTTATATGATTAAATGTTCTATGTATTACAGGTGAAAAACAAATTATTCCAAGAACTCACATACTTTCATACCCAAGCAACTTGTTATAAATTAACCATATAGGCAAGCAAACTCTTCTGCTCAGTCATATCTTTTACTGTCAGGCTGCATTTTGCAGTTACTATGAAAGGGCCAATTGTTTTATTACTCGAAAGATAATCTCATCAGAAATTTTAAAGGAATCACAAATATAAGCTTTATATGTGAAAAAGATAATCAGTCAACTCAATTTTATATTATTAGGGTGAAAAAAACATTCATCAATAGCTTTTGTATCAGAAGATTGGAGGCAGAAATGGGTACAGAAAATTAATCATCACTTTTGAGTCTCAACCCTAGCAGGGAAAGTATGCTTTTAAAAATTACTTTTATAGCACTTGGGAAGCAGAGGCAGGCAGATTTCTATGAGTTCGAGGCCAGCCTGGTCTACAAGAGCTAGTTCCAGGATAGGCTCCAAAGCTACAGAGAAAACCTGTCTCAAAAAAGAAATTAAATTTATGCTTTGCTACATTTGGTGTGTTTACATGATGGTCCACATTTGCAGGGCCCACTGAGGCATCTATTATATCCAGAGCTAAGTTAATTGTATCTCATTCCAGACTAAGAAAACAATAAGTCTCAAATATTTTAAATTGGTGTATACCTTTAAATCTGTTACAATATGCTCTATATGTGATTCAACTCTGCTTTAAAATATATTCTATATAATGGTAAAAATTTAAGGTTATAAAAATTTATTTAAGATTAACAAAATCTAACCTACAGCCTTCCCTGTAAGTTGTTCTTAATTATTGTGAGTTTTAGTGTTAAGTTTTTATTGCAAACAGTTAAGTTAAAAACCAGTACAGTCAAGCTTGGACCCAGCTCTCCAGGCAGATTCTATAGGGTAGTCATAACTTATATTTACCCTATAAACAGCCCTCAAGTGCTCAGAGAGCTGGGGAATATGCCATTTAATGTTCAATTGTTAAAAGGCTTTTTGTAACAGAGAGACAGGTTGGCTTCTAGCAGAAGCGTTACATTTCCTACAAAGAAGACAGAAGAGAGATGGGCACAGAACAATGCCAACTCACAACTCACTTTATCAAATGAAAGCACTAACCACTTGGCAGGAGTACCTTTCATCCAAACTCCTGCAGATCTCCACACAGTCGACAGAATGGAATGGAATCGACTGTCTAGCTGCTTAGGGCAAGGTAAGTTTGTCTTGTAAGCCACAGGATCATCTGAAACCTGGCAGGTCCTGTACTAACAACAAAAGACATATACAGCCCTTATAGCCCCTGCTTTCAATGACCAAGGAGGACCCTGAGGAGTGACTCACAGTTATTCTGGCATAAATATGCTGCTGTTTATACAATGTACGTGTCTAAAACTTATATTTTCACAAACTCAAAGAATTCCTGCGAGTTTCAGGGAGCCAAATTGAAGGATTTACTTTAAACAGATCAGATATACCCATCCCTCGATTCCCTGGTCCTGATACCCTCCTCCTCAATTACCAGGACCTAAAGAAAAATTTCTTTTCTTCCTGAACTTAACCTTGTCATCTGCTCTGCCAACCTTAGAACCTTGCCAGTTCTAAGAGACACTGGACAGTTCTACACCATAAATCCTGGACAGGAGTGAAGCAACCAGAACCCCGGTATGTGACCAGCACTCCAGCTTTCTCAGGTTCCCCAAGACCCCGACATCCACAAGTAAGCACACAGCAGTCTTGAGAACTCAACACCCTCATCCCATTAACCTGCCATGCCTAACTCCTCACCTTTTTCTTAAAAGAGAAAGATGGGAAAATGTAATTATAATTCTGCTGGCTTGTCCTGTCACCTGGGTACCTTTCCCTTTAAGAGACAAGGTCCACCCACTCCCAATCTCCCTCTTCCCACCTAGGCAAGGGAATCTTGAACCTCCTCTCTTCCTTTTTTCTCTCTCTGTTGTTCTTCTGAAGAGGCAGCCTCTGTCTTCTCCTCCTTCCCCTTTCCCCCACCTCTCTCTCTCTTTATAAACCCTTTCTCTTATATCCTTCCTAATACCCACTAAATAAACTCTATACCTAAGTTCTCTCCACATGGTGTATCTGTCTACCTCCCACCCACCATAGTCCCACACCAGCAGGGGAACCTGCCAGGGTCATGCCACCAAAAACCATAACAAATAATACAATAAAAGTAACAGCAGACAGCCTAGTCATCAAAGTATATTGGTAAAATCCTCAGGTTGGAGGCAAAAAAAAAAAAAAAATCAGTAAGTACTGAAATCCAGCTCCAGGGGCATTCTGATCACAAAGAGGTAATGCAGAGTTTGTGAAGGGCAGGAAGGGGCAGATGCCATTTGAGGGTTACTCAGGATGGATGCCCATTTACTGTAAATTGGTTGCACCTTTTTATATTTTATATTGCAAAGAAGATTACATGGGGTGAAGGGGGCATGTGAACTGGGGTGTGGCTTATGATCAGGGATTGAGGAAGCTAGCATTGACCTTGACAAGTTAATAGACACCAATAACAGGTCCTGGAAAAGGTCACAAGTTTCTCTTGTCATAGATAAGAATGACTCCCTCTTTTAGCAAGCAGGAACTTTCTTCAAGGCCCAGAGGGAACAGGACTTTTATCTAAATGCCTGACCTTGGAAAAGGGGTATTTTTTGGGGGGGGGGGGATCTGATACTCCATTATATAATATTGCAGATTTTTGTATGGCTTAGTTTATCTAAATCACCAAAGCTTAAAGCAAGCAAAGATTAAGCTAGACAATATTACTTTGAATCTGAGTAAACCTTAGAAATTTATAAATCTTGATTGTCAAACAAATATTATGCATCAAGCATATGTTCCTTGTCTAGCTTTTCTAGAAGCTTGGTTTTAACTTGTCTGGGAACAGGCAGAATTATCATGCTCTATGTTTCCAAGGTAATGGAAATTTTTTCCCAATGAATTACTTTACTTAAAAGAGGCTACCATTGTATACCTTCTCATCCTCTACAGAAGTCCACAAGAAAGGCATAATAGTGAGAATCATCACAAATTAAAGCAAAAGGATGAAGTAGACTGTGATTCACCAAGCCAAATACTTTATAAATGGTTGACGTTTGTGACCTGTGTAATGGACTGTTCTGTCCCTTTAAGAGGCTAGCAGATCTTCTTCCTGCTTCCAGCCTGAGCTCCTTCCCTCCTCTCCATCTCTCTCCCTAAGAGGCAGCTTCTGCCTCTTTCCCTTCTTCACCCTTCTCCCCTTTCCCCTTTCACCTCCATAACTCACTAAATAAACACCCACTTTCTCTGCATGGCGTGCTTATCTGTCTATCTGTCTCTGTCTCTCACCTGCTGCATGGCTCCCTGCCTGGGACCTGCTGGCCCTCGTGGCCTGCTGCTACGCCCCTGAGTGGGGGGGACCACAGCATTTTACTTTTACTATAACACCACACCAAATAAGTTCTGATAGATCATTAACAAAATTAAATTCTGTATTCTCAAATTTTAAGCAGTTAGATTCATTAATTCTTGCTTCCTCAGTATGGATAAGAGGTTGACATTTGTAAGTCTCTGAAGTTTTTGTACAAATAGTGTGATGTATTAATTTGGTTTTCATGATGAGATTACAATAAACAGTAGTAATAGTCAAATCGCAAAACTGATAAGTAGTTTTGCATCCCTGGTTGTGAGTTTCTCCACCAATGCACTAAGCTAAATCCAACCAAATTAAAAGTCTAGGTTTAAGGAGCAAAGCACCCCCAGATGATTCTCAGGGAAAGAAAGCAGGAGAGAAATCACACCGTGAATCTGGTCTTAAAAATCCCATATTCATGGTCTTCAGTAAGTTTGAAGCCAGCCTGGGTCACAGAAGACCTTTTTGTCTCCCTCCCTTCTTTCATGCCTTCCTCCCTTATCGTGTGTGTGTGTGTGTGTGTGTGTGTGTGTGTGTGTGTGTGTGTGTGTGTGTGTAGATACATAAATTCTTGGGAGATGATTCCAATGATAAAGTGCTTGTCATCTAAGCATGAAGTCATGAGTTTGGCTCTTCAGCTCACACTTAAAATGTCAGTCAGAAGAGCCTTCAAATTCCTTTGCTGGTCACATGGAAGGATCCCTTGAGTTTTCTGTCTAGTGAGTGAATCCAAATTGGTGAACTCTAGCTTCAGTGAGAAGCTCTTCCCCAAAACCAGGTAGAGGGAAATTGGCACAGAAACTGAGGATCAACCTTTGGCCTCTATTTATATACAT
This sequence comes from Arvicola amphibius, assembly GCF_903992535.2. Lineage (NCBI taxonomy): Eukaryota > Metazoa > Chordata > Mammalia > Rodentia > Cricetidae > Arvicola > Arvicola amphibius. The sequence continues at coordinate 15,237,969 of NC_052064.1, forward strand.
GTACATATGACTACACAAGCTTGCACAAGTGGATGCACATGCAGCACAAGCGTGCATGCGTGCATGCTCCCCCATACCATCATGTACACAAAGAGAAACTTTTTATCTTTCTGGTCTTCAGCATCATATCCTTCTCAGTGTCTGGCAGCATAGAACCAGGGCAGTGTGCACTTCGGGGCAGCAGCAAGTGGTCTCCTTTCATTTTACCATGGTCCTGACGATCTTAGGTATAGGATTCCACATATGTGGCAGTTCTGTGTAGCTCTGGGAGCCAGGAATTCTTAGCCTTTGGTTAGTGTTGTAACTTTTGAACAGAATTAGGTATTGAGGTTTCTTAACTCTTGATGATAACCAGTTTTCCAGTTATAACTTCTTATGAACTTAAGAAGTTATAGACCATTCTGTTATTGATTTTTTTTTTAAAAAAAAATAAACTTTCAATGCCATTGAAAACTTCTTAGAAGTTGGGCTGTGGTGGCACATGCCTTTAATCCCAGCACTTGGGAGGCCAAGGAAGGCAGGTCTCTGTGAGTTCAAGGACAGTCTGGTCTACAAAGCAAATTCCAGGACAGGCTGCAAAGCTACAGAGAAGCCCTGTCTCAAAAGACGTCCCCACACACACAAAGAAAAAAAAAAAGAAAACTTCTTAGAGCCAATAAACATTGTCAATCTTATTTCCAGGTAGCATGTTTCTGATAGATTACTCCTTAGGTTTACTATCAAAAGTTCTTATATTGTAAGTATGTTTTAGTGGCTTCGTCAAGGTCACTATCACCACAATGAAACACTGTGGCCATAGGACATTGACAAGGAAAGTGAATTTTTTTTCCATTGTTTATTTTTTTATATTTAAAAATTTCCATCTCCTCCCCTCCTCCTCCCCCTTCCCTCCCCTCCCCTCCACCCATTACCCCCCCCCCCCCAATCAGGCCAAGGAGCCATCAGGGTTCCCTACTCTATGTTAAGACCAAGGTCCTCCCAACTCCCCCCGGGTCCAGGAAGGTGATCGACCAAGCTGACAAGGCTCCCACAGAGCCCGTCCATGCAGAAGAATCAAAGCCCAGCGCCATTGTCCTTGGCTTCTCAGTCAGCCCCCACCGTCGGCCACATTCAGAGAGTCTGGTTTGGTCGCATGATCCATCAGTCCCATTCCAACTGGAGTTGGTGATCTCCCATTAAGGAAAAGAATTTTTATCTTACACTGAAGGAAGCTAGGACAGGAACTCAGAAAAGGCAGGAACCTGGATGAGGAACTAAAGCAGAGGCCCTGGAGAAGTGCTGCTAACTGGTTTCTTCATCATGATTTGCTCAGCCTGATTTCTTACAGAACCCAGAGCCTCCAGCCCCAGGATGGCACTACCTACAATGGACTGAGTCCTCACCAGTCACTCACTGTTTAAGAAAATACACAACAGCTCAAATTTATGGAAGCATTTTCTCGTTTTCTTCCTTTGAGATAACTCTAGCTTGTGTCAAGTTGACACAGAACTATCCAGGATACTCAATTATAGAGTTTTTAATGTATAATTATTAAGAAAAAGCATACATACATGTATATGTATTTATATGGCTTCGTTTTAATTTCTATATATACATATGAATAATAAGTTTTTCAGTTTTATTTTTTCATTTTTTTATTGAAAATAGATTATTCTCTCAGACAACACATCCCAACCACAGTTGCCCCTCCCTCCACTCCTCTCAGCTCCTCTCTCCCCCATGTCTAGTATACCTCTGTTTTCTCTTTAGAAAAGAGCAGGTCTCTAAGAAACATAGTCAAATAGGACAAAACAGGAAACAATAAAGCAAGAAAAAAGCCCTCATATCAAGTCTGGACAAGGCTACTCAATATGAGAAAAAGGGTCTCAAGAGCAGGCAAGAGTCTCATACCGACTCCCACTGTTAGGAGTCCAACAAAACAACCAAGCTAGCAGCCATATTTATAGAGGACCATGTGCAGACCCACGGAGGTCCTGAGCTTGCAGCTTCAGACTCTGTGAACCCCTGTAAGCCTTGCTTAGTTCATTCAGTGGGCCATGTCCTCTTGGTGGCCCCTGTCCCCTCTGACTCCTATAATCTTTTCTTCCCATCTTGCACAGGGTTCCCTAATCTCCTAGGGAGGAACCTGATGCAGACGTCCAACTTAAACTTTTTTTTGCGCATAATATCTGGCTCTGGGTCTCTGTACCCACACCCATCTGCTACCAGAGAAAGCATCAGACTTACAAAAACAACCCTTGTGGTGCTGTGTACTATAAAAATATCTTCAAATATTTGAGAAATTTTAAAGAAAACATAAGAAAGTCGTAAACAGAAAAATACATATGCTTTGAATAGAGCCCATGAAATTGATAATACTTTGGTAATGGAGACCCCTTCTAGTAGGTAATGTTCTTATCAGGTACTCTACTCACCATCCTGTGCTTAGTTGTAAGGAAAGGAAAAGATGAGCAGCGCGAAATAAAGCACTTCTTTGTAGCATGCTCACTGTTCGAGACCAGCTTCCCTGCTTCGACAAAGGATCCCACAAACCGGGGTAGGGGCCTAGGGATTAGAAAAGTAAGTAAAGAGAACAATGAGACGATGAAAATAATAAGCAGATGGATAGAATGGTATCGGGAGGGAGTTTCAGTGAAAACTGAAAATTTTCCACACCTAGTTTTCACTTGCTTAAATTGAGGCTGGAGATTAGAGAAAAACTGCATTAACATGATACAAGGCATGAACAGAACAATTGAGAGATTACAGGCTACATTCTTATTTAAATTTTCTGTTGCCAAAACAAGACAAGTAATGCTCACACCCTAGACCAAAACATTCTATAGGCAAATCACTCCCTGGGTGGTGGAAGCCATAGCTCTCTCCCTGAGAGAGTAGGGACCTAGTTGAATCCTTAGACTTTTGTTTGAGGTAGAGACAGGCCTTATTCTTAATACCTGATAAACCAGGTCTGGATATTAGCCACACCTGCTGTCTGAACTGTTGACAATAACCTTGAGCGAGCTGAACTCTCCGAGCTAATTCAGAGTGAGGTGGAGCCTCGATCTTTGTTTGAGGTAGAAAGTGATCTACTTCTTTATACCTAAAATACCAGGCCTGAATATTATGATTCAAATGCCAATCAAAAGCATGAGTAAGAATCTTGGAAAATGTTCTGTGCAGAACACCATCACTATGCAGCGACTGCACACGTTGGACAGTTTCTGCAAAATGACAAAAGCTATGTCTGTGTGGGACTCTTTGTGGTCTTAATAGTCTTTGTTTTTATGCTTTTATTTTCATTGTTTCATGTTTTTCTTGTTCTTTTCCCTAAAGAAGGAAAATAACGTTGAGTGGTGTGATGGTAGGCAGGACCTAGGAGGAGGTGGGGAGGTGAAAGAATGTGAGCAAAATATGTTGTACGGAAAAAAAGTATTAAACATTTTTAAATAATCTGATGTCCTTCAAAAATCATTTAAAGAGCTCCATGCTCTCTTTGCATCCTTCCTTCTTTTTCTCGGTTTTACCCTAAGGAGGCTTGTTTAGGGAGGGCTAACAAGACCGGGGCAACAGCAAACTAAGTTCCTGCATCCTTGCTTGAATCTCATTTCATCCGTCTGCTTTGTACCTGATTCCACCCCCAGTCAACTTTAACATTGATGACAATTACTCCTCTCCTTCCTTTTGCTCCATTAGCGCTGTTAATTCTTAAGTTTCATGTTTTGATATCTCTTCCAGTTTGTTCCAGGAAATTGATAATACAGGGAGGTTTAACAAACTTTGATATTAAATACCTTGGACTTTATGTGCGACATGTGTTCTGTGTTGCTGTTACTCATCTCTGCCTCTGCAGAGGGAGTGCAGCCATGGACAGTATATAAACAAATGAATTTCCACCTGCTACAGTAAAGCTGAATGTCAGAACCAAGTGAATAAGGCGGATTTTGTCAGGAACCTGTGCTTTGACACATTCTAAGGGAGATGCTCATAAAATATGGCCACTTTCAATTAAATCACTCCACTTCCTGTGTTTGTACTCAATACCTGATGGCAAGTGGAAACATTTCACCCTTTTGCTCTTCAGTCAGAACTGTAGTGGTTTATTTGGCCATATAAGGTGGCAAACAGAAAGGAAGAAGAAGAAGAAGAAGAAGAAGAAGAAGAAGAAGAAGAAGAAGAAGAAGAAAGTAGAATAAGAGAGCTCAACGTAGTCGTCTGGGCGTATTCGTGCGGCCGCTTCTTCTGTCTTCTTCGTCTGCGGCTGATCTCGTCTGCCTCCGCTTCTTCTTCTTCTCTTGTCTTCTTTTCTTCCTCCTCCCTCCTCCTCCCTTCTTCTTCTTCTCCTTCTTCTTCTTCTTTTCTTCCTCTCCTTCCTCCTCCTCCTCTTCTTCTTCCTCTTCTTCTTCCTCCTCCTCCGCCTCCTCCTCCTCCTCCTCCTCCTCCTCCTCCTCCTCCTCCTCCCTCTCCTCCGAAGAAAGATCCTTCTTAGAATCAGAGAACTGTCAGCTTCTGTGAAGGACTTTCAAAGTTCTTGTTCTTGAATGTGTCTGAAGTTAGCCTGAAGTTAACTGCTATTTCTGTCCATGGAGAAACATGGTGCCACTGTGATATTAGCTAGCTTCAATCTTGCATAAACTGTTTGTATGTTCATGAATGCTCTGAGACATACATTTGGAATTCCCCTTGCTCACTACAATCCCAGCTCCCATCTAGCTCAGACATGAGCCACCCTTTGCTAGAACCGCCTACATTCAGGCAGCCAGGACGGTACAAATTATGATAATATTGTTAACATAAGCCACTTGGTACACAATGCCAAATAAACAGAACCATCACATAGTTTTTCTTTCAAAAGTATGTTTTCTGTTCATTTGTTTGGCTTTGTTTTGTGTTTTTTTGAGAAAAAGTTTCTCTGTGTAACAATCCTGGCTGTTGCAAGGAGCGGGCTGCTTGTTCCTCCCAGCTGCCTGACTAGCTTTCACCTGAAATAACCACACAGAAACTATATTAATTAAAACACTGCTTGGCCATTAGCTCTAACTTTTTATTGGCTAATTCGTACATACTATTTTAACCCATCTCCATTAATCTGTGCATTGCTATGTGGCAGTGGCTTACTGGAGATTCTAGTACTCATCCGTCTCAGGCGGAGGATCCATGGCTTCTCTCACTCTGCCCTTCTTCCTCCCAGCATTCAGTTCCATTTTCCCTGCCTACCTAAGTTCTGCCCTATCAAAAGGCCAAGGCAATTTCTTTATTCATTAGCCAATGAAAGAAACACATAAATAGAAGGACCTCCTACACCACCTGGCTGTCCTGAAACTTGCCTTGTAGAGGAGGCTGTCCTCTAACACACAGAAATCTACCTGCCTCTGCTTCCTGAGTGCTGGGATTAAAGGTGGGAGCCATCACTCCCAACCCGTAGTTCACATTTTAATGGAAGTTTTACTAACTTAGTCCTATCCTCCATTCACAAAATGACTCAAGACACTAAAGATAAACTTGCAACATACTTGTGGCAATAATTCATACCCAGATATAGAAAAATGGAATAACCAAATCCTTCATGCTTAATACTTAAGGTCTAATTTAATAGAAATTCTAATTACTCTTGCTCTTTCTCTCACGCTCTTTTGAAGAATTTTCTATTCTCTATTCTAGAATTTCCCCTCAAAATATATATATATATATATATATATGTCCGACTTGGCTTGTAAAATCAGCAGACACCTTTCTATGTTTGGGCCAAAAACCACTGAAATAGATCCAGAGACAGCAACAGTTGGGCTGGGAGATAATAATGTGTTTGGGCATTGCATATTTCAGTGTATACGGGAAGCTCCCGAGTAACAAAATAATGTGTACCTGTGTTTGAAGAAGTTTGAACGCTTGACAGCAGGACAGATGTCAGATGTGTTCAGGAACATTACAACAAAGGGAAGCGTGCAGGATGAGAAAGGCACAAAAAGTGAACATGTTTGTTCACTACCACGAAATTCTGGGCAAGTGTAAAATTAAGCTGCAGATAGTATGTGTGTGATTGTTTTAATAGAAATCTACATACAATGTGGAGAAAAATTAAGCCCCTTCTAAGCTGGAAAGCTTGCACATCTGTCATCCTCAGACTATTATCACTGACTTAGAAGAGCATATTTGGCTCCGTTTTTGGACTGGTGTCCCAAGGGCTGAATTAAAACAAGACTTGAGCCAGATGCAGACATGCATGGCCTAGCTCATTGGATAATGCTGTAAACAAGGTGCTGTACGACATCCCAGCATTTTTGTTGCTTTCTCTGGGCCTCACTAAGGGAGAACAATATTTTTACACAAATAGACTTCCTTCCTAAGTGGCAATACATAAAGTAAAAATGACTAAGACAGAAAAAGAACCAGATCGCAGACATCAGAAGCTGTAAACAGCTCTGTGCCCACAGGAGTGATGAAACATTTAACTCTGTGAAACTTTATAAACCACCTGGCTCTCTGTCTCAAGGAGTTTCTTTGACAATATATCTCTAAGCTAATTCATTTGTTCGTATTCTCTTTGGTAGAGAAAGCAGAAATCTCTGAATTCACATCTTCTACACTTTAATTATAGTTTAATATGAACCAAGTATAGTCACAGGGATTATAAATTTAAGTTAAGATGTAAATATTTACCAGGATGCTTTCTAATATTTAACTGAGATTTCAACTGAAAATATTTGAAGGCCCAAATTGCCTCATATTGTTAAGGTTCATCTGTTGTAAGGAGAAAATTAGATTGGCTAAAGAGGAATTTATATTATCTGGATCTGATTATGATGTCTCGTGTGTTCTTGAGCAGGAGCTACGAAAGGAGAAATTCTAAACAATCCTTCAAAGAAACATATTATTCCCAGGACAGTGATGGTGTCAGCTTCAGAAATTTGGCAGAAGCATATGACACTATCTCGAACTGCTCAAAATGCCAACAGTATCATGAGCTCATTTCAAAGTTTGAAGACGGTTGATGGTTGTGGTGATTTAGAGACTCTAAGAATTTCTTAATACTATTGGAAAGCTTCCTTCCCACCATCTTGTTTTTTCTTCATAAGCATAAGCAAAAGTGAACATTCTAAATCAGACATTATCATTTTTATGAATTCTCATATTCTTGGAATATACTTGTTAGAATATTACACATTGAATCACCTTTCCATTTTTTACTAAAAAGACTGCTTGATTGGTTGTTTTTGCTTGTTTTAGACAAATAAATGGGTTTCTCATTTAAGCATTACTTCACAAAACCTGTTGTATTAATTTAGCTTCATTTGCACTTAGCTTCCATTTCAAACAAGGAAACTAGAATCTATCTCAGGATTTTGGAATACCATTAGCATGCTAAGTACATGCAGTTTCCCCCCATAACGGAATACCAACGGGGTTCCACTGCCAGTTGATGTTCACTTTTGAAGACTTCTCGAATGGTTTGTGTATACTTACATGTGGAAAACTATAGCAACGGGGCAGTAAAATGTTACTGCAGACCACTTGAGAGCCAGCAAGAGCCTTCTGTCGTATTAGGTAACCTCCTGGAAATGATTCTACCCTGCCTTCCCCGAGTCTGAGATAAACTGTAAAGATTCTGAACCCTAGAGACCTAAGTGCTGCCATAAACAAAAAAAAAAACATAGTGGTTTTGTTTTTGTTTTTTGTTTTTTTTTTTTTTTGAAATGCTTTCCATCGTTCTTGAAGGGAGAAGGAAGACTGTTTCTCTGCGATGTCTCCCTTGTCTGGGCAGTCTATGGCGCACACCAAAACTCTGAATGGCACTGGGAAATGAAACTTAAAGCTGGGCAAGCTCTGCAGATCCTTCCACCTGAGGTGGAAGTGAAGACAGTTACTCAACGTTTATGTGTTCCATAGAGTCATTACTCAAAAACTGGCCCGTATTCTAGATAAAACTATATAACATATTGACAGATGATAATATTTATGAAGACTGCTTGACTTCGGGGTAAAATAAAAACCTGTTCAGTTTCCACTTTCTCATTTTATTTGGGGAGAGTATTTAATTTCCAGGAGACTTAATGTTTTATTTTTAAAGCAATACATCACCAAGTCATTTATTATTTGAACATCAAGTTTTGTTTAATCCTATTATGCCCCCATGCATCTAGCAAGGCTCAATACCTGTTGGGTGTAAAAGCTATTAGCTAAGACACTTTATCCTGCTGTTTGTGATTCTGGTGAGTAGGAGATACGATGCCCGATAGAGATATGATGGAGTGCAGAAGATAATACTAGCATATTTTAATGTGTGTTTGGAAAAGGGAACTAAACACTGGGATAGAAAAGAATGGATGTCTAAAAAGTAGCACGGACCCACAGATGAGCGCTCAAATACCAATTAAGCACTGTGTAACTAGAGACTTTTCGGCAGCTCTTAGGGTGATGTGCTGGAAAGGGAACCAGGGGGTTCCACTCTGTTTGCTGCCTCCAAGCTTATCTTAATGAGAGTAAGAAACAGTGCTCGCTTCAAGCTGCTCTTGTGTCTTGTCAGACTGGTCTTGCTCACTGGGCTCCAAATGTGTGTATTTCCTGTAGTTTTCTCCTGGGGAGGGGGGTGCTCATTGCACTCTTTAGTTATACGCCTCCAAAGATGCCATGTGACTCCTTCCGCTACAAATTCTCATTCCAATATCATTTTTATAGCGAGACTTTCCCTTCAGGAGGTAAACTTTAAGCCTATACTCCCCTGTTCTCCTTTTCCTCTCCTCTGAGCAGCTAAAGACAGCCAAGGACACTTCTCTCCTTTCTCACACGTCGTTAGAAATTGTGACGACACACTTTTATCCTCCAGCATTTTAAAATAATCCTTTTTATTCATTCTTCAAGAATTTAACAGAACATGTTTTGACTACATTTCTTCCCCTTCTCAAGTCCTCCCACTAACCCTCTACGTGTCTGCTCACCCAACCTCATTTTCCTTTGTTTCTTTAAAGAAACAGAGTCTGATTTTGATTGGCCAGCTACTGAGGATGAGGCATGTTCTGAAGAGTGGTTGAGGTACCCAAGGACACTCCATTGAAGAGAAAGGATTTTCCTTCCCAGCAGTTATCAGTGGTGACTAACTCCTGAGTGAGGAGTGGGACTTTGTGGTCCCTTCTCTCCCATGTTGTGTTTGTCTGGCTGGAGCTTGCACAAGTCTCCACATGCTGTCTCAGCCTCTGGGAGTTTATATGTCCATCAGCGTTGTTGGATCAGGGAAATGCGATTTCCTTGAAATCATGCACAACCTATGCTCTTAAAGTTATTCTGCTCATTCTTCCAAATAGGTTCCTGAGACAGAGAGACAAAGGTCGTTAATACGGAACACATCCAGACGCCAAATTCTCAGCACAAAGGAGATTAATTACCCTGGAGGGACAAGTGGGAGGCTGGGCTGGGTGGGGAGAGGTTGCCTCCGGGATCCGACAAAGGCAGACAGCAGAAGGTATCCCAGATGTAGTGGATTTTAAGGACAAAAGCAGAAGTCTGTGTTACGGTGAGTAAGATCAGGTGGGAAATCCTGATTGGACATGTTAACCAGTGCAGTCAAGTAATAAATTTTGATTGCTGGACCTTGGTGTGTAATCTCAGGGATGAGTCACTGGCCAAATAAGGGAATAGATCTTGGGGGCCAGCTTTAGCCATGCAACCTAACAGTTTAGCAAGGGTGTGGGAAGGGGAAAGAGCAAAGCCCATCAGTGCTGTGTTTGCCATGCTTAGGCTTCTTAGAGAACCCTCTGGTTGGGATCTAGGCCTCCTGTTTAAAAAAGAGCACTCCAAATGACGTCACGCTGGGCAGTTCTCTGTGTTAATTGCCATCTGCTTCAAGAAGTTTCTCTGATGAGGGCTGATCTGCAACTTTCATACCTTCATTATCCTTTTCAGTTAAATGTTCTGCTATTGTGCAAATGCAGAACATTTTTATGATCCATTCATCAGTTGATAGAAATGCAGGCAGTTCTCATTTGTAGCTTTGATGAATGCAGCAGCAATGAGCATAGACAGACAAGTGTCTGTGCAGTAAAATGTAGAGTCCTTTGGATGCAGGTCTATGCTGTGCAGAACATAGCTGGATCTTGAGCTCAATCCGGAAACAGCTACCGCTTCATAGATGATAAAAAAAAATCTGTCCTTTTTCACAAGAAATCACACAATCCACTAAAAGCTTGAACAAACAGTGAAAGGAGAGAAGCCCATGGTAACATGGCAAAGACAGCAGTCAATATTCAACAGAGACAGACTGGCAAAGAAAAGCAAAATCAAAGGAGTTACCAAGTAATTAGCTGTTTGCCACTCTAGGTGGTGTGAGACCTGGCCGAGTGAAGCGCACAAGTGAGGCGTTCTAAAGTCCCATGCAATGGCCACCATTATTCACAGCGTCGGACAATTTATAGTCCAAGACGTAGAGGAGCGTCACGCAAAAGTTTCCAACCACAAGGACAAGCCGTACGTGGCGGCAAAGCAACGCGCAGCAAAATCCTCTTTTCTCTGGGGGCATATAAAGCAATAACAATAGCCAGTTGCAATGAATAAGCTGAAGTCAGCTCACTCTTACCCGTCCTACTTGGAGAACAAAGAAAGCATAATCCAAGAGCAATCCCATGCTTTTAAGAGGCTGAGTCCACAAGACTCTGTCTTGTCTCCTTGGAGCGTTCTCACAAGCACTCAGACTTCTCCCACAACTCCGTTCCTGGGCACTTCTGACAACTGAACATTTACATTTGTGAAAAGGGAACAGGTGAGGAGCAAATTGCGACCGGGCCGAGACGGAAGACTGGGCTGTTAGAGCTGAAGGAGCTAAGCAGAGGGGAGGTAAACGACACCGTGGACGGAGCAAAGGGTATTGAGAGAAGTGAATATCACAGTAGGAGAGGATGAAGTAAACTATCGAAGTCTACTCATTTGTTCATTGTTTATTTATCTTTTTGATAATGTCACGATATGTAGAGCAGGCCCTGCCTTGAATCCACAATTCTCATGCCTCACACTCTCAAGTGTTGGACTATAGGTACCAGTTACAATACCTAGTATGTGAGCTTTTCCTTGTTGTTTTGTTTGATTTTAAAATAGGTTTCTGAGCACAGTCTTGTTCCTCCGTTCACTTGAACCTGTCCTGTCTCCTATACGTCTCCATTCTTTTATAATTCTTGGAGAATTCGTTTTTATATTTGTAATTTGCTGATTTTTCTCTACCCTTCCTTCCTGCAGCAGAAACCCTGTTATCTCCTTTCTCCTGTTCCGGCCTCCAGATCTATTCCTTCCAACACGCTGCTTGACAACTAGACAGTTTCCAGCACTTCCTAGCTTTCATCACTGCCTCCCCTTAACCCTGTGCTGGCCCTCACCTACTCAGTTCAAGATTTCAAGCTTATGTTAGAACACAAGTCCCTAGTCCCATGCTCAACCAGTTCCAACGCTAAGGGGTAGTTATCCCACGAAATACACAGTTCTTATTTTAAAACATCTTCTAGTAGCATAAGCACACACTTTATTTCATCAACCAAGAGTCATAAACAAGACAGAATGCTGGGTGGAACACACACACACAGAGATTGGCATGGTGGGTAGTCATACCACCTTTCATTTGAAGGTTGCCACTTCTCTCTCGTGCAAATGCTGTCTAAACATAGAAGCAGGGAGTTTCTGTGCAGAGCACTGTGAGGAGTGGCAGCAGAGGTAGCAAGGATTATTTATACATGTGGTGCTAAGCACTTGGCTTTTGTCTTACATACCCTCTTAATTATACTTGTTGCTTTCAAGGCCAGGGCTGAAAGGACCAACTGAAACAAGCTTCACTTTACATTGTTTCTAAAGACAGATAAAATAAACCAACAGCTCTTCAGTTGCTCAATTAATGTTTTTTTCCCACTAAGCACAGCCATTTAGAAAACTGAATTGCATTCTTTTTTCTTTTTCTAAAGAAGTCCTGCCAATGTTCTATGTAACTACAGGAAAAGCTTCCTTATAATAAACCCAACCATTTTATGATATAATTCAATTTAGCTTTTTTTTTGAGAAATACAGTCAGTTCTTGTTATTCATGCCAGTTACCTTCTAGAAAGCCATTCCAAGCACTGAATTAGTGAATAAGGAGTCAGTGATCTGGGGAAAGCACAGAGTTAGTCTCCTGTGGACCACTGCACGGACTCTTTATCAGCCAGTCAAGATATATTTGTGTTTGTAACTTGTTTCTGTTCGGTCGTATAAACGACACCCTGTTCAAATGGAATAGAGATGCATTGCTAAGCTTTTACCATTGAGCTCAGGACCCCCAACATTCTGGCTTTCACTTTCATACAGCAGGTAGCACAGGTGTCCTTGGCTCCGGGCACATCACGGTCATGGTACCCTCACAGTATTATAGAGAACTCAGGCCGGCAGGCTTACAGGAAGGCAGCAATAACAGCAGCAAGAATAGGAATCAGACAAGCAAACAGAAACCACCACTGGCCATACTGTGACACAAAATAGATTTCTAAATAGAAGGTTATCCCTGTTACGAAAGCTAGAAAGAGAAGGAAGAATATTATCTTAGTGCCCATGGCCTGACTGCAACATGTGACTATCTTTCTAGACTGGCTATTTCTGACCAATGGACATCATTTAGTATAAATATTTAAGTCAGGGAGTCAGGGCTTATGAATATCGGAGTGCTCAAGTACAGAATCTACAAATGATGACTAATGATAAAACATACTATGCCATGCCCCTTTAAGATTCATTCAGTATCCTTTCAGTACACGTGGACTAAAATGCAGCCTACTTGACATGGCATGCTAAGATGCTGCTTGCATTTCCATCTTCTCATGGTAGAATTTCTGTGATGTGAGAAGTCCTTCTGTATATGTGCTGCTTTTATTGGTTAATGAATAAAGAAATTGCTTTGGGCCTATAGCAGGGCAGAACCGAGCTAGGTGAGGGCAGTGGGAAACTAAACTGAATGCTGGGAGGAGGGAGGAAGTCAGAGAGAAGCTATGTAGCCACCAGAGGGGAAAGACGCAAGCTGCTAGCTGGAACCTTGCTGGTAGGCAATGAGCCTTGTGGTAAAATATAAAATAATGGAAATGGGTTAATTCTAGATGCAAGAGCTAGTTAGCAACAAGGATAAGTGATTGGCCAAGTAGTGATTTAATTAATACAGTTTTATGAGTGATATTTCTTGGTTCTGGGCAGCTGGGAATGAACATGTGGCCTCTGCCTACAACCCTGTGTGAAATATTCCTGTCATTGCATCAAAATATCTGAGGTTATCAACATAAAAGGGGAGATTATTATGGCTCTCGGTATCAGAGCTTTCAGTTCGCTGACAGTTGGCTCTGTCGTTTGTGAGCCTGTAGCAAAACCAGATCATCGTGGTAGAGAGCACAAGGTGGTAGCACAAATCTACTCACCTCATAAAAGCCAGGAGGGGACGACTGGGGCTTAATATCCCTTAAAGAATGAGTTCCCCACCTCCAGTTTCTTAACTCGCTTGCTCTAGACCCTTCCTTCAGAAGGATTTACAGCCTCTGAACTGTAAACAGAGATTGCTCTTCATTTCCTGGCCACCCAGACTAGAATAATCACACAGAAAGTGTATTAATTGTAACACACTGTTGTTGGAGGAAAGGCTGCTTTTTGGTTCCTGGCCACCCGGCCAGCTTAGACCCAAAATGATCATCCAGAAACTGTATTAATTAAATCACTGGTTGGCTCATTAGCTCTAGCTTCTTATTGGCTAACGCTTACATATAAATTTAACCCATTTCTATTGATCTGTGTATCGCCACGTGGCTAAAGTTCTGGCATCTGTCTCAGGCAGGGCTACATGGCTTCTCTTTAACTCTGCCTCCTTTCTCCCAGCATTCAGTTTAGTTTTCCCCACCTTGCTGTCTTCCCCTATAGGTCTGCTATAGGCCCAAAGCAGTTCTTTTATGAACGAATGATATTCACAGCATACAGAGGGGAATCCCACATCATCTATCTATTTGAGAATTAACTATTTCCCGTCCTCCCAAATAAGTCCGTAAGACTCTCCTAAGCCCAGCCTTTTGTTTACTTAGTTAACTCTGAGCTATCCAATAATGTATTGAATTCCAAATTGCATTTTTTGACAAAGATACATAAAGAAGCAATATAATCACAAAGAAAAGAGAACTCCCAACATGCTCTTTTATTCTGCCCTTCCCTCGGTGTTTTCCACTGACATGCATGTCACTGTTGTGAGATGCTTTGATCCTAAACCATAGCAAGCATCTTCCCACCTGGACCTTGGCTTCTACTCACTTCTTGGGCTGGATTTCTTTCTTCATGTGTATTCAAGACTATGGTCTTCTTTGCATTTAACTCAAATGCCCCTTTCCCTTCTCTCAATTTATATACTACCTTATCCTATTACAATGTTCTTTGCAGAGTCACTCAACATCTGAACTTCTCATTTCTTTACCTGAAAGCTTAGCTTTGCCTTAGGCTTTTTCCCAACTCACTCCAATACCTTAAGTTAAACTGTTTTTATTAATGTCCATTCTGCCGTGTGGCTCATGTACCTCTCCACCATGCTGTATTTCTGACTTGCTTTGCATCTTACTGGTGAATCCCTCTTCTCTTCTTCCCAGTGTTCCTATCTCTGCCTATCCTTTCCTGCCTAGCTATTTGCTCTTCTGCTTTTTATTAAACCAATCAGATGGTCCTTAGCAGAGACAATCCTTCACAGTGTACTGAAAGATTATCCCACAACAGTGGCCCTCTCATCCATCACCTCAGCCCTGTCCTTTAGAACAGGGCTTCTGATACCTATAGCAGCCTAACAGTTTTCTAGGGCCTCATCCCTGCAAAGGCATTTCTGTCCCCGAATATTCCTACTCCTTGTTCTCTCCTGTGGCCTCACCAAGCAAGCATAAACTCCTCTTTAGGTCACATCTGAAATATCATTTCCACTAGAAACCTTCCAAAACACTCACCTTGACATACTGGGCTTGTCCACCTTTTCTGTTTTCCCACATGACAACCCCTGTCTTTATTTATATCATTTCGCCTTTTCTCGTGTCTGTCTATCCACAAGAGCAGACATTAGCAAGCTCAGGAGCTCTCCTGGGACCACGAGCACACCTGTGGGGCTGTGGGTCTTAGTTGGCTGTTGCTGTATCAGAGCAACAGAGCTGGCTCCTTGCAACAGAGACCACAGGGTGAGAAAAGCCCAGGATGTGTTCTATCTGGTTCTTCCGGTGGAGTTTGCTGATTTCTGTTCTGCACACTCACTAATCGGAGATTCTGTCATTTGTTCCAACTGCTGCCTGCAAGTCAATAAGAAATAGATTCAAATGCACGTGTTAAACAGTGCTTAGACTATTCTGGACAGATAATATTGGAAGCAAGGTAAGTGAAATTTGCTTGATCAAAAGTGTACGAATTCTTTTCTGTGTAAGCATACATTTTAGCTACTCTTTTCTAATCTGCTTGATTCTAATTATTTGAATGAAGCTTCTTTCCAACTTTTGTTCTTGATACAGCTATACACAGCTGACCTGATTAGTAGAAAATATTGTGTATTTAGGGGAGCAGATTAAATTCACAGGGAATTCTAAAACATGAAATATTTAGTTCCTGTGTCTGGCTGATGTACATCTATTTTCTGCTTTGTTTTCCTGGAATTGAGTGGCTAAAACATTTCAAATCACCTTTCCCCGCATTATATAGAAAGGCTGCTATATGTTCTTGGTGGGTGGGTGGTTCTCTTTGCTGCCTTAATTTGAGTTCAACCTATTTGAACTTAGTTCCATTCATTTTGTTTTTACTGCTTTTAAAAATTGCCAGGTTAATTTTGAATACTGAATGTATTTTTCATAAGTAGTTCTGTGCACTTATTGTCACTTTGGAACATGAAGCTCCTCTGCATATTTGATGAGACGATTCTCTGATTCATTTTCCAGGCCATTGAAGAAACACTTAAGCATTCCAGAAACCAAAGGTGACCCTTCAAACAGCCCTGGTTCTATCTCCCCAGGCTGACACCATTCATCAGGAACATTCTCTGAATACGGGCAACCATTCACCCACAGGCTATTGTTGGTTCAAAGTAACAGAGCAATGAAGACTTCACTTACAATTTCAAGGAAAAAAAAAAGCTGTATTGCCTTCTGGTACAGAACAATATTGTAAAACAGCAGACGCTACTGTTTATAAATCAAATCTCCTTTATACATGGCGACTAATATATATATATATATATATATATATATATATATATAGAGAGAGAGAGAGAGAGAGAGAGAGAGAGAGAGAGAGAGAGTTCTGCAGTGCAACCTTATATAAACACTGTGATTGGAAAAATAGGTCAGAGGACAGATTGTATTTATCTATGTTTTCTCTCTCTGCCCTATACTGAGGAGTTTTCAGATCTTGTTCTTCATGTTATTTCTTAGAACTTTCTATTGTTGTTTATTACAGTTAGACCTTGAAGTGAAGCATCGCTCCACACAATTTTAACTGCGTTACGGGAAAACAGTTTTCTTCCCCCAAATCATAGGGTTTTTTTTTTTTCCATCGTGCTTTTGTGATGTTTCTAGGGAAAATATTTGTCAAATGTCTTGTTGGCTCATTACAAAGTTCTGCAGTGATTTCCAGTTGATGCTCATACTATAATTCCTAACGCGGTGATGTCGTGTTCGGGCCCTTCTTCTGATCATTTCGTTCTCTTCATTTCACTCCTCGGTGTCATACGCACTTAGTGTCCCGGCAAGCACAATGCTACGACACCCTGTGAACAATAACTAGAGTAATTGAGGGCATTTGCTCACAATTTACAATATAGTTATAGCATTGTGCTAATCTGTTTATCTTTGCCAATGTCATATTCATATAACCCCAGTGTCTTCAGACATCTCTGAGAACAGAAGCCCTCCTGACACTTATAGCTTGTTAGATGCATTCTCTGAAACAGTATAGTATTTATCTTCACACTGATGAGTTATGCATATATCAGTAGTTTTTCATTTTTCCCTTTTATCTTAGATACGACATAGGGAGCCAATTACAGAGTTTTCAATGGAGTGTACTTAAATGGGCTTATTATTTTAGTGTTTATATTTGCACTATTAAAAACACAAACACTAAAAAAGAATTTGAAGGGGCAATTAAAGATGTTACATAACATACAAATCAATTTAGAAAACCAGAGTCTGGAGAGATGTTTCAGTTCAATTGCTTTTCCAGAGAACCCTGGTTCTGTTTCCAGCTCCCATTCTAAGTGGCTCATAACTGCAGAGCTAGGGGATCCAATCTTTGGCCCCCATGGAAAACTGCATTTCTATATGGCCATAACCACTCAGAGACACACATATCTATATATGTAAAATAAATATATTTTAAAAATTGAGAAAATCAGAAGGCATTCTCTTAAAAGTAGGACTAATAATTCAACTGGTTGTACATTGATTGTTAGAATTGACAACTTTTCAATTTATATTCACCAAGTGCATCAAGTATGAATTTATATTGATCCTTTTGACTATAGCGGGCACCCAATAAAATAATCGGATAATTATCTCTTTGACAGGGACAGTAGGTGGGTTTAAATGAGTAAGATGAATTTTGAGAGTGTGAGTTTATTAATGCATGAGTGACAGAAGTATATGTGATAATAAAGATTTTGTTCTTAATGATTTCAATACCCAAATCTGGATCTCCTAAATAGGTTGTATCACCTCGTACTTTTCCATCTCATAAATAAAACTGCACATGTAAAATGCCACTGTGAAATGCTCAAGCCCTGTAGAATGAGTATTTGAACAATGAAAAACAGCTTTCAATTCTTTGATACTTCCTGCCTTAAGGATGTGGAGCATTTGTTTCTGTGTTTCCGATTCCTTCAGACCTCTTTACAAAGCAGTGTAGAAATATCGGCAACCCAAATGCGCTACAGTGCTCCCACTTTATCATTGTGGCAAGTTCTAAATCTTTTTCCTAGGAAAAAAGTTGCTCTTTTGTAGAAGCCTGTGGAAACACTCTTGAACAATGAGAATATGGTAAGTTATCCTTTTCTAACATATAGAAGGCAGGCAGTAAGAATAAGTAGTCATTCTGAGTGTCAAGGCTGCCAAGAAAACTCAAATATCTGCATGTTGCCCCTGATTACAAAAAGCATGTCAAATTAGGAGAACACATGGTGAAATTCTAATCACACAAATGCTGCCGATAATGTTCACCACTAAAAACGGATGTAACTTTTGTTACCATGTAACCTCGGTTCTTTGTGAACAATTCTTATAATTTTTTATGACGATCAAAAATTAGTATTTATAAAGAGTTACCTTTTCTTCAAAATTAATCATGATAAATCATAACAAACAATTACGCAAAACAGTAGATTTTTAAAATTGTTTTGGAGTTAAGACTTTCCTAACTCAAACAATCAGCAGGCTCGGTTGATGTTAGTCACACTTTCATTTCTGCTGGTTGCTGGAGTTTCTATGCAGCCCAGGCATGAGAATGTATCAAGCAAGTTATGTGTAGTCTAATTAAAAAGAACTGAAACTTTTGAATTCTTCATTATTTTCACCCAATAGGCAACTCGCCAAATATTGATCAGATGGACATTTGTACATGTACATTCAACCCAGTCCTACTGTTTGTACCTGGTAACCGTTCACCTTGTACTGTTAAGACAGTGTCATAAATGTAAACTACAGTCACATCTCATGTCACGTGTAAATATTTTATTTTATGTGCGTATTATGGAGTTGAACAAATATTAACAAAAACCTAAAGAACATCAAACTATATATCCTGTCTTCATTAATAATTTCACCTACTCTCACCATTGAGCAGAAAACAACCCACAAGTATAACCAAGACTGTGAATCTCATACCTTACTCGGATGGTTTACAGCACGATTGTAGACTGTAGAAACAGAAATACAGAATTTTTTAAGGAATTAATGGTCAGTCTACTTGTATTTAGGAACTCAAGTAATTTTGTCAGAATTATCATCTTGTTGTGTGGAATCAGCATGAGTGTCTCTGATCAAACTGAACTCCAGGTATAAGAAGTTTGGAACTCAAACTGTTTCACCACTTGACCTTCAAAACCTTGACCCAAGAAAGCACATATTGAACAAGGAATCAGATGTTAGATTACGGATGTAAACAATATCTTGAATCCTGTTTTCAAGATCTTAATTATACACCTTTAATGAAATGTTGATTTGAAATATTTTTAATTAATTATAAAGGAAAGCTATCTGAAATTTACTGAAATTATTATTAATAACCATTTCACAGTCATTGCTAATATGACTATAGTCAGGAAAAACAGGGAAAAATTATGTTCAGATTAAGAGGGAATGTGGACACTACAGGGGCTTTGGGGAGGAGTGGGAAAATTCTAATGTTTAGTTTCTTACACACAAGACAAAAAAGTCAACACTGGATTATTGGTTCATAAATTAAAGAACATTTGTTAAAATGAATCATCTTGAGTATGGGTTTGCATGATAGGTTATGGGTAAAATCAGAGATAAATCATAGAAAGTCTGTATGTTTCTCTAAATCTTATCCAAATGTAGTTATAAAAACTAGACTAACAACTCTTTGGGATATTGTTTCTTGGGATATTTCCAGTGTGCTTCATGTTTATCCAAGACATAAAAATTATTCAATGAAAGTATTATTTCATTTTATGTGTAACTTGAAAATGTAAAAATCTCATTGGCTTTTCTAGTGAATTGTTTTTAAATTTGAAATTCTGAACTTTGCTGAGGCTGATAAAACACTTCACTTATAAACTTATGCTGATCTATTTTATTAAAATCTAAATAAAGAAAATAGTGACATATTTCTGACTGGTATATTTTTATATACAGGAGATTTGTGTTCTATTCAATAATACTGTTTTGTCACTTGAACATCAACATCCATTTGTAATGTGCTGATGAATAAAACTTCACACATGCACACTTGCTTGGCTAGTCACAAAGACTCTAAAATAACCCGCCTTCTTTGCCTCCGATCACAACTGTACACAAACTGTGTGTGATCCATTTAGCCATCTTGAAATTACATCACCTCTCTGGATTACATGGAAATCACGACGAACTCCCTTCTTGAGCCCAGTTATCTCTTATATGTCATTTTTCTATCATGTCGCTGTTGCCTTATTCCCATTTCACCGCACCTTATCTTTTTACTTAATTATCTTCAAATGCTTTTTCAAACAGTTTTTTTTCTAAACATAATCATTCTTATCTTGTTTCATATGTTATGACAAGGAAAATTATTTCCTAGTCAGCTATTAACATTTTTAAGAATACTTAAAACCAATCATTAAGTCGTGTATTCTACTATAATGCACTAAATAACAGAAGTCGGAAATAAGTAACATCAGGACATTTTATCTATCCAATTTTTTGTTAGATATTAGTCTTATCACTAAAATAAAGCCTCATTGAAGTATATGTAGTTCTTCTAATAAGTAAAATTTAATCCTATGAAAAAACAAATCACCTCTCTACCAAGTAAATGATGAGAAAGATAAGAGATCCACAGATATTGAATTAAACATTCTCTTGTTATTGCTGTTTTTTTGTGGTGGTAGTGGTAGTAGCGGTGGTATTGGTGTTGGTATAGTGGTAGTGTTATTGTTGGTGACAGTGATGGTGATAATGTTGGTGATCTTACGGTGCTGGTGGGAATGTTGTTGGTAGTGGCAGTGTTGGTGGTATTGGTAGTATTATTGGTGGTAGTGGTAGTGTTGTTTTTGGTGATAGTGGTAGTATTGGTGGTGGTGGTAGTGTTGATGTTGGTGGTAGTGGTAGTGTTGGCTCTAGTGGTAGTGTTGGTATTGGTGGTTGTCTTGTTGGTAGTAGTAGTGTTGGTGTTGGTGGTAGTGGTAGTATTAGTGTTGGTGGTAGTGTTGATGTTGGTGGTAGTGGTAGTGTTGGCTCTAGTGGTAGTGTTGGTGTTGGTGGTTGTCTTGTTGGTAGTAGTAGTGTTGGTGTTGGTAGTAGTGGTATTGCTGCCTCTAGTGGTAGTGTTGGTGTTGGTGGTAGTGTTGGTGTTGGTGGTAGTGTTGGTGTTGATGGTAGTGATATTGTTGTTGGTGCTGTGTTAGTAGTAGTGTTGTTGGTAGTGGTAGTGTTGATATTGATGGTAGTGGTAGTGTTGTTGGTGTTGGTGTTAGTAATAGTGTTGTTGATGTTGGTGTTAGTGGTTGTGTTGATGTTGGTGGTTGTATTGTTGGCAGTGGTAGTGTTAGTGGTGTTGGTAGTGTTCTTGCTGGTACTGGTGGGAATGGTGGTGGTGATAGTGTTTTGGTATTATTGTTGGTAGTGGTGGTAGTATTGGTGGTGTTGGTAGTGTTTTGCTGGTACTGGTGGGAGTGGTGGTGGTGATGGTGTTTTGGTATTATTGTTGGTAGTGGTGGTAGTATTGGTGGTGTTGGTATTGTTTTTGTTGGTACTGGTGGGAGTGGTGGTGGTGATGGTGTTTTTGGTGTTATTGTTGTTGGTGGTGTTGATGGTGGTAACTACAGTGGTGGAGGTGGTAGTGCATGGTACCTGTGGTGCTGCTGCTCTTTGAGACATGATCTGATATTTGCAGTTAAGGCTGACCCATAAATTGATATATAAACCAAGGTTGCCAAAAACTGGTAGTAATTCTCCTGTCTCGGTTTTCATAGTGTTAGGATTATAGTCAAAAACTATTACCCCTGCTTGGATCAAAGAGCCTTAATTTTTCTATCACATTTATTTTTATACTAGCCTGATAAAACCCAGTAAGAGCTAATAAAGAGATATCTATTTCAATAACTTTAAGTATAAAAAAGCATTTCAATAAATAATTCATTAAGCTATTTTGTAATTAAAATAACATATATTATGAGACAATTCTTTACTTTAGAAGTCCTTAACTCTGGGTGGAATCCGATCTCTGTACTGGACTGTATTTCAATGACATGTTCAGACATATAAGACTAGAATAATGACTGTCCAGTGACATAAAAGGTTTGTTTTTCAAATTTTCCTTCTGAAAAAATCAATAAGAACAATTCCAATTTGTACAGGTTAAAAAAATTAGTCTATGTAGAACCTGGCCTGAGGATTCGAGACAGACCGAATAGAGTCTTGCATTCAACCCTAAGGGATGCGTGACCTTGAGTCACAGGCTCTCAGGGATGCTTCCCCTGTACATGTTTTTAAACTAGCTTTATAGTATAATTGACCTCAGGATGTCCTAGCAGGACTCAAAGGAGATGGTGCGCTGAATGTCTCAAATATCAATTATCCTCACAGTCATTACCATTAGGACTAGTTGTTACAAACCACTTAAATAAGAAAGTAGCTCTCAACAACATAGGGCAATACATGAAATGGCGCTGATTTTTAAATGTAAATCGTTCTCATTCTGATTATTTAACGCATTTTATTGTCAAAAAGAATGACATAGAAAGGTTTGAAGTTTCCATGGGCTAAGTTACCTGATATAATGAAGAGTATGCAGAAATACTTACAGTGGATACATCCCCCCTCCCCCCCCCCCACACAGTTGGCTTCAGCTACATTAAGAAAAAATGCTCAATTGTCTAGTGTCAATCTTCCTGACAGTGTAAATCTCCTTAAGGCAATTTAATTCAGATTAAAAAGATAACCTTGGCTTGTGTAGCCAGAATAAGGGATCTGTTTCAAATCTGTCACGTTAGCACTATCAATAACCCACTCTGACCCATGATTGAGTAGTTTTAATTAAGTTCTCTGAGGATCTTGGGGAAGGGATATTAATCCTTCGTTAATAGTTAGAGTGAATATTGCACATATCTCAATAACTTTTGGAGTTTGTACATCCTTCCTTCCTTCCTTCCGTCCTTTTTTTTTTTTTTTTTTTTTTTAAATCAAATTTATCGTTTTTCTTGCTAAAGAGCAATTCCAGTTGGGGAACTCCGGCTCCCAGGGGCTTTAACGCTACCCCACTTCCAGCACTATAAAACAGAGGCCTGCTGTTTTAATCACGCCTCTCTCTCTCTCAGTGTTGTTTGCGCCCTGGTACAGCCCATCTGCCTTGAATCTAGGGCTCCGCTGGGGCTGCACACATCTGCCAGCCAGACTACCTTCGTACACAATTACTCAATCCACCGTAAGGCTCTTTAATAAGAAACAAGTGTGACAACGGCAAGCCTCTTTCCTCCCCCCCCCCTTTCTCTCTCTTCTCCTCCCTTTTAAACCAGAGTCAAAGAGCCCTAATAGAGACGAAGCTTGATAGATCTGCCCAGGTGTAGGTGAAGTGGTCCAGCCTCAGGGGTAATACACGCTGTGCTCTCACGCTGAAGTTGAGTTCTCTGTCCTGACTGGCTCTCCAGCGGCGCTGAGACCGCTCCTTGCCCAGTTACAGAGTCAACGTGCTTCTCTCTGCTCACGTTTATGCCTAATCCATAGGGTAACCTGGAGCTAACCAGGAGCCTCGGACCAGCCCTCGGACTCCAGCTCAACGACAAAGGACCACAGATGCAGTAAGTTGAAATTTTACCTTTTTTTCCCTTTTACTTGGGAATTAATTAAGGGTGTTTACTCTTAGAGAATCCTCTAAAGACCGAGCAAAAGTGAGCCAGCAGAAGAAGCCTGGGTTCCTAAGCCTGTGGATTTCCCCAGGCGTCATTTCATGCAGTGTCCCCGGAACTGCCTCTGAGGCTTAAATACTCCACAAGTGACTCCTCATTCAGAAGGTCTGTGGGATAAAATGTGGCACTAATAATAATGCTAACTCGATCCTGTAGCCTGGCCTATTAACGGCTATTTCTGGGTGAAATATCCTTTATTACTGTCCAAAAAAAAAAAAAAAAAAAAAAATGTTGGTGACAAGTGCACTGTCCCACTTCTCAGGAGACAGAAGAAAGTCTTTAAGAAGCCATATCCTACTTGAAAACGGATTTCAGCTTTCGTGCCCGACTGTAGCATTGCATCCTTGATGTATCAATATAAGGGATTTTCCTGTAATTTTTGCTTAACAATTTTTTCCTTGATCTCTGTGTCTCACTAAAGAAGCTCTTCCAAAAACTAAAAAGTGGTATTAGATGGTAGCTGTAATGACAATGATAATGCAATTTTAAAAGAAAAAAAAAACTAAACCAAAGGTCATTTGTCTAATAGCCTAGGAAGAGATATTAAAAACAGATGTCGGAAATCTCAACTGTGACTTTTTGCTCTTTCATGCTTGGTTTAAAGCAGCCTCCACATTACGTTTACTTTGCATTTACAACTTTGGATTCGCCACTAAACTGTGTTTGAACTTCAGATTCAGATGATCCCTAAGCCAAGCCATGCTCCGTGAGCCCCGCTCTGAATTTTACTTGGCTACAGGGAATCTTTTGACTACGATCCATATATCTCGACTGTGTTCACAAGCTCACTGTGGTGGACTTTCAGGTGGAATGTCAGCCAGTGTAAAAGAATGTGTTTGCGCCTCAGATGTGCGACACTCTGTGTAGGAAATAAACAAGAAACCTGTCTCCTTATGAAGATTCAAGTTATAATAATGAATCCTTCAAATATTGCCCAACATGATCAAACAGACAATAAAGACTGTCACTATGTCACTACATTTCTATTAATAGTTTCATTAATTTTTTAATGTAGTCTTTAGTATTGGAAGATAGTGCCTGGAAGCTATTGTCATCTCATAAAACAATGTGCATGTATACAGTATATAAGAAAACACTGACGAAATGTGATTGCTTTTTCTTAAATAATCCCCAATGGCCACTGTTTTGCTTTTGTTTTTTGACTATTATAGATGGACCTCGTTGAAAATGATGATTTAAAAACCATGACGGTAGAGTCTTGATGGCTCCTTTGTGTATTTTCAGAAATGATTTAGCCTGGATAAAGTTGCTGCTATGAGAGGTTTAATTAATTACTTTTAGCTAAATATATTTCTTTAAGAATTGCATTTGACATTACTGATGGTGGAGTAAATGCAGTTTAAAAGTCATCCTTCATGGACTACTTTAAGCAACAATTGTTGGCATTGAATAGCGGTCAATGTCTACCCCCTACAGGGAGAGAATCTAATTTCACTGTGCCTTCCTTAGCGCATGAATGCTGCAGAGTACAGTTCACACATATGAATGCTGTAACTGTGTCAGTGATTCCAACAAGTGCCCCTTAATGAAAAGGTCAGGGCCGTGATTAATAGGAAGCCGATTTCAAAGGCTGCACCTCACCTCAGCACTGCATTGCTGCTTGTGTCTTCAGGATTTATTCATTTGCCTTTCAAAGTATAATAAAAATCGAGTGGTTCATTTTGCACAGTTTTGACGCGTTTTGATTGTTAGTTCAATATTATAACAAAATAGCAGTTCGTGTGTTAGGTTTAGGAGAGGAAAAAAAATCAAGTGGAAAAGCCTACCATGCCAATAATTTAGGCTGATGAATGAAAATCTCAGTCTTTATTCAGAGAGTGAGACGACACGTCTTTTGCCTGAGTTTCAGTTAATCAACTTTTAAGAGGCTATCTGGGGAAAGGTGGCCTGTGGGAGGACCGGTTTTATGTTTAAACTCATTACGATTAAATGCTACCTAGCTCTGTGTTATCAATACAGAGACAACTCAGACACAGACTTTTTCCACACAGAAGTAAATTTCATTGAAGAATACTGTTAAGTGAATTTAAAAAGAATAATTCTAACTCTACTGATAATCTCCAAGAAGCAGTTACAGAAAATGGCTAACGGTGACTTCATTGTACTTGCTCCAAATATGACCTATGCTGAAAACATCAACACTATCTATCTTAAAATTTTTAATTATTCTTTTTGACTGAAATTACATTTTGATAATAAATTCCGAAATGTGTTTATAAATCACTTGGCACTTAAATATGAAATCCTATATTTTTATTTACATATGTATGTTCTAACCCTGTGGTTTTATTCCTACATGTTTTCAAACATATTAGATTGCAATGTAATTAAATAATTAAATAATACAAACAATATGAGAGAATTTATATGAAAATGCCTGTAGATGTAGAGAAAAGGTTTTTGTTTTTATTTTTGAGAATCATAAATTATATCAAGTTATTTGTCTCTTAAAACTTTTTCTCTTTAAATCTAAATCAATGTATAATTTAATAGCACCGTGTTTACTTAGGATCAAGGGGTTCAGAGAATGCATGTGCACTAAGTATGAGGACAGTACACAGTATTGAAGATAGTTGTCACAGAAGAAGCTCATAATGGTCACTCAAAGGATAGGCAGGAAGGTAGGCTCTGGGCAGCAGTCACGGAGAGTCCTAGATGCCCTGCATCTAACATTTAACAGCACAGCGTGGTGCTCTGAATTGGAAACTTACCACTACAGACAGGTATCAGTGGATAACAGGAATGGTGCAGTTACAGTGTATTGAGCGCCAGACTTGACTCTCTGCATCCAGTCATTATAACCCAATAAAGTATGCAATGTTCCTTTTTCCACTCATAAATGCAAATGGAAAGAGGGGAATTGTCCATTCACAGTCTATAAACTGTGGAATGTGCATTCAGATTTGCCTTGTTATGTGTCAGACCCCTCAATTTCCTTGCCCTAAGGTCTGTCTTGTCACTAGTACCTTCCTTCTCAAAGCAAAGTTGAAGGACATTGATAATGAAAGTTGTGACTCTGACAGCCTTGCTTGAATGCCGTGCAGGGTTGCCTCATCAGTAGGCATGTAGACTCCATGTTACTTTTCAAGCTTTTATTATATATGAAGACAAAGTTTGAATTGTATGTCAGAAATCAGAGGAAGAGATAATTAGCCCATAATTTGTCAGTTACTAAGTATACATTCTTCTTACTCTGGGGTTTAGAAACATCTTCAAGCTATTTCTAACCAGGCTAGAGGACCTGTCAAGAGGTGGACAAGTATCAGTGGCAGCTCATTCATGGTCATCAAATGCATTTCCACCTCCGAGACTGAAGAAAATTGTTGTAAAAAGGAGGCTGCTGCTTGTTTGTTCCAGCTGCTCAGCTAGCTTAGCCCCAAAATAATCACACAGAAACTGTTTTAATTAGAACACTGCTTGGTCCATTAGCTCTAACTTTTTATTGGCTAACTCTTACATATCAATATAACCCATCTCCATTAATCTGTGTGTCACCACAAGGTCGTGGCCTACAGCAAAGTTTCAGCACGCCTAGCCTATCTCTGGCAGCAATCCATGGTGTCTCCCTGACTCTGCCCTTCTTTCTCCCAGCATTCAGTTCAGTCCTCTCCGCTTACCTAAGTTCTGCCCTATCAACTGCCAAGGCAGTTTCTTTATTCATTAATGGAAATCACAGCACACAGAGGGAAACGAGTTGAGCATCACCATCAATGATTATCAGGCCCTGGATATTTACATTGAAAATGTTAGAATTCCATTAGATTTTTCATTTATCTGCTAAAACACTTACTTCCCATTATAGACAGAATAATACATACTATCTTTTGAGAGATTGGAAATAAAATATTCATGATAGTAATCTCTTGTATTTCGTAATATTATTTTAACATTATGAGACTATATATTAGCTCTGAGATCAAAACAAAATAAGCATATTCAAAGAGTTCTGTCATGTTTTCATTATTCCACTATTTCCTTTTAAATTAGGACAGTGTTTACTTTACACACATGAAATATTTTAAAAGTGGAGGAAATGAGCATAAGGAACTCGATGAAACCTTGAAGCACATCTTCCACATTTTCTCCACACACTGCATCGCTTGCAACGGCTCCTGTAGCTTTCACATTTCCTTTGCTGTGATGAAAGTTATTTGATGGATATTTTTAAATATGATTGGCATGTAAGAAGCTATAGACTGTTCTCAAATGTTTAACACAGTGAAGAAAAAGTGATTTTTGCAAATTTATCTCAAGGTCCTAGAAGAATGAATGCATGCTGGTGACATCTGAAATCTTTAAACACCTTAAGGATTGATGACTACCTTAAAACAGTGGTCAAGATTTTCTCTATAACTATCCTTCGTCAGAAATACCAATAGATTCACTCCATGAAGTTAATCTTCACCTCATGCATCCCTTTGGCTTTCCCAGGAAGTACCTTATGCTTATTTGTTGGCAGCTTTCATCTTCTATACCCCATTTCTCTTCTATTCCGCTCACCTTCTTCCCCCTTCCTTCCCTCCTTTCCTTCCCTTTTCCCTCTTCTCTCCCTTACCCTTCTTTCTTCCTTCTCTCCTCCCTCTCTCTGTTTAGTCTATCTCTCTCTGTCTCTCTGTCTCTCTCTCTCCTCCTCTTCCTCCTCCTCTTCTTCTCTTCTCCCTTCCTTCCTTCCTATCCGCTCTTCTTCCCTCCCTGGTCATTTCCTTTTTCAGCTCTTCTCTGTCTCATCTCTCCCCTCTCCTTCTACCTACACTCCTCTTATTTTCTTTCATCTTTCTCCCCCCTCCTCTTATTCTCCATTCATCCTCTTACTTTTTTCTCTTCACTCTGCCTCATTTCTCTTTCCTCCATCCCTTTCAAAGCTTCTACTCCAGTTCGTTCCTCCACATTCCAATCTTTCCATGATATTAGACATTATTTTAGGTACTTCTTTCTCACATTTCAGAGAAATATTGGGGGCAATAACACCTAGGCACTGGCTGCTGGACAGGACCTCTGCCCTAATATGGGGGTTCTCTTGTCTCGGCTCACTTTCACAGTTTTAAACATCACAGAGCCCCAAATCGTTACCACAGCAACCAGTCCAATTTATCATGCATTCTTTGCATGATCAACAACAGTCCCTGTTCCTGTATATATATAAAAAAAACTTCTACCCATATCTATAATCAGCATATAAAGTTTGGGTATTAACACTGTTCCATATAAAATATTTCCCTTTTTTCCCTAGGTTCATTGAAATAATAATCCCATGCACAAGCTTGACTTTGAAAATTGAAATTATATTCAGGAACTCACCGTCATGTCTATGTATACAAAATAGTTTCAGATATACCATGTAAGTCAGAATTCAGAGAGACACCTACTTAGCAATCAGCTTCTGTTTTATTATTAATCTTACAAACTTTATCTTTGGAAGGAGAGGACAGGGGAGTTGTTAGATTCCATTGCAGATTTTGTCTAAAATCTGAGAATGTGACCTTATGTATGGTAGCATGTACTAATATACCTGAATTTTGCACTAGCCAATGATATTTCTGGAAAACATTGTTTTCCTTCATGCTGCACTCTCTTTTCCTTATATAAGTCAACAGGTTCTAATTGTGCACTTAGTTTTGCTTATACTGTCATACTTTACTGAATTACCAAATTAAGATTCT
This sequence comes from Arvicola amphibius, assembly GCF_903992535.2. NCBI lineage: Eukaryota > Metazoa > Chordata > Mammalia > Rodentia > Cricetidae > Arvicola > Arvicola amphibius. The sequence continues at coordinate 15,267,225 of NC_052064.1, forward strand.
GTGGAGCAGTGAGCATGACATCAAAATACTGTCTGTTGTTGGAAAAGTACAACCTTGCTTTCAGGATGTAAAGAATATCAGCATGGCATATGATCATATCAAAAAGATTTTGAGCTGTGGAGAATTGGGGAATTTGAACATTAAAACAAGGGACAATAACGCAAAGCTTTTTTTGCAAGAGTTATAATGAGTTTTATATGTAGTATATGATTAAATAGTTGGCATAATTTATGTTGTATTACATAGAACGTAACAATATTTTCGCCTGTGGTTCAAAATTTGTTTTAGGGAGATTTGCTCTGAAAATCTTAGTTGAGATCAGATTCTTTTCAAAGCATAAGTTTAAGTGAATAACTCTGTCGTTGACTAAAGAAATACTTCTCAAATCTTTTCTCACTTTATAAGCTTGTGTATGATTCATGGCTGGTTGAGAGTATTTGTTGATGACTTTATTCTCTGCTCCAGTACTGAAAATTTTCAAAGCAAACCAAATTGAACGTATCACTCAATTTTGACATCCTACAAGAGAGTCTCTAGGAGTGAAGTCTCAAATTGGTCCCACCATAACACCCACTCACAGCCATCACTGGCACAAGGTAGAGAATTGAAGTAATTTCTTTGAGTAGCCTGAAATTTTGAGTGGTATGACCTCGTGTGCAAGCAGCCCCATTTTGGGGATAAAAGAATATACATCGAAGACAAACATTAGTTTTATAACTGAGTCTTTAATAAAATACATTATCTAATTTTTCTTGCTATCTAGCAGGAATAGATTTCATTTTAGTTTTAAACATGAGAACTCTTTATTTCCATGGATTTTTGAACGATATTAAATCTGTAAAATTATTTCCAAAGAAATAATCTAATATTGAGAGCAATACGCCTGTGCAGATTTATTAAGGTATTCACATACAACTTCCTTTGTGGTAAAATCTTTTTGTTATAGTATATGTTCCTTCGGAGTAGGGAGATCAGAGACCTGAACTCTTCTGTCACATCACAAAGTTAAATACTGACTGAGCTGTGCTGGTTTACACCATCATGACAAAATGCCTGAAAAACTCAAAGAAGGGAAAATTTATTCCAACTTCCGGTTTTAGAGATTCTCCTCTAAGGTTAGTTGTCCCCTTGTTGAAGGCCTATGCTGTGACAGATTCCCATGGCAGGGAGCACACAGTGAAGCGCAGAGAAAGAAAGTAATGGACACACACAAAAGAATGCTTTTGATTGGCATACACCAGTGATCTACTTGTGCCAGTTAGATCCTTATTCCTGGAGTCCATTTGGAACTGGATTCCTCAGTGGATTAAGCCACTGAGGAAAGGAGAGCCCTCCCAACCCTATCAGTGCACGACCACAGACTGCACTGAGTACCAGGCAGTCAACAAATGAGCAGCTGAGAGATATTTCATGTTTAAACCTCACAGGAGCCTTTGCAATTTGTGTATGTGTTCAACCTGGCTTGAAAGTCTTGGAATTATTTTTGCATCTTGTATTCATTGAATACACTGCTGTTTCTTTGGGAGAACTTTCTACTTTGGTACTCTCAGGCAAGCTCAAAATGGCTTCATTTATCAGAAATGATGTATTTCACATTAAACTGTAATATTGCATCATGTTTTAAGATTAGCACACTAATTTCATTACTATGACAGCATAATGAAAAGTTTGCTTTTGGTGTATGGGAGTGAGCAAGGAACAATAAGGATATTTTTTAATGTTCTCCATTTGGCATTTTTTACTACATATTCCAGAATAATAACTTTGAATATCAACATATTTTTATTTCAATTAAATACTATGGAAGATTATAATATTTTTTTCTACTTTTGTGGTTTCGTCATCTTCTACAAGTTCTGATATGTAGCTAGCTCATGCTAACCTCACGATCCTCCTTTCTCACCTACAAAGTGATGGTGTCTTCTTTAGTGTGAGGAGACACTGTGATCACAGCAACTCTTATAAGAGAAAGCATTTAATTAGATCTGGCTTACAGTTCAGAGGTTTAGTTCATTGTCATCATTATGGGAAATGTGGTGATATGATGTGTAAGCAGACATGGTGCTGCGGCAGTATGGACAGCCTGTAGACATGTCTGCGTGACATTTTGTAAATTGTTTGTTGATACAGGAAGGCCCAGCCCACTATGGGTTGTGATACTTCTGGATTCATAGGGAAGGAACTGAGCTAGCCCAGGAATGTAAGCCAGCAGACAGCTTGACTCCACTGGTTTCCACTTCAGTTTCTGTCTCTTGTTCCCACTCTGATTCTGTCAATGATAAACTATTTCCTTGAACAAGATCATGAAATATGCCCTGTCTCCACCTGAGTTGTCTGTGGTCATAATGTTTTCACAGCAGCAGAGATGCAATAACACCAAAATCATGACTTTAGAGTTTTCACTTATAAAATCGTTTGAGATAAATGAAAAAATAGTTTGTCTTTTTAATTTTAATGACTAAATATGACTTCACTTGTATTGACCTAACAGATGCAATAAGGCATCTTAGAAATATTGATCATAAGATATATTACTTTCATAAAGAAGTGTGCTTATTGTTCATATTTAATAGTGCATTCTAATGACAAAATTAATGTCACAAAATAATTGATATACTATTCTTGAGGATAATTAGATATCCCCCAAGTTATCTGGATATTGAGAAATGGAGGCATTGAGTCTTTCAGTTACTTGAACTCCATTCTGTTAAATGGTTATTACACGTAAAGAAATTAAAATGTATTTCTTGTACTTTAAATGAATAATAATTTGCTTCAATCTATTAAACACAATCTTTATTCTGTCAACATATAGTCACCATAATAAAATGGAGAGAAAGCAGTGTCATTAGCTGAAAAGAGTGAACTTAATTTACCTTGACTTTTGTGGGATAAGAGAAAAATCATATAATATCATCTCAAACATTATTTAGATAAAATAGAAGGATTTATTACAATTGCTTTGCTTGTCATTTTCCTACTAAAGCTATAAATCTCCAGAAAATTTGTCAGAGATGTGCAAAATTTCTGCTCCTTCTTTCGTCTCTGCTACACTGTGTTCTATTTAACAGCTACTGCATTTCAGACTCTGTAGTGGCTTCACTGTCTCACCCGGGATGAGGAAGATACTTAAGGCATTGGGAAATTTGCTTCTTTGGCAAAAGCTCCTCGCCCTACTCTATAAGCAGCTTTGAGATCATTTTTGTCTTTGAGTAAATTTGATCTCAATCTGTGAGGAATGATGGAGACACATTCAAAAGAGGTGAGAATAAGGAGCACTTGAGAGCCTGGGATCTCCATGAATATTTAGGTGGACATGAGTTTGTTCTTGGTGTCTGACCCCATGCTTCTGTGGACTTGCTCTCCTGGCAGTGTGGAGAGCAAAGTCATATAATGAACTTAGCTTTTCCTTAGCAAATACTAAGTGTTGGGAAATTTTCTTTAGATTCGCTCTTACCTCTCCCACACCTGTCTCAGTCCAGGGGCAATTCCCTCCACTTCTATCATAAATTCTCTCAAAGTCTCCTTTTTCTGACTTTTGGTTATCCTAACATTGAACTTCTGCCAATAGCAGGGCATTCACTCCCAAAAGTTCCTTGCTACTAAATCAATTTATTTATTTTTTGTCTTGTTTCTCTCTTTTCCTTATTTCAGAGCTCTTTTCTGTTGGCACAAAAGTCACTCCTAGGTACTGAAAGGGAAGCTGGTTTAAGAGATGATAGGATGTGGAAAAACACCGTTTGGTGGAACATCACTTAATAGATGGATTTCTAACACACTGCGGGAGATTTACATTTAAGTAAGAAGATCCTTTCATTCAGAACATTTTGGTTTTTAAGAATGATTTAACTCAGTTGCACTAAAAAATTCTTAGGGATGAGATTCAAGTCCAGGGCTGGATGCCACTGGATTTCCTCTGCCTGTAATATCTGTCTCAGGCAGGCCTGGTTCCAGTAAGGAACTGCTTTGCCTCCCAAGAGAGATGTACCCCCTAAAAGTCCCTGGTAGCTTTTGCAGCCAATTCCAAAATAGCTTTGTCTCTCTTACACTCTACATATTTTAAATTTAAGTATGCTGCTCAGGTGTTTTTCTGTTTGTTTGTTGGTTTGTTTTAAATTGGCAAATGTAAGGGTCACCTGGAAAGAGGAACCCTCAATGGAGAAAATACTTCCACCAAGGTAAGCTCATTCCTGTAATTCTCCTTTCCAGCAGTCATCAGTACCCTAGAGTCCATTGTCTAGGGGAGGGGCTTTCAGGAGGAGGAGGAAAATTAGCCTCTCCCAGGGACGAGGCCTCTTATTGGTTGACCAGTGTAGTGTGGTCAGCCCTGTAACTATACACACATAAGCAACAAAAACGAACTCAGCAAATTGTATGTATGTTTTTGTGTGTGCATGCACATAAAGAGAAACACATGTAGCAATAATAATACAACAAAAAGGGCTATCAACTTGAGAGGAGTGTGATATTTGAGGGCTGAAGGAAACATTGGGAGACATACAGGGGAGAAAAAGAGTAGAAAAAATGAGAAAGAGTGGCAATTTTATTTCACTTAAACATATGTTTTCAAAGCAACAACAACAAAGAAAATACTTCCATCAGCTTGTCCTGGAAGGCATTTTATTTATTGATGCTGGAGGTCCCAGACCATGAAGGGATGTGCTGTTTGTGCACAGCTTGTTCTGGAAAGTATAAGACAGGTAGTTGACCTTGAACCTGGAGAGCAAATTGGTAATCAGAGTTTCTCCACAGTTTGTAAGTTAGTTCTAACCTTCTGCTTCCTGCCTTGAGTTCCTGTCTGAATTCCCTTCTGAGTGGACTGTATGTTAAAGGCTTAAGTAAAACCTTTCCTCCAGAATTGCTTTTGGTTATTAGGCTAATCATAGAGGTGGGAAGCAAACCAGGACAACAAGCAACAGAACAACCTTAATGAATGAAAATCTGTGCCCAGCACAGTTCTAAAGTCTACTTAGAACAGCGAGTTTCTCTGCCAGTGTTTCTCCATCCCGGGCACCCCTCTGCAGCCTATTAGCTCCAGGTCCTGCAGCCCAACCCAGTTTGCTTTTGAAATTGTTCAAAAAGTCTGGGAAAGGGAAAAAATTAAGAGAGGCACACAAAGCTCCCTGGCTGGGAAGGAAAAGCTTCCACCTGAGAAGCTCTTGTTCCAAGTGGCTTCAGCAGAGATGAGCATTTGTTTGTCTTGTTTTAACAAATCCCATTCCATATAGTGAATCATTTGATTCATTGGGGGGCTAGGGAGACTTTGCCTTGGATTGCTGCTGGGTGCCCAAATCTTTTCATCAGTCCAAACTTTGAAACTTTGACTAGTCTCAGAGTATTTCCATTGACTCCAAAGTTACCAGGCTAAGTGAGTTTCTTTGATGGCTTGAGGCCGTCATGATTTTCAATCATCATGAGCCTTTTTGTTTGAAAAGAGGCAATTTGTACTCCTACTGTGTGTCTTGTTTATTAGTATTATTGTTCAATTGCTATAGATGTAGCACTGAGTAATATATATTTAAATGTCGTCAATGATTCATGTTCATTTTGTTTAGGATTGCATGCGTTTTTAAAAGAAGGAAGTATAGCTTTGCGGATGTATTTATTCTAAGGTTTATTTAAATATCCTTCTCCACTCCATACAATCTAGCTTGAGATGATCTTTCTATGCTCTGGGTTTAATGATGTGATACCTGTGTGATTTACTTCATGGATTCTGATCCCGATGTATTTCATACCTTCTTCTAACCCCCATTAGAAGCTAATCGTTCTGAATACAGGCTAAGTCACGTCTGCCTCTCTTTGTGCATTGCAGCCATGAGCAAGTAGATGTTCAATAAATGTCTCTTGACTGAAAAGTGACATTTGTACCCTATAAAATCAGGTTGAAGGGTTTTTAATTTGTGTCCCCATCTTCCATTTGCTGTTTAATTGACTATTAGCTACAATTGATTGATAGACATGAGGAATTTTTTTTTTAGGTGAATTGGCAGCTATGTAAATACAGCACTTAACCTTAAGCACCCAGCCATTAACCTTAATCACTGTCCATTAACCCCCAAGTACCCCAGGTTTCTCCCCTTACAATCCCCCCAAACAGACCCCACTCAAAGTGTTTTTTTAACATGAAAAAGTCTCTCACTAGAATGATTTTTATTATTCTGAAAATGGCCATAAAAAGGGCATTTCTAACAGAACACTTGAGTCCATTTCATTGAATAGCTGCTAATTAATTTTCCATATGTCCAAGGGAGATAAGAAGTAAAAAAAAAATTATTTGTGGGATATGTTAAGAAGTGTTTGACAAGAGAACAAGGAGAGCATTCTTTCTAATCAGCATTTCACACATGAGGTTGCTGATCACAAGAGAATCTCTGCATAACCGCACACGCTCAGGAAACATAAGGAACATTTTCCTATAGCTAGCACTAAAAGTCATGTTGAACATGAATTCCAGGCATAACAATGCAGTCATTTTAAGAGTACACTACTTCAAATAATTTCTGTTGAATGTTAATTTATAAAAGAGAAAGGATCAATGACATTTTCTTTAAACATGGCACTTTAGATTTGTTCTTCTAAGTCCTCTTGTCTTGTAACCAACATCATTGAACTAAAAATGAATCATTTTCATAATCCTTTAAAAATCTACATTATCTATTTTTCTCTACATCCCTTTTATAAAACCATAAAATAATTGTCATTGAAATCCAAAGGCATTTTTAGTTAAAATATTCAAATGTACTGTGCATTTATTCCATGCGATAGTTTGTTTTTGCCAAAGTCTACATTTACTGCTTGTGATGTGGTAAAGTAGCATTGCTAAGTTACGAAAGTTTTCTCTGTAATTTTATATGCAATTATATTTCATGACCCCAGCCTTTGGGGTGAAAACAGCAAGTCAGTGAAGTTCCCATTGTATTCCGACTATAATAGATCTTGGGCTGAGATGGGAGGGTGGCTGCGGTGGAGGAGAGAGAGAGAACACCTTGCTGTATTCAGGAAAGAAACTCAATACTAATGGACTGAATATTTTTAGATTTGCCACAGTGCTCAGTCGGCTCCAAGTTCCATAGGGAGCAGACACTAGAAGGTGTGAGCAACCAGGGGCAGAGAAGGGGCCCGGTGGCAGCTGATGTCAAGGTGCGTTTTAACAAATGTGAAATCTCCCTCAACGAAGGAGCTGGGGTAATGTGAGTACATCGACCAGAAATATGCAATCTCAAGACTGGGCTGCTTGGGAATTTTGTAGTTAAGGAGGAAAGGAGGAAGGTGATAATTAGGGAGAACTTCACATAGAAAGTAGCAGGCTCAAGGAGTTCCTTTGGGGCAAATAGCATGTCAGTATTGACCACATGCCTTAAGAATTGCTCAGTAACCAAATACCTTACAGAAATAGGAAATTTCTCTCCTATTCTTTTTTCTTTTTTTTCTACTTTGACCTTTTGCCATTTATCCCTGTAATATCCGTAGATATGCATTGAGTCTAAAATCATTTTGCTCTTTATTTATAAGTTTCACATAGCTAAACCTGTGTGCATGTGGAACAATAGCCGAGACGTATCAATATACTTGATATCTCTTTCCACAAAGTGACGAGCCATATATATATATATATATATATACAAGTTCAGAATGCGAGTAATAAGTGAAAGTAATCTCCGTTCATGTTGTGTGGTGTTTTCTCAGCTTTGTTTACTTATTTATTGAAACTTAGTGAGGAACTGGGTACTTGAACACAATTTTATGTCATTTCTATCATTGAGTCATTCGTTGTAAACACACTAAAGAGCATAGTTAGTCCTATCTACAGCTCTATGGCATATACTGTTCCAAGGCAAATTTTATTTGCAATGGGAAATTAAAAATTAGACAAGTTTTTAATACAAACATTAATAAATGTTTTAATAGAGTTTAGATCCTTACAAACTGATAATGTTTTATTTATCTGTTAGTTTTCCATTCATAGGGGTAATTACAGCCCTTTCAGGGAGTCATAACATGACATAATGACAGCATATTAAAGGCAAAGTAAACCATTGATATCCTATCAGCTACTGTCTTGCCTTGGGCTCTCACCTACAGTCCTCTTAGTCCGGGTAAATTAATTGAGTGTCTTTTTCTAGCCCTGTGTTTATTCCCCTTTTATTTTATACCATTTTGTGTACTTATCAATATTCAATATTTATTATCTATCTAAATTGAAAAACAGCCAAATCCTATACCCATTATTGATCACAGAATCTATTCATATCTTTTAACTCCATCACCTAGATGTCTATAAACGGTCACACATTCATGTTATTTGTTAAATTCAGAGAAAGTCTTTCAAAGAAATCTAATTTGATATGAGCAACTTCTTGGTGTTCAGTGTTTTGTAGACACTAACATGGTTGCTCTACAGTGGAACAACCACTCTATTCTCGGTTTTAAAGAAATATACAACTTAAAGAAATTCCCTTTGTCCTCTTAAACAGTTTTACTTCTGCTTTTATGTGTGTGTGTGTGTGTGTGTGTGTGTGTGTGTGTGTGTGTGATATAGTGTATATGTATCATATAATCTAAAATGTGATATATATATCGAATTTAAACCTAGGAACCACAAAGGAGATACAAATATTGTATATTTGTCCAGTTGTCTGCATTTTATTAACATAATCTCCAGTTGAATCTTCGGGAAAATAATAATATAACCCCATTCTTAATTGCTGGAGAATACTACATGCTTCACATTTCTTTTCCATCCCTCTGATGTTGGACACCTATGATGTTTCTACAGCTTGGTTATTGTGTATAGCACTGCAATGAACATTGATGTGCAATTGTCTTTGAGCTATGTTGACTTAGAGTGCTCGGGACAGTCCGGGGAGTGTTGTAGGTCAGGAGTGATCAGGAGAGAGTATCATGGGAAGGAATATGCTCAACATGCAATATCAATGAAAACTTCGGGGGAAAAAAAGGCTTTGCAATTTGAATAACGTGTGCTTCTAGCAAATCTGGCTCTATTTGTACATTTTTACCTCATGCATTTTATTTGATTCATGTGGAAAATAAATATAAAGCTTAGAGGAACAAACACACCCCCATAAAATTAATGTTTAAACATTGCGGAGAACCACAGAATTTGAGAGTATTCTGTAAGAAGTGAGAAAGTTAGGCTATCTCCTTTTCATCCCGGAAAAGACCAGCTTTCATAGCACATACAATCAGGAGCTCTTTAAGTAAACACACGTCCTTGTGCCTTCCAGAAATCAGTTAACAAAGTATGGCTAGGAATAAATCGCTTACAACACAATTGAGAAAATAGACAAAAATAGATAACTTTTCGTTTTATAAAATAAACCATGGGTTGCACGTGACATGAATTTTCCTCTATACAATCTGCCCTTGGAGTTCATTCTGATCTTATTTTATTTGTATGAGTTAGGTCAGAGAGTCAAGTGCAACTCAATAACGTCTACTCTGGCATCTGTTGGACTGCTTTTCTCACTTGAGTTTTTCCTCAGATGTTAAGTAAAAAAAAATGTAAGAAAATGATATGTTTCATATGAGTTTTTAAGCCGTAGAACAGCAAGCCAACAAACTGCCACCACCCCAAACCCAATGACAAGAAACAGTGTAACCACTCACCACATTCGCCCACACCCTCACACCAAACGGACAAACAAGTACACAAGCAGACCTAAAAAAAATGAACCAAGAACACCCGCTGCAGAAACAGATTCTAACAGTTTACTATTGTAGAGATTTAAGGTTGAATGTGTGTACCCAGTGGAAAAATAAATAAATAAAAGGGGCGGGAGGAAAGTCAAGAAGAAAAGGAAGGTTGGCAGGGAACCGAAGAGTAGAAAGGAAAGAAAGAAGGTGCATGTCTCTTTCCTGGGTGTTAATGGAACGGTACCCCCACCCCACCCCAGAACTCCTGAGACCCGGGACTCCTGGGGCAAAGGGGCAGAACTCTGGCGCCTCCAGTCCATCAGAGACAGTCAATAAGAATGATGTCACAGATGTTTCATTGTTTTTCCCCCCATCCTCTCAATTTCCTTTTCTGTTCTCATACCTGTAAAAAAAAAAAAAATCTTTTTTTAAGTTTTCAATCATTTCTTAAAACCCACTAACATGTATTGAATCTACTCAAGCCTCTAAAAGAGTGACTGTCCTAATCCAACATAAACATGGAGTTCCCTTGGGTCCTTTGTGCAGGTTCTCCATCCTTGCTGCGGAAGGCACGTCTTTTTTCCCAGGGTGGAAGCATGTTGTAGGCATCATCACCTGCGCTTGTAATCTCTGGGGACCTGCTAGTGAATAGTGGCTATTAATTAACAGTTTACGATGTGCCTCTCACTCTTCAGAGGAAACACACTATATAAATGCCAAACAGTAATAATTCACCTCTGTTCTCCCCTTTGGGTTCTGAGTTTATTCCCTATCACCCTCCTGAGGGGGGAAAGAGGCAGCATTCTTATTGGCCCTACCTAGAGGATAAAGTGGCAAGTGTAAAAACAGCTTCTAGGAAGAATGGTTGCAAATGTTGCTGGGAACAAAAAGAAAAGAGCAATCCTTGGCCAAGGAGGCTGAGATGGAAATTCACCCATCAGAACTCCCTGCAACTGGGGACCGAAGCAGAGATTGCTGCTCTCTGTCCTCTCTCACCCCCCCCCCCCCCACACACACTCCGCCAATTCCTAGGATTGTTCCAAGCCTACCTACCATAGTCACAGAAAGAGCTCCCACACCGAGAAGGACGAGTCTGAGTTCACTGTTCTAACTCTGTCTTATGAGGCTAGAGCTTCTTGCGTTTAGTTTCTCATACATGCTGTTTGCAATATGAATCCCGTTTGCTCTTCTCATCTGTTTCCACTGAACAATGTGAAGGATGATTCTTCTGCTAAGAGAAGTGGGGGTGGTTAGTTTCTGTTCTGTGACCATATCTGGTCTTAGCACTATATCAGAAAGAAACTGTCCTGTTACAAGGCCGAGAGATAAGGAGTGGGTGAGTCAGGATATTCCTACTTCATAATTGGGAGGCACACAGAGCAGAGGAGGGTTCCCGACATGACCTTGGTTTCCAGTAATATCCTGACTTGAGTACAGTTCAGACATCTGGACCTTCCTTCAATAAGGTATGAAAAAAATACACCCATATTAATATTTGCTTCCATGTAGCAAGGTTAAGGTTTTTCTACATTTTCTCCCCACTTAAAATTTTACTCTTAAGGCCAATATTTGATAGCATTTTTACAATCGAAAGGTTTCTAATTATCATTTGAAATTTGTTTCATAGTTTCTTTACACCCTGACTTTTATGTCCAATAGCTTCAATAGATATCAATTTTAATATACTTGATTTAGAATATAGACTTTTGATATTTCCCAACTCTCTTCTTCCTGTATATGATTTTGGCCATGGAAAGAACAAAGTTGTTAAAAGACAAAAATTCCTGGTGGAACCCTTTACAGAATAGAAGGGAAGGAAACTGCTGCTTTAGGTTTCACCTAGATTTGTGCTCACATTGCTTATATTCTGCTTTAATCTCAGTATCTCTGTGCATAAAACATGCGCGATGGCTCAAAGCAATCCGACGCTACTGGTAATGCTGCAGAAAAGATGGCGACCTGCTCAGTTCCCGCGTCCAGCGTAGCCGACTCAGGACACAATCCAGTTTCTCTGCTGTGCCTATGATCCCTGCCATTGCCAGTCTGCACATTTAGCACATGAATATTGGCTGCCAGTTGTATCATCTGCCACCATGGGCAGACCGTGGTCTTTCTTGAACACCAATATTTCCCTACACTTTGGGTAGAACTTCTTGAATTGTGATATTTAAAAATGGTTTCCTGCTGTGCTCTTGCTCCTTAGTCTGAACATTCCACTGATAGAGGTGGTACGGGCATCATGGTGAGGTCTAAAGGCGGGAACTTATGACCCAATTTGCTACATATATGACATTTTCCATAGGAAAATTTTCATTTGGCAGAAAACTTAGAATGAGCTCTAAGGCGGTTTGAACTCAGGCAGTCATTGGACATGGTGGGGAGAGATGACAGCGTTAACTACACAGTCTGGCAAATGTGCTAAGAAAGAACCAAGGGTAATTCAGACAGAAGGTAGAATAAGCAGGTTCGGGAATAAAAAAGGAAACCATTAGTATGTTTAGGTTAGGTTTTAGAATTAAGATTTTTTTTTTTAACATCTACATCAGTATCTCAACTTATTACCCCAAGTCTACATCCTGTGAACGCCTTTTCTTAAAGCTTCTCTGTGCTAGCATAGCACAGCGGAGCAGTAAACCTCAAGCCTTGCCTTGGAGTCCCTGTTCCAATTTCACCATTTTACTAAGAAAACAAAACATATAGGCATGTTATCACACATATACTCCCACCCGTTTTGTCTTTGCTACTCTGGTCATATATTAATATTTTATTATAAATTGGACACTCAATTTGAGATAAGTAATCCCGGGAGCTCCTTCCTACTGCTTGTTGCATTGGTCTTTTAAAATGCTACTAAATTAAATTTAGTCTGGTGATCAGTGCCAGGTCAGTTCAATTAATAATGATCCTGAGCATTAACCTAAGATAGTAAGGGGAAAATCTCAGCGTCAGGTGATGTGGAGATGGGCTGATCCTAAATGTAATCTTTGCAATTATAAGTAGCAAATTTTTATTGGAACTAGGGATCTAAAAAAAGATTTCCCAAGTCAGTCTCATGTATAAAAGCATGTTTCCCTAGAAACAAAGAAGAAGAAAAAACACACACATATAGCAATATGGCTGGCTTAGACTATCTCTTTTTGGCCGGGGATTTGGGGATTTTGTATGCACTCTAGCAATTCCAGGTCTAGATTTCATAACGCTTTGTTGCCTTCTCTCCCTCGAGGATGTAAAGCCATTGGGATGGGTTGCTAACACAATTTCTATTTTTATCCTTCAAAAGACGGGACTTATTGTCCTATAACCAAGCTTCGCGTTTAAATGTTACTATAAATTCAAGGTCTTTTGGCTTTTTCTGCATCCCATGTTCATTTTTTTTTTTTTTTTTTTTGCTATGGAAAAATGAGATGCAGTGTGCGAAGCAATACTTCAAGTGTGTTGTTTAAAACCCTGCACTGAACAACTATATATAAAATCCTTCTTCGGGGATTTCTTTGTACCCTTTTAAAGCTTTATGCATCTCTATAATAAAGGAGACCTCTATGTGATGAGTCAGGAAATTTTTCAGTCTTTTAAAGTAATATTGTGTCAACCAGTCACTGATGACTGAGAGGAAATACCATTGAGAAGAGACATCAGTGCGATTTAATATCAGCTTTCCTTCAAGGCCACTCATAAATACTAATACTTTATGACTCTGGACAGAAAAGGGAAAGAAAAAAAAAACACAAGAGATGGTGGGAAATGATTTAAACTTCATGTCTTTCTGGCTAGAGTGAACTGGTTTTATTTTCTTTAATTTTATAATATTTTTGTGTGTGAGCATATATTGTTGGTTTGAACCTCAAAGTTTCCACTGTATTATAAAGTTATAACTTCATAAATGCTCATCTTGTCTCTTTATGTGCTTATTGGACTGCTGCTTAAGTAAGTCTATGTCCTTTCCCTTCCTTCTTCTACTCAACTTTACTGGTTGTAGGCCAGTAGAGAATCATAATCTATTTTTCCCTCTGACCCAAATAATTTTATACGTGAAATCCAATTATAAAAAAAGATGTCAAGGATAGTCTTTAAGGAGAAAGAATTAAAATCATAGGCACCCTAATGAGTGGATAGGGACAAGGTTAGGAAGGGCCTATTTTTACTCTTAGACTGCTCTTTCTGCTTTCTATGCTAAGACATATTGCTAGAGAGGAAGTTTTGCAATAAACAGAATTACAGAGGACTTGTAGTCCTTAGTATGGTTGAGCGAAGTCTTGTTGCTAAATATTGGCTTTTTTCTCTAGCTGACCTAGGTTTTCCACACAAACTGGTAGTGTTATTCTTAAATTCAGAATCTTTGATCCTTAAATGTCATCCAGCCAGGCCCCATTTGTTGGCTCTCTCATCTTCTCCTCTCCCAGAGGTTTCGTATTTACTGTTTGATTATTTAAGAAAGTTTCGCATTTATAAGAATTATTCATAGGATCAGATTTGCGGTCATGAAAGTTTTCTCATATAGCCTTTTAATCTCGGCTATAAATGTGTTTTTCACTAGGAATTTTAACTTGGAATAATTAATAAAAATTCTTTGGAAATGACAAGGGAAGACGTTTTCTTCAATTCTACATGAAACCCTGTTTTAAAAATCACTTTTACTTATGTATATGTGTGTGTGGGGGGGGGACTTGTGTAAGGACAGAAAACACTTTGTGGAAATTGATTCCCTTTTTTGTGCCATGTGGGTTCCCAGGATCTAATTCACAATGTGAGACACAGAAGCTAGCACCTTAGTGGCCCACTAATCCATTTTTTCAACCATGACAACTTTTGATAATGGAAAAAACAAAGTCATCAATGCTGTGAATTATAAATACACTGGAATATCAATCCCTGAAGCAAAAACCCAAATTTTCTCTCAATATCCATTCTCTGTCAGACTACTAGCAAGTTTAATAATTGGAGAATATTTGTTCAAGATTTTAATCATGTAAGTAATAAAAGTCTCATTTTTATTGAAGATATTTAACATACTTTGTTTTGGTCTTATTACTCATTTCACTTACAATTATAAAAGAAAATTAGTATCCTGGAGAATTATGATTTCAGATCATTTTTAACATTAATTTTCTAAAATCTACATTTTCTGAAAACAGAATGTTAAGTGCGATTGTAAAGTGAAATAATTCATTTGGGTCCCTGTGAGAAGTTACCTTCTTCTGATATCATAGGTTCATCACAAAGGCATCTCATTTGCAATAAATAATTGCTCTTTTATGGATGAAATTGATTCTAACTGAAAAACCATAGAAATTGGTCCAAACTCTATTTACAAACATCACAAGAATGCTTTTACTTTTTTCCAACAGATTTTCCACATTTACCTGCTGTAGCAGATGTGGACAATGATTTAGGTTAACAACAGCAGCAAACATATTCTTAGTGATTACTGGTTGCCATGTAAGAGCACAAAAACTTTCCTTATGTTTGAGACACAAAAGAAGGAAGTAACCCAACCTGTACTTTATTATTTTGTATCAGATGCAAAGCTTTTCCTAAGCTTTAAATGCAACGGAAAGCAGCTGCTGGGGAAATATCATTACACATACCATAAGCTACAGAAACTAATTTAATGGTGATATTTTATTTTGTTCAGATGGTCAATTCTTTTCTTTTCTTCAAACTGGCAAAGCTCACAGAAATTGTATCTGGATGAAATCACTGGAAGGTGTAGGTCCATGACTAAAACCTTCTTTGCAGATTATACAGGCTTGCAGTCAAATGGCCCAGCAGGATTGATGAGAAGCTTCACGGGAGGAGGAGGTCATTACAAACAGTCCGCCATGTTTAGCCAGCTATGTGCATGAGCTTAGGCACCACGAGAAATGCTAGAAGGATTCAAAACACGAGAAGAGAAATCACACAGATTCCTTTCTCTTCGATACAGTGTGTTCCTTTCTTCGGCCTATTTCTATTTCTAAATGAATCTTTCTCCTGTTTCCTTAGTCTCATCTAACCCAAATTTTCCTAAAAATCTGATCATTTTATTTTCTTGAACTGCCAGAGATAATAAGAGAAAGGGAAGAAGAGAAAGATACTGTGTGTGTGTGTGTGTGTGTGTGTGTGTGTGTGTGTGTGGAGAGACAGAGATAGAGAGAGACAGAGAAGCGCGGGAGAGAATCAACTAAGGTTTCATTACATCAGTATGATCATGAGCTACACTTGAAAACTAAGTGAAATTTCAACTTTTGTTGAGTTGTTTCAAAAAATCAGAAATTTTATGATAGAGAAGGAAATTAGAAAATCTATTTTTTAAAAACACAGAAGCCCTTAGTCATCCTATGGATCTATGTATTAAACAAACACCACTGTGAAACAGACTGTTCATCTTGCTGCAACCTTTGGTGAACGTGAAGGTTAGACGTCTGCCCCTACCTAGCAACAATTTTAATCTGAGATCCTTCCTCTTCTCTGAGAGGAGCTTGTGTTTGCTATTTGTTCACTCCTTCATTATTTATAGGGTAGCTCTCAAGAGGACCTACGGTACAGCTCTAGATAAGAGAACGTGATCAATTTAAACCGTTGATAAAAATCAAAGACAGCGAGCAATCCAAGTTAACACCAGCACGGTAATGTTTTAGATATTAGAGAAAGAGCTAGGCTGCCCTGCAGGCAAGAACCTAGCAAAGTGCCTTTGTAATGACCTTAAATACAGTCAACTAAACACCTGCTGTGGATTGTAGCTGCAACCTTTACATAAATAAGACAGTCTTCCCACTCAGGAATGACTCCCAGGTGGTCCTGGCACAGGCTGGTCACATCTGTGGGGTTTTAGGAAGCAGAGAGGAGGGTTCTGCATGCTGGCACTCTGCCACATGACCTTGCTCAAAGATTTGCACAAATAAGGAATTTTAAAAATTCCCCCTAGATATGACAACAAGAATGGTGAACTTTATAATACAATGCTGATTGCCTTAGCAGGGTGGTTTTATCTCCATGGCCCTATGGCCCTACACATTTTTGTTTCCTAACTAGTTTTTTTTTTTTTTATAAAATAATTTCAATGTACTGGCCCTCCCAAATTCTAAGTAAGAATTTGATCTCATCAGTGGTAATCTACATACAATATGCTATTTACTTTGTTCTTAAGAATTTCATGAGTAGAATATCGCCTATCTGTCTTGATCTCTATTTTGTGTGTGTGTGTGTGAGGGAAGAGAGAAATTTAAACTGATTCTTAGAAGAAAAAACATTGACTATCATATATGAAATACTATAGGAATCACATCACGTGGGAAGACTGTCATTGACATCCAGAAGGCAGGTGTATTGAATAAGAGTTCACTAGGTAACCTCCATAAAGGAGAGAAAAGGAAGATTATGCGTGGAAGAGAACTGTGAAGTGGGACGCGAGAAAAGGGAAGGAAGGAGAAAAGTGTCAAGAAAACCAAGGATGCTGAACGTATGCAAAGTGGAAAAGTAGCTTCTGACATGAGAAAAAAGTGTGTCATAAATGGAGCCACATAGAGGGCTGTGCAGTTGAGAGTGTGACGTCACGCTTGAGATGTGATGTGTAGATTTGACTTCTCATGAGTTCATGTGAGGGCTGTATCTCAAAAATTTATATAATTCCTTTCAAAGCCAGTTTGCCCTGAACTTTGTGAAGACAACTTAATATTCTCTTCATCAGGCTTTAGAAACAAGGAAATTACATGTATAACATATAGTAATACTGAAACTTCAACTAGATAGAAAAACTGCATGCAGATGTGAAATTCTAAATTAATCTTCTGTGTTGCCCTAAACAGATTTGGAAAACATTTCTGAACTGTGGCAATTATCCTATTTTATGTCTTATGGTTCATCATAAAGTAAAGGGCATGTGGAGATGAGGGTTTCAGGACCTTTCTTTGAGAATTGTCAAGCTGGAGGTACCAATGCTGTTCCCATATTTCTACCACCATAAGCCCAGAGGCAAATGCAGATGAAACAGTCACTTCTGTGAACTTCCAAATCCCGCATGAAGATTGTCAATTCCTCTCACCCCATCTAGACCGTGCCTACTAGACTGATAGAAATAGGTAAGTTGGTAAGTTCTGATACTGTTCATCTTAGATGAAAATTTAGGATATAATATTAAACTCATATGGCTTAAAGGTTCATACTATCATCATAAAAGAGCAGTGACCTCCTTGATTTTTCCAGAATTTTCTATCAAGGGTAGGTAAATGTAACTTGAAAAAAAAATACATTGGAGAGTAAAGGGAGACAAAATTAAGTAGTGTCTTGATTATATAACAAACTAATTTGTCCCATTCAAGTACTGAGTGAATATTTAAATGGAAAGACTGATAATATTTATAAAAAGGGTGACACAAAGTCAGTGTTAAATTTATATATCAGAACTATCCCCAAACCACTTACAAATGGGTTTCCGTGTTCTACAGATTCATTTCAGTGAGACAGTGTAACTTTAACACATGAATTAGAAAAAAATAAAAGAAAGTTATTTGACTGTGGGCTTAGAACAGTTCATTACTTACCTATGGACTGAACTTTAGTCTTTTACTTGGATAGCCTACAATCCCCATAGAGTACACGGGACTCCCACAAACAATTATGAATTCATAGCTGCTTTTTTCTCCCCAGTTAATACACAGAGGACTGATAATAGGGAAAATTATCATTAAATGTCATTATAGTATACATGTGCATATAAACACAGAAGCCAAAATTGGCATAGTCAAAATGTGGGGCCTTCTTGAGTCTCTATATCTTAGAGCCACATAAAGGGAACATTAATCTGAAAGTCCCTCTTTAGATTAAAGAGAAAATGCGTATCTAGTCACTTGGCCATTAAACAGCTCTTTCTATTTCTGTCCTTTCTGCTCCTTCGTAAATAAGAATATGTGTTCCTGGTTCAAATATGAAAAAAAATCCATTATAAAATGAAAAATCTCTAGAGACATCTATCTTACAGGCTAGCCATGACTTTCGTGTGCATCTAATGGAATATTATCTTCTTTATATCTGTTCTTCTATAGTTTATTTATATTGGTGATATTTAAAGCTAAATGAACATAAAGGTCTTGTAACTGCTCAGCTCCAAGCCTTTAATGGATCCCTCTGGAAGTTAGGGAAATGGCAAATTTTGAGGCTTTGATAGTACCTACTTGTCTCCATCTTTGGCTTTATATCGCTCTGTGAGTTCCCGTATTTTCTTCTTTCTTCTTAACACTGTATTGTTTAGACTCAGGACATTTCTGTCTCCACTTTCTGTTTATAGTGTTTTCTCTACATCTTTCACTTTCTGTTTATAGTGTTTTCTCTACATCTTTCCATGGTGACCCCTTTACCGTCAGAGTTCAAGTAAAAGATTAACTCCTTACATCAATCTTATATTTCTTTTTTCCTATAGTTACAGTAGACATTTTTGGGGAAAAGCTTGTGTTCTGTTCCTCATGACTTCTATCACATGACATTTTCAGTTTGAGGGTTCTTGTAAAATTATGATTTTGCTTTAAAGCAAAATTATTTATTATTTATTATAAAATAAATCATTAATTATTTATTATAAAATAAATTATTAATTATTTGTATTAATTTAGGACTCTTCTTATGTTTTAATGGTTTGGATTTTTAATTTTTCTTTCCTTTCTGTCTTCTTCTCTTCTTATTGTTCTTCTTGTTCTTCTTGTTCTTGTTCTTCCTCCTCCTCCTCCTCCTCCTCCTCCTCCTCCTTCTTCTCCGCCTCCTCCTCCTTCTCCTCCTCCTCCTCCTCCTTCTTCTCCTCCTCCTCCTCCTCCTCCTCCTCCTCCTCCTCCTCTTCTTCTTCTTCTTCTTCTTCTTCTTCTTCTTCTTCTTCTTCTTCTTCTTCTTCTTCTTCCTCTACTTCTTCCTCTTCTCCTCTTCTTCCTCCTCCTTCTCCTCATCCTCCTCTTCTTTTTTCTGTAGATTGGGTCTCAGTATGTAACTCTGGATAAACTGAAAATCGTGGATATTTATATGTCTCTGCCTTGCAAGTGCTGAGATTAAGTGTGTGAGAAGAGGTAGGAATATCTAAATAGAAAATTGTGTTTATGGATATTAAAGTTTCCAGATCACCAAACATGCCACTAATTAGTTAATGAGTAGATATGTCTGTCTTCATATATTTATACTGAGTGCTTTCTACATATCATGAGCTGTATATATGTTTGGAAGAATAAAGAATCCTGATGTTAAATAAAGCTATATAAGAAAAGAAAAAGCATATAATCATGCAATGATAATACATCATCATATGGTTAAACCATATATCATGGAATAATATTTTATCACATTATTACATTTATGAAAAAGGGAGAAACTAAAGAGGAAAGAAATAAGGAGAAAAAGGAGGGAAGAAGGAAAGCAAGGAAGAAGAAAGGATAATGGAAGGAATGGGGAGAGAAAGAGATGGAGATTCATTTTGAGTTGATTTGTGGGAAATTTACCACAAACAGAAGTCCATGAACAAAACCTCAGCAGACCCTAAAACTGAGGACTTGCAAAAAGAAATTACAGGAGCTAAAATTTTAAGGACTGAGGTCAAAGAAATTTAAGCATCCAAAATTACATCATTTAAAAGTTATAAAGTGATCATAAGAGGACCACTGGTAATTAATTGTCCAGAGTTTCTCCCTTTGGATCATAGAAAAAAAAAAGGTTGAGGAATGTATGCAGTTAAAAAATAATGAATTATTCTGTTGCTTAAAGTTTGCACATCATCTTTAGGAGAGATATTGAGTGAAAGCTCAGAGAATTCCAGGCAAATCTATTTTGATGAAGGAAATTTCTGTTTATAAAGTAGGGCAGATGGGTCAATAAGTCTTCACACTGCTACACAAGTGTGAAAACTAAGTTACACACTCCAGAATCCACAAAATCGGGGTCAATTAGCATGCATTCCAGGTGTTCCTTTAGACAGATAGGAGACAGACACAAAAGGGATCGTGGAAATTCTCATACCAGCGAGGCCAAGCTGGGGGGGAAGCGCGCGTGCGCACACACACACACACACACACACACACACACACACACACACACACTGTCCTGGATAGTTCTGAGTCATCTTGATACAAACTAGAGGCATTTGGGAAGAGGAACTCTCAACTGAGGAAATGCTTCTTTAAGATTTGCTTGTAGATATGTCTGTAGGACATTTTCGTAATTAGCGGTTGATGTGGTGCCACCTCTGGGCAGTGGTTCTTAGGATGTATAAGAACTCTGCCTGGACAAGCCATGGCGGGGTTAGGGGAGTCAAGACAGTCAGTAGCACACCTCCAGGGCCTCTGAATTCCTGATTTGACTTCCATGGATGATGAATTAAGTATGTAATGAACCCCTTTCCCCACAAGTTGCTGTTGGTCATGGTGTTTTATGACATCAATAGAGAAGATAATTAAGGCAGAAACTGTACCAAAGTTGAAGGAAAGGACTGGCACCTAAGGTCTTATAACTTCCCTATCTGTGCCATGATAGGACAGGTACTCACACAAGAATTAGTGCACCACCCCTCCTCTGCCCCATCTCTGTCTCTGTTTATGTCTTTGGTTCTGCCTCTTTGTTTTGCATATGCACGCGCGCGCACACACACACACACACACACACACACAAGGTTGACATTAAAACTGAAACAAATGAACAAACATAAGGACTATAAGAGAGGACTCTAAAAGCTAAGACTACTGGGGCATTTGCCAAAGTGATGGGATCACAGATACTCTTGTGGGTACAACCAAGTCATTGTTTCGAAATGAACTTTCTGATGCTGGGTTCCTCATGAGCACATTTTATCTTGCTCCCTTTTTTCAACAGGCTCTTAATGTACAGGTTCAAAATTCAAATCTGAGAAACATTCCTAATAAAGAACGTTCGACTGTGAGAAAGCTTGTGTATGTTTTAAAGAAAATCAGACAGACAAAGGCGTCCTAGGCATTGTAGTTCCCAAGTTGGAATCTGAGGATCTTCCAGAGCCAGGGTCAGTATGGGTGATCGTACAACACTAGTTTTTCACATTCCTTCAGGGCTTCATTGGCTTCTTTACCTCAAATTACTTGGGAAGATTCCAGAAATCACAGTTGCTGTATGTAAAATTTGTCATTTCTTGTTGCTTGATTAATTTGTACTCCTGAATTATAGACTGCTCTCCAAAATCTTGCAGCAGTGGTATTCTGAAAATGTAATACAAGCTGAAAAGCAGGCCATATATCTTCTGTTGTTTCCTCGGAAAGCTTTAGTATTAAAGCTCACTTTTGTGAATAAAACACCATTCACTATGTAATTGTCAAAACATAATGTCACGTAGAAAAAAGCTTTGTAAAGTATAAGCTGTTAGATGTGTACATTTATGATCACAGAATTTTAAGATACATTGGACGTAGCAAACAATATTTTAAAAATATAGATACCATTTAAGACATAGATCAGCATCAAAATAAATTGTTATAAGAATCGATATTGTACCATTTCAATAGTAGTTAGGAAATAGAATCTCCTTAACATTTTCAAATCTTCTTGTTAAACTATTGGTCCTTGTGACCAAGAAGAAAAACACAAATTGAGGTCTGACTGAATGACATGGAATCCAACGAGAAATTATAGTTAAATACAAAATAAATAATATATCTATTTTATGTCAATATGCAGTGAATTTACTATCCACACCTAATTTAGTTTCTTTTGTTTAAAAGAATTCCGCCCCAATGTTATTTTAATTCCTTAAACAGAAATAGAATTGGTATTTTTAATTGGATTTATCCCTTCTCACAGTGTCAGGGTTTATTTTGGTCCCCAAAAGGTGTACAAAGTTGGAAGAAAGGACATCAAATTATCTTCATTGTTTTATGTCTTCGGCTTCATCAGTATGCAAGAAAATCCAACCATATATGCATATGTGCCTTCAATTCTGTATCCAGAGTTAGTCATAACTAAGGGGAGTGAAGACAGCTGAAAAGAGAAAAGAGATTTCCAAGTACTCGTGCATCAAAAATACATATTCATAATGGAACGTTATCTAACATGCTTTAGGGATGGAGGACAACATTGAGCTGCTGAGAATGTCCAAGCCTATATTCTGCATCCTCTGCTGTCTGCCCTTTCTGGTAGAACACAGCAGGATAGTCAGCGGAGGGTCTTGCAATTTTGCTCTGTTTGAATGCTTAAGCATATTGAATGTAAGAACGCAATTTGGGGGATATAAATGTCTGAGACATAAGGCAGCTGCAGACTGCTCACGAAGAACATGTATCAACATATTTAATCTACAATTCATTTCACATCTTGTTATAGAGCAGCGTGTCTATTACATAGCATTTAGAACAAACTATACACGAAGAGCATCACACTCTCTTAAATAAGCCAAATGGCATTAATCCCATGAATTTTAAGTTTCTATTTGAGATACTAAAATAATTTTAAAGAAACAAAAGTGTTTTAAGAGTATTGAACTAAATAGGCCTACTTTCCCACTGAAAGTCTTGGGGATTCTCTTGATTTGAAATGTAATTACAGCAATCTGCGCCTGCAAGGAGGAGCGTTTCAATGAAGCTGTGTAACTCAATTCTGTACTCGGTGTACTTGGGTACAAGTTACAAGAAGTCAGAAAATAACACCTGAAACCACAGTGCACAAGCCCTGGCTTCCCTGCTTCCTAAATGTATTTCCTTTCTGAGCCTTATCTTCCTCCTTAGTCCTGAAATAGGATCCCTGCCCATCCCCAAGGCTCAGGATGTCTTCTTATATTATGTAGCATGCAATTCAGCTTTGAGCCAATAACGAGAAGGCATTTTATTATTCAAAATGCTGGTATCCACCCAATAATCTGGGAACATGAAATTGCTTCCATACCTGTGCATTACAAACAATCATTTTCCTAAATCTAACTGAATGCATCTATTATTAAAAAACAACAATGCCTAACAGCATCAAACTTGCCTAAAAACTTGAAAACAATTATTACTATTGTTCTCTATCCTTCCTGCCCCATACCCACAAGATTAGTAAATTATAGTTCACAATTCTTGATACTTTTCTGAAATGTAACATTCACTACAAAGTTGAACACCATATTACGAGTCTGTAAATAGGTTAACGAAGCAAAGCTGACTTTTTCCCACTGTTTTATTTAACTGTCAGTTTGTAGATATATGAAGTTCAGTAGAAAAATGTGTATTTGATATAGCAATTGCTTTGCATATGCTATACAATTCTGAATTCAGAGTTAATTCTTAAGATTTTGCAAATTAAAATAGCATTATTGAACTGAGTTAGTAAGCTGAAAAGTTACAGGTAAGAAAAGTGAAACATTTGTATTTATTTATTTATATATTTGTTATATAAATTTGGAAAAAAATACTTAAAGATTGTAATATTTTTGTGAAGAAATTGCAAAACAAGAATTTAATGCAATTGGTTGTTCAGAATGGCAAATGAATCTTCAAGAAATCTGTAACCCGTTCTTTTCTGGACCTCAAACCCACGTCCCTCTGCCCTCAGCCGCTCTAATTGAGATTGTATTATGTGTCGCTATGCCCATTACTTTGCTAGTATGGATGGTCCTCAAGCTTTTAACTCGAATTTTATCTTATTTTTCATCTCTGCTAAGGTTGATAAAGACAACTGACAATCGCCTATAATGTCTGCACATGGATTTTTCTGAACAAAAAGTTTCAGGACGATAGAATTTTAACCTTTACAATCCATCACCGTCATCTTATAGAAATGATACGCAAGTACAGCAGTGACATTTCCATGGACTTTTCTTCGTTTCCACAGATTTGGGTAGATTCTCCTCACTCTTAGTGTTTCTGTGGTTACACAACACTTCTTTCTCCTGTTTTAAACTGGGTGTTTAGAAAGATGAGGTTGAGTTCTTAACTGCCACCCATTTATCATTTTCCACATGACCTTTTTCTCAAATACCATAACTTCCTGCACTGTGAAAACCGGTCACACGCTAGACTGGTAACGGACACCTCAAGGATTCCCATAGAGACTGAATTGTTGAGGTGCTGTTGCTATCAACTCAAGCCTAGGGATAACTGAGAGCTGCCGAGTCTCAATGTGATTAATCGAGTGTCCTGGGCAATTCTACGGCAAACCTGGAAGCCTAGACGCTCTTTCTGAAGAAGGAGGGGAAAATGAACAAATCCAAAGCTTCCCAGTGAACAAGAGATGGAAACTGATGATTAAATCACGTTGTAGGATATATTAAAATACACAATGGATATATAAAATATAATTTCCCTTGAACTCTTTCTAGGATTTTCTTAGCAATGTCAATTAAACTCGTAAGAATTGTGAGTTTAAAATATAAATATACAACATCACATGTCTATTGATGCTGTGCTGCAGTAGACAAAAAGGTCAGCGATAACAAGGAAGAGTGTGGAGGTGTGAGGCAGCACAGCATTGGTTATAAGAAACGGTATACTCAAAGTAAATTGTAGACTTGCAAAAACATGTTCTTTTGCAACCCTGTATATTTTTTTTTAAAAAAAAAATGCACTATAAATGGAAAAAAGAATGGAACTAAATGAGGAAGTTTTATTCATGTGTAGAAGAAGACAACTGGCTTTTGCTCATGTTAAATGAGCAGTTATGAAATTTTCTTGTTCAGCATGCACCGTTGTTGTAGACTTGAGGTATTGCTGTCATATATTTCATTCCAATAATTTAAATTAATTAATTAATTTTTTAAAAAGCATGTTTTTTTTTTCTTATACCCATCCCGGTTCCCACTCTCTCCCCTCCTCTTGTGCCCTCCACTTTTCCCCACCCCACCCTCCATCCACTCCTCAGAGAGAAGTCTTCATGAGAGACTTCTTATGGAGAGTCAACAAAGTCTGGCACATCCTTTTGAGACAGGACAAAGGCCTTCCCCCCTATATTTAAGCAGAGCAAGGTATCCCTCCAAAGAGCACGGGCTCCAAAAATCCGGTACAAGCACTAGGGATACATCTGGCGACACTGCCAGTCTGCCCCAGCCACACAACATTCACCTGCATCTGCAGGCCTAGCTGGGTCCTATCCAGGTTTTCCTGCTGTCAGTCTGGAGTCAGTGAGCTCAAACTAGCTCAGGTCAGCTGTTTCTTTGGCTATCCCTATCATGGTCTTGTCCCTTTGCTCATATTATTGCTCCTCCCTCTCTGACTGGACTTTGGGAGCTCGGCCCAGTGCTTAACTGTGGATCTCTGCATCTGCTTCCATCAGTTGCTGGATGAAGGTTCTATGATGACAATTAAGGTAGTCATTAATCTGTTTGCAGGGGAAGGCCAGTTCAGGCACCCTCTCTACCATATTGCTTAGGTCTTAGCTGGGGTAATCCTTGTGGATTCTTGGGAATTTCCCTAGTGCCAGATTTCTTGCTAACCCCATAATGGCTCCCTCAGTCAATCTTGAATATATATTAAACTCAGAATTTTCCTGATCATTTGTTATTTTTATATAAGGACACTCAGTAATCAATTATAGTAACATCACTTCAAATATACAAGCTGGTTACAAAAATGACAAATCTCCCTCCTTTAAGTAGCAAATCTTTCAGTACTGAGTATCTCAGCTCATATCAGCTATTTCCTAGAATCTGCTCGTAGTCATCCATATTTGAATCGAGGAGCTGTAGAATCAAGATTTTTAAATTGCTATCTACAGTGCTGATAAGATGGCTCAGTGGGTACAGAGCCTTGATACCAGATACCATGAGCTTAGTGCCCAGGGTCTGCATGGTGGAAGGAATAGATCAGATCTTTTAAGTTGTCCCCTGACCTTTGCAGGTACAGCAGGCCACATAGGAGTGCTCACATACGCATGCATACACAGACAGACAAGCACACACACACACACACACTCACAGACAAGTACATACACAGACAAGCACACATGCAACACATAGTGACAAGCACACATGGACACACACACACTCAGACAAGGGCACACACAGACAGACAAGCACACACACAGACAGAGAGACAGACAAGTACATACATAAACAGACAAGAACACATGCAACATACAGACAATCACACATACCCACACACACAGAATAAACTGGTTCTAAACTTTAATGAAAACTATTGTTATTTCTTTGCACAAATGTATTAAGAAGAAGCTTCAGACAAATAGAAAGGATGATTCACAAAGAAATTTGAGAGCTTATCCCTCTGTGCGAAAATCATTTTCCACTGAAAAAAATCCCGGTTTGCTTCTGGATGCTCTAACCTACTCAGGGATCCCGGAAATGAACACATTTTTAAGGTAGGCTGAAAAAGTCAAGCAATGGTTTTTGGTAATCAAATGTCTATGGAACATTTGCACAGAGTGAATTACCAAAGTCTTTTAAGTATGCTGGTTTAATACAACAGAAAATAGTAGGTAAAGTAATTTTATAGGACAGTGGATGGACACCTAAGTATTTCGCTCTTGTTTGTGAAGGAGGCATTGGAACAATGCTTAAAATGTTTAAATAAATTTTATTTAATTTTATACCAAACTACATAGAAGAATTAAATATTTTGTAAGGATTTATCTATTAACATCTTCAATTTCATAATAATAAATAATTTCTTATTTCTATAATCTCATTTCTAAACTCTATTCTACATTTCAATCATACTCAAGAATAACAGGAGTTAGTGTGATAATATTCCACATGAATTTATATTTATTATTTAATGTAGTTAGGTAAGAACATTGGGTATTAGTATTTAGGCTCTGTTGTGTAGAATACTATACAGAGACCATTTTGGGCTTTGAATTCTCAGAGATTCACTTTCCTCACCTCCCCTATGTTAGGGTTAAAGATGTGTACCTCTATACCCAACTTAGAAGTATAATATTCCAATTAAGCCAGTAGAACTTTCAGCTTTTATGTAAATCCTGTTTCATTGGGTCTTAGTGTTTGATTTAATTTAAAGATTGTGGTAATCCTTGAATGGTGTAATTTATTAATAAAACTGAAGAAATATTTGGTTTGTACTATGAAATGACTAGAATTCCTAACTAATTTATTGAGATCTCAAAAAATTAACTTCCGTGTACTTTGATGATGATAAAGTATCTTAAAGAGTCTTTTATATGATTGAATGTCTATGGCATGGATTTTAATCTTGCCAGCAGATGGCAGAAAAATTCAGATTTAAATTGTTTTTGTTAAGCAGCCTGAAGGGATTCATTTTGGTTTGTTTTGTAGTGTGTGTTGGGGGCGTTATTTGAATGTTGGTTATTTTGGGTGTATTCTGTTTGGTGTTTTTACAAAAGCAAAAATCACTAGCAACATAATTTTAATACACAATAAAGCCTAAATTTGAAGACATTTTCTCTTTTATCATTATACTTAAGTTATAAATTTTACTATATTAATTTTAATTTTGGTGTTATATGTTTAAATATTATAACTGAAGTTTATGTTTACTGTTATTTGACCTTTTTCATGATAGGTATGTACTTGTTGTACTTCCCATAATCAAATGACTGGTTGCTTAGCTCTTTGTCATTTATGTCTCGGCTGAGAAGAGTGAAGGTAGACTATACTGTTTTAGCAGTAAGAAACTCAAAAAAGAGGTGACAGGAAATAGATAGAAAAGGAGGCTATGCTGATATTTCAGAGATCGAGGCCAAGTATACACTTGCCTGTGTCTGGCACACATTTAAAAAAAAATAAAATCTCTTAGCCATTATGACAGGTATAAGATGGTATCTCAGAATCATCTTGATTTGCATTTCGCTGATGGCTAAGGATGTTGAACATTTCCTTAAGTGTCGTTGAACCACTTGAAATTCTTCTGTTGAGAATTCTCTGTTTAGATCTGTACCCCATTTTTAATTGAATTATTTGGTATTTTGATGTTTAATTTTTTGAGTTCTTTATATATTTTGAAGAGCAGTCTTCTGTCTGATGTGGGGTTGGTGAAGATTTCCCCCTATTCAGTAGGCAGCCTTTTCGTAATATTAACTGTGTCCTTAGCTATATAGAAGCTTCTAGTTTCAGGAGGTTTCATTTATTAATTGTTCCTCTCATTGTCCATGATACTGGTGTTTTATTTAGGAAGTGGTCTCCTGTACCAATGCATTGAGGCAACATCCCACCTTATCTTCTAGCAGGTTGAGTGTGGTTGCATTTATATTGAGACCTTCAATCCATTTGGACTTGAGTTTTGTAAATGGGAATAGATATGGGTCTATTTTCATTCTTCTACATGTTGATATCCAGTTATACCAGCACCATTTGTTAAAGATGTTTTTTTCCATTGTATAATTTCGGGTTCTTTGTCAAAAATCAGGTGTTCATATGTGTGTGGATTAATATCCAGATCTTTGATTTGATTCCATTGGTTAACCTCTCTGTTTTTATGCCAATACCAGGCTGTTTTCATTACTCTAGCTCTATAAAAGAGCTTGAAAATTGGGAATCAACCTACCTCAGGACCCAGAAATACTACGCTTAGGCAAATACCCAAAGGATGCTCAATCATATCATACTACAAGGATATTTGTTCAACTATATTTATAGCAGAATTATCTGTAATAGCCAGAACCTGGAAACAACCTAGATGTCCCTCAACCAAAAAATGGATAAAGAAAATGTGATCTAGGAAGCTTTGGATGTAGGGGGGAGGCCTTGGACTTCCCACAGGGCAGGGTTTCCCCTGCCCTCTCTTAAGGAGAGAGGGGGAGGGAGGAGGGTAAGTGGGGGAGCAGGAGGGGAATGGGAGGAGGGGAAGAAGTGTAAACTTTTGAATGGATAAATAAATAAATAAATAGATAAATACATACATACATACATACATACATACATACATAAATGTGGTCCATTTACACAAAGGAGTACTTACTACTCAGTGGTAAAAAACCAATGACATCTTGAAATTTGCATGCAAATGGATGGAACTAGAAAAAAAAAAAAACATCCTAAGTAAGGTAACCCAGCTCAGAAAGATGAGCATGTTATATACTCACTCATAAGTGGATATCAGCTGTAAAGCAAAGGATAACGAGCCTATAGTTCACAACACCAGAGAAGCTAAGTAACAAGGACAACCCTAAGAGAAACATATAGATACCCCTGGGAAGGGGAAGTAGACAAGATATCCTGAGAAAATTGGGAGCATGGGGATGGAGGGAGAAGGGAGAGCACAAGGGGAGGAAGAAGGGAGAAAGGGAGGAGAAGAGCTTGAGGGACCAGGATAGTCAAGATGAAAGAAGGACAGAGAGAGAGAGAGAGAGAGAGAGAGAGAGAGAGAGAGAGAGAGAGAGAGAGAGAGAGAGAGCGAGCAAAGAAAGTGATGTCTTGATGGAGAGAGTCTTTATGTTTAGTTTTTTGAGTTCTTTATATATTTTGAAGATCAGTCTTCTGTCTGATGTGGGGTTGTGAAGATTTTCCCCTATTCAGTAGGCAGCCATTTTGTAATATTAACTGTGTCCTTTGCTATATAGAAGCTTCTAGTTTCAGGAGGTTTCATTTATTAATTGTTCTTCTCATTGTCCATGATACTGGTGTTCTATTTAGGAAGTGGTCTCCTGTACCAATGCATTGAGGCAACATCCCACCTTCTCTTCTATCAGGTACAGTGTGGTTGCATTTATGTTGAGACCTTCAATCCATTTGGACTTGAGTTTTGTAAATGGGAACATTCTTCTACATGTTGACATCCAGTTATGCCAGCACCATTTGTTAAAGATGCTTTTTCCCCATTGTATAATTGTATATCAAGAAACCTGGAACTAGAGAAATTGCCAGGAACCCAAAAGGAGGACCCCAGCTAAGACCCTAAGCAATAGTGGAGAGGGTGCCTGAACTAGTCTTGCCCTGTAGTTCTATTGATGAATATCTTAAATGTCAGCAAAGAACCTTCATCAAGCAACTGATGGAAACAGAGGCAGAGAGCTGTAGCGGAGCTGTGGGCTGAGCTCCCAAAGTCCAGTCGAAAAGTGTAAGGAGTGAGAATATGAGCAAAGAGGTCAAGACCATGATGAGGCCACCTACAGAAGCAGCTTACCTCACTCTGCGTGGACAGGAAAGGAATCATCATGAGGCCAAACTAGGCTCTCTGATTGTGGGTGACAGTTGTATGGCTGGAACAGACTGTGGGGCCACTGGCAGTGGGACCAGGATTTATTCCTACTGCTTATATTGGCATTTTGGAACACATTCTTTTTTACTGGATACCTTGCTCAGCCTAGATATAGTAGGGAGGGCCTTGGTCCTTCCTCAAAACAATGTGCCTTTCCCTTTCTGAGGAGTTCATGGTGGGTGTGGTGGGAGCAAGTTGGAGCAAATGGGAGGAGAGGAGCGATTGGGAACTGGAATTGGTATGTAAAATAAAAAGGAGTAGTTTTTTTTTTAATAATAAATAGGTAAAAAAAACCTTTAAAAATAAATGAATAAATAAATAAATTAAATTAAACCTTTTTAATGTCTTGTTTTAATACAATTCCACTTGACATCACCTGGATATAAAAATAAGTTAGTTGCAAATGTAATGAAAACAAAAGTATCCAATTGCTCCTTATTTTTTGTCATATGTACTTTTTGCTATAGTTTCTTTAAAAAAGAATTATCCCCTCAGCAAAGTAATAAAACCAGGGAAGTATAATTTTCTTATTTTTTCTGTTTTCTTTTCTTTTTTCTTTTTTTTTTGGCTTTTCGAGACAGGGTTTCTCTGCAGCTTTTTTAGAGCCTGTCCTGGAACTAGCTCTTGTAGACCAGGCTGGCCTCGAACTCACAGAGATCCGCCTGCCTCTGCCTCCCGAGTGCTGGGATTAAAGGAGTGTGCCACCACCGCCCTGCTTATAATTTTCAACTCACGCATCAAGTCAATGGGTTTTAACCAGCTAGTTGCAGTAACTGCACTCTAGTGAACTTTTCTGCTTGCTCTGAATTCTTCAAACAGTTTGCTTCATTGTCTTGCTTGCTCATAATCTTACTTTAAATTTTATTGTCATATCAATGTGAGAGGCAGCAGGGTTCTCAGCTATCTGTCGATAGCTGTTCGACCCTGTGATCTCCACTGAAGTATAGTTTGACCTTGACAGTGTGACAGACAAAAGTTCAGAAAGAATAAAAGTGAAGCAAAGTTACCAAGCTTATTAACTGGAGATAAAAGGTGCAAACTTCATGTTGAACTGTAGGTAGAGAGGTACTTAATCAATAGGCAGAATGCATCAAAACTTGTAAGAAAACAAGAGTGATGTCCACTTCTTATAATGACATGTGAGTTTTATGATTTCCCTTTTAATAGCAAAGACAAATATGCCCTTCTTCTTCTTCTTCTTCTTCTTCTTCTTCTTCTTCTTCTTCTTCTTCTTCTTCTTCTTCTTCTTCTTCTTCTTCTTCTTCTTCTTCTTCTTCTTCTTCTTCTTCTTCTTCCTCTTCTCCTTCTTCTTCTCTTTCTCCTTCTCCTTCTTTCCTCCCTTCTCTTTTCCTTCCTTCTTTCCTCCCTTTTCTTTTCCTTCCCATTTCTGTCTTTCTCTTCTTCCTTCCTTT
Source organism: Arvicola amphibius (assembly GCF_903992535.2). Lineage (NCBI taxonomy): Eukaryota > Metazoa > Chordata > Mammalia > Rodentia > Cricetidae > Arvicola > Arvicola amphibius. Next base: position 15,299,362 of record NC_052064.1, read on the forward strand.
CTTCTTTTTTAATCTCCCCCCTTTCTTTCCAACTGTAGGCTTGAGAGATTTAATTGAACACAGTTTAGAGCTGTGAACTGAATTCAGGTTTTCAGAATTTTAGAGAAAGTGTTTTTAACTTCTGACTCTTCTTAGTGGACCAATATTTTCACATTTTAAGGTACTTTGTTCAAAGGATATATTTTACAACCAAGTTTAAATATTAAGAAATATTAAAGTAAAGAAAAATATGATTTAACTTACTGATTTTCTTTCCTTGATTATTTTTCTTTTGTAAGTGAAATTATAAAGTGCTTTTATTAAGTACGATATTTAGATTTATGGATGAGAAAGGAACGCCCAAGATGACAAAGCTCAAGATCATACATATTCTTGCCCCAAAGAAGCATAGTTTATCATGCTTGAGCTGTCTCTAGACAGGTGCCGTCTCTGTAGACAATTTGCGCTTCATCAGCTGTGTTGAAGTTGATCTCAGCCAACACAAAATGCAAATGAGATCCTCTGGAAAGAACTTCTCTCCTTGTCAGCCCTCTAAAGTCCTTAAAGTTTCTTGTTTCTCTACCCAGCCTCAGAAGGGCAAGCATTCCCACCTCACGTTCTCAAAAGAAAGGAGGAACACTGACTATGATGCCCAATTGGTCAGGTTTGATAGCAGGTCAGGGGTGATTCTCACACAGGCGCTTCCTTGACATATTAGCAAACATGTTTAGACCACTTCACTTTTCATTTCTACAAAAAGAAAATGAGCTCACATTACTGAAATAAGGCGAACACTGTAAGGCTATTTATTAATAAGTACATTGTGGCCTGTAGGCATAAGGACTGTGTCCTTCCGGTCGCTTTCTCATGTCGCTTTCTGAAGGCAGATTTTTAACAACTGTGTGAAATGGAAAGATCTATGCCTCCCATCTGAACCTAAGCACCCTCACCCATGCATTATGAATCTCTTTTTTCTTTCTTACTTTAAAATTTAATTTTATTAAAGGTCTAATTATTTTTATACATATCCTATTTGTACTTGCTTTAAAAAAGACATGAAATTGCAATGGTTTAGCTGAGGCTACCATAGAAAAAAATTAATTTCAGGGAAAAAACTTGCTGAAAATATTTATAGGATGTTACCACACAACGTTAACACATATGGGAAAGAGCCTGACACTTTACAAAGATTTACTTCCAGGAAAAAAAGCAATCTTGTTTGCTTGCACAAATGGTCACATAGAGTGTCAAGTGACCCATTGCACCAAGTTCACATGAGTTGCAAAAGAATAAGAAAAATGACAGTCTTGCTCAGTGACAGGTGAACTTCACATCCACCATCTTCTGTGAGGAAAACAGCTGGGGGAATTGCCTCTGCTGCCTGAGAGTCTCTCATTAGTAGCTACCCGGAAAGCAAGACTTTAGACAAAACACATTTTCTATGAGTATCCTACTACATTATTTTGCTTTTTAAGCCTTTTAAACCTATTTCTTAATAAATAGTATTACTATATTACATAGCAAGGGTCAATGCAAAGGAAATGTTAATATTTAGATTGAAACAAGAAATTGAAATAAAATTTATCATCTCTTCTACCTGAGCTAGGAGGAAAACAGATTCCTATCATGAGTTATACTAGTATGCTGCATTTTGAAAAATGTTCTCAATAGTAGTATACAAATGTTTAAATATTACAGACCCTGCTGAGAAGGTATATGTTAATAGCCTATTCTGAGGGCATTGATAGTCCCCACCATGGGGATTGAATTCTTTGCATTGATGTCAATGACCTTGTTGTCTCCAAAACAAGACTCTATAACACATCATTCATCCAAAGCAATACTGAAACTTGTGTGTGTTTTAACTGTTGGCTGCTTTTGGAAACTTGCCTTAAACAACTACCTTGAATTTTTTTCTATCCAGTTGATAACTCTGTTTTGCCAAATTTTGAACTTTTAAGATAACAAAATTGAAAGAAAAATAGTATAATTCTGAATTAAATCTTTTAGATTTCAACTCAGGTCAGGTTACTAAAACCAGATATAAGAATAACTGTTTTTTGTTTTCCCTTGAGACAGAGGCCCACTAAATAACCCTTGTGTCCTAGACATAAATATGTAGAACAAATTGGTCTCAAACTCCTGGTGCATCTCCCCAGAAGCTTGCATTAAAAGCATTTGTCACCATGCTTACTTAGTTTGTTTTGGTTTTGGTTTTTTGAGACAGGGTTTCTCTGTAGTTTTGGTGCCTGTCCTGGAACTAGCTCTTGTAGACCAGGCTGGCCTCGAACTCACATAGATCCGCCTGCCTCTACCTCCCAAGTTCTGGCGTTAAAGACATGTGACACCACCACCCAGCTGCTTATTTTGCATTTGACAGTTTCACTAAGTACAATAGACTGTCTTTGAATTCATGATCCTTCTTTTTAGGCTACTGAGTTCTGGTACTAGGGGAATATACCACAGTATCTGACCTATAAGTTTAACTTCATGTACATAGAAGAAGACGTTATAATGTTTAAAGATAAATATATAGCTGGCAGATCAAACTAATGCTTCCAAGTTCATTCTCAAGAAACTTCATTTACCTAAAATAATGTTATTGGAGTAGAGTGTGTAGGCTATATGAAAACTCCAGATTTCCAAATTCCCTTTCATTAACTTAACTTAGGAGAAAGAAAGAAAGAAAGAAAGAAAGAAAGAAAGAAAGAAAGAAAGAAAGAAAGAAAGAAAGAAAGAAAGAGGTAAAGAATCAGCAAAAAGCGAATCTATGTCCTTATATTTAATAAAGTGTAAAAGGAAACAATGACTTAGCAAAGGAAATAAGACCATTAATGGTTTTCCAATAGTGTTGTCAAGGCAAATAAATTCATTGCAATGCTTCTAACCACGGTACTTTGTAATGGAATGCTGGACATTAGAAAGTGTAGAGGCATTACGAACATAGAGTCTTCCCTCCTGCTGTGCTGAATATTTGACCATACAGAGGGAAACTTGGTGTTTGTTGTCATGCTTTATAAAAATGATTGCTATCATCAGACAAGTAATCATAATCTCAAGTTAACCACTTAGTTTTACCTCTTCAACAATATTTTAGGAATAAGAACATCTGTAATGAATTTAGAAATTATTTGTGATACCTAGGCAAGAATTTGTTCCAGAATGACTCAAAATTGACATCAGGGACTTCTTTCCATGACCTTAATTATCTGTGAAAATGACTTCACATTTTGCCCAAAGGGAAAGAGAATAACTTGTTTTGTAGACCAAGGATAGAAAATAAGCAAAGCTCTTCATTCATCAACTTTTACCTACAAGATGTTATTCTAAGGAGATACGTTGTTAACTAAGCAAGAGTATATGTTCTGGAGAAAACAATTAAATGCCATCCTTAAAGAAGAGCTACAAATCAAGGATTTCTAGCATGTCTCTTCCAAATACTATTCAAAGGCCTACTTAGAGTAAAACGAAAGGCACCTGAATTAAGGAAGAAAAAACCCTAAAGTCAGCATAATTTATAGATAATAATGTTAAAAGGATTGCTGAGTTGTCTCAGCCGTTAAAGGAATATGTTGCGCAACTCTGGTGACCTGAGTTTAATCCCCAAACTCATATAAATAAAGGCAGAAGGAGAAAACTGACTCCAGAAAGTGTCCTCTGGCCACACGCAGGTCAGGGCATGCATTCCCAAACACTTACCATGTGCATACATACTCACAAAACCAAAGAATTAAAAACTGATTTTTTATGATTACAAAATAAATTCAAATTTCCTAGTAACTAAAATCATAATATGTCGACGTGACTCCAGACACACAGGTAAATGGGGCAAAATAGGAATCACTTAGATTTAAAAGTAAACTTTTGTATTTATGGTGAGCTAATTTTAAGAATAAACAAGGAGAGAGTAGACTGTCTCTTTAATAAATTATATGGTAAAAACATCATACAACTGAACAATGACAACAATTAGAATCTAATATTATATCATACATATATATTAACTCAATATATTAAAATTTTAAATGTAAGATTTAATGTTTTATAACCCCTAGAAGAACGCATAAGTACAATCTTATTTACATTGACATAGGCAATAATCTAAAGGTTTTGATATTATATATATGTATATATATACAGACATATATATATATATATATATAAAACAATCACATACGTCATTAAAGCTAAATGAAAACACTTTCTCATATTCTGCAGGTTGTCTTTTTATTTGGTGATGTTTTTCTTCTGGTTAATTTGAAGGCAACAAAGTGGGCTTTTTTATGGCTTCCTCAGATGGCAGCTTAAGTATAACATTTCATACTTCCTAACTATGAATTTTTATTTAAGGCTCCATTTTAGTACATTTTCCATACAGTGATATACTGTCATCATAACTCTCTGCTATAGGAATTTGGCAGATGTTTGATGGGTAATTCAGGGTTGGGCTGTATTGACACGCAGCTTTAGTAGGGTGAGTAACTATTGTGTGGAAAGGCTGCATGCAGTAGCTCCCACAATACAATTCATCAGAATATAGATAGTACAATATCAGGTGTGCTTTGGGTAGCTCTGGATTCCAAAAGCAAATGGCTTATTGATGTCAGCATAGGCAATAATCTAAGGGTTATTATCAGGATGCCCCACCACTCTGAGTACCTAAAGTCATATGATGTTAAGTTGTAGTCTCGATCTATTGGAAGTAAGCAATCTGCTCTATCTTCTTTGATCCATGACTCTGTGCCACTTCCCCTTTCACCCCAGTTTTTGTGGCAGTAATGACAAAGAATACACCACCATCCATTCTGCGGTGGTTGAGTGTTATTTAGTACGTTCATATTGCGGTGACACTACCATAATTCATCTTCAGAACACTTCATCTTGCAAAGCCAAAACTACTATATTTCTACTTCCTGCCAGTTCCTGGCAACCGCCACTCTAGTTTCTACTTCCTGTTTTTCTTTTCTGCTTATTTGTATATTTGTTTGTTTTTGGTCTGGGCAATGGACAATGGCAATATATACACTACTTCATGTGATTGTACAATACTTTCATGTTCTGTTATTGCCTTATTAAACTTAAGTTGATGTTCTCAGAGTTCATACTTGCCTATGGTAGATTTTTTTTTCTTTTATAAGGTCTTTAAAATCCACACATGATGTTATTTGATGAACGACTAAAGGATTTTTCCCTATGCTCAGGAATAAGAAAAGGATTTATCCGCATTACTTAGGTTTACCATATTACTTGAATTTCTAGTCAGGGAAAATGGGGTGGAGAGAAGAAATAAAAAGGCATCCAAAGTAAAAAGAATGAGGAAAGTCATTTCTGTACACAGACAAATATCTTTTTTGGAGAAAAGTCTATAGCTCCACTAAAAACTATTCTGACAAATGAATTACTTGAGCAAAGGAGATCGACGCAAAATTTGTACACAGGAGTTGCTTGAACTTTTATATGTTGACAATTAGAAATATGAAAATAAATTAAGATATTCTATGCAATAGCATCAATAAAATATTGAGAGTTAATTTAACTAAGGATATGAAAACTTTGTATGAGGGAACCTGGATGTTTCTCAAAGGAATCACAGAAATCAGAAGTGAAATATCTTGTTGAGTGTGTGTGTGCATTTCTCTATTCACCTGCTTGTAGGCGGGCTCATTGTTTGCATCCACCTTATCACTACTGATAATCCTGTTCCTACTAATATATATATATATATATATATATATATATATATATATATATATGTGCAACAATTCCTCAGTTACTGACTTCATTGGTTTGATATAGGAAAAAAAATAGAAGTGAAATTCAGAGTATAGACTCTCATAAGTAGATTAACTGTATCTTTTGGTAGGCGGGGCTTTGGGGATGTGCTTGTATACATGTGTTAGCATGTGTGGTAACCAGAGGATAGAGTCGGTTATTACCTTCAAAAGTTCACTCATTTTTGATAGAGGAAGTTGGATATCACAATAACCTAGAGCTCAGAAAGTACACTGGGTTATTTGGCCAATGTGCTAGAAGGGATCCAGCAAGAGTCCCTTGGCTTCCCTCGTGCTGGGATTACCAGCACAAGCAGGCACCACCACCACATGTGTTTTCAAGTGTCAGTTTTGTCCTTTGAATTTAAGTCTGCCTGTTTATAAAACCAGCAACTAGTAGATTAACTGTATTTAATCCTCTTTTAATCTTTCTTGTAGTATCATTATGCATACTGTTTTCTACCTACACTCTAACCCTATCGCTTCCCTTTTTAGCACTGAGGATTTGTTTCTCTTCATCTTTTACAGTATTTACCTTTTCTCTTTCTTATCTACAATTGCCATTATTATAGGTATGAGTAGTATCTCTTTATAATTATAATTTGAAATGTCCTAGATTATTAGTCATTCTGATATTAGTGATAACCATATTAGTGTTTACTGAACATTTATTTAACATCACTGAAGTGTTCACTTGCCTTTGACTATTAATAAATCTTGTTGCTTATTTCCTCTCTGTTGAGTTTTATTAGTTTCCAAGTATCTTGGATCTTAATTCCTTATAATTTGTTTGACTTGCAATTATTTAATGTCATGGTACTGTTTTTGGTGTACAATATTAAAAAGTTTCAATTTCAAATTACTATTTTCTTTTATTGCCCAAGCCTTTGATACCAGTCAAATAAATCTCTGCCAAATAATGTCACTGAGGTTTGTGCTTTGTGATTTGCTGGAATTTTACAGCTTGGGGTTTTATGTTCAGGCTATGGATCCATTTCCTCTTATTTTGTGTGTGTGTGGTTTTGACAATGATCCAACTTTAACTTTTTGCAGGTGGATGGATGTTCAATTTGCCCAGTCCTGTTTGTTGAAAGTATTATCTTTCCTCCCATGAATGGTCTTGGCACTTTTTGGAAAATCATTTTACCAAATAGATGAAATTTCACTTCTGAATGCTGTTGTATTGGTTTTGTATCTTTCTTTCATATTGTTTTTATTATAGGTTTGCCATAAACTTTAAACCCAAATATGTAGGAAAGAAAGTCCTACATATTTGTTTTTCTTTTTTGTGATTGTTTTGGTTATTTAGTACCTTTAAACGTTATGTGAGGTACAGGATAGGCTTTTCCTCCCTATATTTTCAAAAAAGAAAGAATGATAACATAAAGAGAGATTAAAAATACTTCAATGGGAGTACATTGAATATGTAGATAATTTTGGTTGTGCTGACATGGTGAAATTCGTTTCTTTATTTCACGAACAAAATGTCTTTCCATTCATTTGTTTCTTTCATATTTTTGTGAAAACTTTGTGCTTTCTATAATACATGATTTTTACCTACCTGATTCTAAATAAATTACTAACCTGTTTTGGTCTTCATAATTCCATTGCCAATACATTTTCAAAAATTTCTTTCTCATATCCTTCATTGTTAGTGTATGTAACTAATTGTGTGTATAAACAGCAGAATCTCCCAAAATTTGATGGCATATAAATATAAATATCTCATAAGCTTATTGCCCTAAAAGTATGATGATCTCAAGTAATACCATCTCTAGACACACATATTAAAACTACTTCAGGTTCCTTGCTTGTATTTTGTACTCATTAATAAGTGGATACTAGATATAAAGCAAAGGATAACCAGTCTACGATCCTCAGCTCTAGGGAAGCTAGGTAAGGAGGACCCTAAGAGTGGATCGCCCTGGGAAGCAGAAATACATGAGATTTCCTGCGTACTCTGCAGGTAGAGGACAGTAGAAGGGAGGGCATAAGGGATCAGAACGAGGGAATGGATGGTCGAGTTAGGGGAGGGACTGAGTGAGAGAGTAGTAAAAGAGATACCTTGATAAAGGGAGCCTTTATGGGGTTAGGGAGAAACCTGGTATTAGGGAAATTCCCAGGAATCCACAAGAATGACCCCAGCTGAGACTCCTAGCAATAATGGAGAGGGTGCCTGTACTGGCCTTCTGCTGTAATCACATTGGTCACCATACAGCTTCCATCTAGTAAGTGATGGAAGCAGAGGGAGAGATCCATAGCCAAGCACCAGGCTGAGTTCTGGGAGTCCAGTCAAAGAGAGGTAAAAGGGATTATATGAGCAGGAGGAGGGAGTATCAAGATCATAATGAGGAAATCCATAGAGACAGCTGAACTCACGAACTCTAGACTGACAGTTGTGGAGACTGCATGGGATTGAACCAGGTACTTTGCATGCGGATCACAGTTGTGTAGCCTGGTCTGTTTTAGGGTCGCGTGGCAGTGGGACAAGGACTTATCACTGGTGCATGAGCTGGCTTTTTGGAGCCCATTTCCTAAGATGGGATGGCTTGTTTAGCCTTGAAGCAGGATAAGGGGCTTGATCCTGCCTCAAGTTAACGTGCCAGGCTTGGTAAACTCTCCATGCTCCACTTTATCCTTTAGAAGGAGTAGGTGGTGGGTGGGTTGTGGGGGAAAAAGGGGGGAGAGCAGGAAGAGAGATGAGAGGGGGAACTGTGGTTGGTATGCTAAATGAATAAATATTTTCTTAAAAATGCTCATACAGCTAAATCTTGCTTTGGAAGACACAGGTCTGTACCTCTATTATGAGTCATACAATGAAGTAGCACACACAGTAATGTATCCTTGACATCTCGCTTAGAAAAAAGGATGTAGTCCTTGCAGCTCAATGGCCGATTGACTACATACAGGTGTAATTACTATTGCAGACGGGTTGCAATTATAGAACTGGTCTTCAATAGATCCCATCATATCTTTATATGTGTCCTGCCTAAATGACCTTGGAATGCTAATTGAATTTCAGTATTGCCATTCTATCTTTCTCTGTCTTTATTCTGTAGTATGCCTTACACATGAACACATACCCCACAAACAAAATTCCCTCCAGCACACTCTACATTTTGATTGCAGTATATTTGTATACATCTCGTTTTAATCTTCCATTCTAAAGTGTGTAGAATACAGATAGCCAATGCATCTTTAGTGAGTTTTGAGAGAATATACTTTACCTCCTTTTACATTAGCAAAATAAATATTATATTTTGTGGTTTAGAAAATTGTTGAGTATTTTTAATGTTTATACATTTTTTCTCTAACTCTTTTCGGTGGAGATTTTTTTTGGTTTATAAAGATTTCAATTTTCATCAATCAAACCACCAAGTTCCAGTTTTCTCTGACAGTGTATATTTGTTTTCAAGATGAACTCAGTTAGCAGTGCCCCATTGTTACTGAGCTGATTAAATGACAGCGCCTGAGAAATAACTTGAACATTTCTCAAAGATGCTTTCTAAACACTAGGATTTATGGAAAACTGTTTGATGGGCTTGCGTTTTATTCTTTCCTAATATTTTATTTGCTTTCATTCTTTCAATTGATTGCTGAACACTTCAAGATTTTCAAACTGGCGTTTCTAGAATAAATTTTTCATCTCTCAGGAATACTCTGCTCTCGTGTATTATAATGTAATTTTAAGTTTTAAGAAGTATGTCTTCAAATGTTTCTTAAAATCATCCTTCTTATTAAAAAAACAAAGCTGATTTAGAGCTGAACATTAATGCTGTCAAAGCATTGGATTATTTTTAACATTAAAGGTATAATACTTCAAAAGTGAGTTATGAGCTGCTAAAATGAAAAGGTAAATTAAAGCCAATCTTGGAGTTTATTTTAGGAGACTGACTTATTAACAATATCGTTTTAAGTCACTGTTAACTAGAAAGACGTTTCCAAAGGAAAATGCCTAAAGTATAGGTACTCTCAGTATTTTCAACCAAAACCTTTTGCTAGCTTGAGTAACACTAAATCTCCCCTTTATTTGTCAACTCCAGACCATCTCATTATATCTTTTGCTGTAAAATTGAATGTCCAAGAGAATTTTGCCATAAACAATTACTTTCCCTTGATGTTATTGTTAGTTATTGTTGCTTGGCACCTTCAGGAATCACCCCAATTATGTTTACATCCTATTGTAAAAACCATTATGAGCATTTATTCTTTATATATAATGTATTTTATTGTATTTATTTTATTATTATTATAATAATTATTAGTATTATTATTAGTAGTAGTGTGTATGTGAGTTCATGCCTGCATTTAGGTGTCATAGTGTCCATGGGAGAGTCACCAAAGCACTGTGGGAGTTGGTTATCTTCTGCCAACCAGGGTTTGAACTTTGTGTACAGGTTTGGCAAGAAGGGCCTTTGTCTGCTTAACCATCTTGCCTTTCGAGAAATGTGCATTTAGCAGTGCACAGAGCTGAAGAGCTATTTTAAATCAGTCACTGAGATGCTGGTTTTTAAATTTGTTGTTGTTTGTTTTGGTTCTGTTTTGTTTGTTTTGATTTTGTCCAAATGGATCAAAGACCTCAACATAAAACCAACCACTCTGAACCTCATAGAAGAGAAAGTGGGAGGTACACTTGAACACATTGGCACAGCGGACCACTTCCTAAATATAACCCCTAAATATCATAGACACTGAGAGAAACAATTAATAAATGGGACCTCCTGAAATAGAGAAGCTTCTGCAAAGCAAATGACACAGTCAACAAGACAAAATGGCAGCCTACACAATGGGAAAAGATCTTCACCAACCCCACATCAGACAGAGGTCTGATCTCCAAAATATACAAAGAGCTCAAGAAATTGGTCATTAAAAGAACAAATAATCCAATAAAAAATGGGGTATAGACCTAAACATATAACTCTAAACAGAAGAATCTAAAATGTCTGAAAGACATCTAAGGAAAAGCTCAACATCCTTAGTCATCAGAGAAATAGATATCAAAATAACTCTGAAATTCCATCTTATACCTGTAAGAATGGCCAGGATCAAAAACACTGATGACAACTTACGCTGGAGAGGATATGGGGTAAAGGGAACACTCTTCCATTGCTGGTGGGAATACAAACTGGTACAGCCTTTTTGGAAATTTCTCAGAAAATTAGGAACAACCTTACTCAAGACCCAGCAATACCATTTTTGGGTATATACCCAAAGGATGCTCAATCGTACCACAAGGACATATGGTAAACTATGTTCATAGCAGCATTGTTAGTTATATCCAGAATCTGGAAACAACCTAAATGCCCCTTGAGCAAAGATTGGAAAAGGAAAATATGGCACATTTACACAATGGAGCACCACACAGCAGGAAAAAATAATGGCATCTTGAAATTTGCAGGCAAATAGATGGAGCTAGAAAACATCATATTGAGTGAGGTAACCCAGAAAGACAAATATCATATGTATTCACTCATAAGTGGTTTTTAGACATAAAGAAAAGAAAACAAGCCTCCAATTTACAATCCCAGAGAAGCTAGAAAACAATAAGGACCCTAAAAGAGACATACGTGGATCTAACCTACATGGGAAGTAGAAAAAGACAAGATCTCCTGAGTAAATTTGGAAAATGGGGACCATGGGAGAGGGTAGAAGGGGAGAGAAGAGGATGGGAAGGAAACAGAAAAAAATATATAGCTCAATAAAAACAATTGAAAAAAAGAAGTTCAAATTATCACTTTCCTCCAATGTGCTGATAATGATAATAATAATCTATGGAATTTGAAAGCTACATGCCTTATAGATCATCAGTAGATCTTTATAACATTTTATTCACATATATTCTATATGGCATTTTACCTATTTTATGATTTAAAAATCTATCTGTTTATAACATTCTGCTCTTTCTTTCTAAATTGTAGGAACTTCAGAATTCTTACACAAATTTCTCCATGCTTGGAAAGTGTGCTAGTTAACTATATTTTTTGGATAATATGTATGTCAAATTTTCTTTTTAATTATTTTCGCTTGTCTAAAAATCAAGTACATTTCATTTTAATTGCTCTAGTAGCTAAATGCTGTTAAAATATGCATGTTTCCTTTTGATTATGTAGTGTCATAATTAGAGCACTCTGGAAAAAAAGTAAAATACAGAAAAAGATAAGGGAAAGAGTGTTTACAGATATAGCTTGCTCAGTTGGCTCTCCATTCCTTTAGACAGTAACACTTCCATATTTCTGAATGCTTTGCATGAGGTTCTTTCACGCTTTGTGTCTATTTCTTATAAAATCATCTGCAATAGCACAAAGATCACAGCAGCATACCAAAGAGGTATTTTTAAGCTACTTGTCATAGCCTGAATATAAAATATCACCTACTGGCTCATGTATAATGGTCCTGGTCACCAGCTGGTGGCTCTATTTTAAGAACTGGTGAAAACTCTTAGAGGTAAGGCCTGGATGGAGGAAGTAGGCCACTGGGGAAATATAATTGGAGGCTAGATGCCTTCTATCTTTCTCTCCCTCCTCCTTCCTTTTTTCTGTCTGTCCTTTCCTCCTTCTTCTGTCCCTGCCTACATCCCTCTTTCCCCCCGTCCCAAATTGTCTCTTCTTGGGCTCTCCCTTTTTGCTGTTAGTATATGAAGTGAGAAACTATCTTCTCCTATGTTCCATGCCATGTACTATCGTGAGTGGAAAGCAATGGGATCGGTTATTTACTGACAGAAGCCTCTGAAACCCTGAACCAAAATACATATTTCTCCTCTAAAATGTTTTGGACAAGCACTTGCCATAGTGATGAAAAGTTAACTAATATTGGCATGCTGGCATTTTGTTAAAGATGTGGTCCATGTCCATTTGATGACATGTGTTATCCTGTTTAATGCAATGATAAATTATTATGAAATGACTTAAATATGTTAGCTATATAATATACCTTAAATGTTGTTCTGCTTTGTATATCATAGCATATAGAATATCTTTGGATGAAACTCTGTATCTCCATCTTTTTGTATAACTTAAGAGAAAAAATATATCTATCATTCTATTTGTGAAATAGGAGGAGATAGAATGGCTATAAAATGCAGAAAAACACTAAACAATGAACAATAAAATTATATTTTAAAAAATTAAAGTCTCCCAAAATACATACAGAAGTCAAGATTCTCAATAGCCCAATTAAAAATGGGGGTACAGAACTAAACAGAGAATTATCAACAGAAGAATGTTGCAAGGAGAAAGGGCCTGCTTTTCATCCTGACTAGCTTACACCTGAAATAATCACACAGAAACTGTATTCATTTAAACACTGCCTGGCCCATTAGCTCTAACTTCTTATTGGCTAATTCTTATATATCAATTTAACCCATTTCCATTAATCTGTGTATTGCCACATAACTGTGGCTTACTGGCAAGATTCTAACCAGCATCCATCCCAGTCATGAGATCCATGGTGTTCTGCCACTCTGCCCTTCTTCTCAGCATTCAGTTCTGTTCTACTCTGCCTACCTAAGTCCTGCCCTATCAACTAGGCCGAGGCAGTTTCTTTATTCATCCAATGAAAGCAACACATAAACAGAAGGAACTCCTACACCAGAGGAATTTCAAATGGCGAAAACATACTTAAGGAAAAGTTCAACATCCTTAGCCATTAGGGAAATGCAAATCAAAACAACTCTGAGATTCCATCTTACACCTGTCAGAATGGCAAGGATCAAAACCACCAATGATAGCTTATGCTGGAGAGGATGTGGAGTAAGGGGAACACTCATCCATTGCTGGTGGGATTGCAAACTTGTACAACCACTTTGGAAATCAGTATGCCAGTTTCTTAGAAAATTGGGAATCAACTTACCTCAGGACCCAGCAATGCCACTCTTGGGTAAATACCCAAAAGATGCCCAATCATACTACAAAGGCCTTTGGTCAACTATGTTCCTAGAAGCATTATTTGTAATAGCCAGACCCTGGAGCACTGGCAAAGGGAAACTGGCAGTGGTTGTGACAGCAAGCACAAGAGCTATGTAAGATAAAACAAGGTAAAAATTTCAGCATTGTGCTGATTGGTGCCTGGATTGCTGAGTGATGTATAAAGGAGACTCGGGTTTCTTTAAGGCTATGGCCCCAGGGAAATTGCCTACACTCCCATTAATGGTTTCAAACCAAGGAGTATATAAGAAAAACAAATTGAACTTGCTGAGTTAATGAAAAACAAGAACGAACCAAAAAAAAAAAAAAAAAAACCCCACATAAATTAGCTGTGTAAGTAGGTTGATATGGATAATGGAGGAGATAGCAGGAAGAATGGACATTATATATGATCAAAATACATTGCATAAATTTTCAAAGAATTAATAAAAATAAAAAATAAGCATAAGGATGCATAAAAGAAAGCATATCTTCTGTGACATGAACAAAAAACATATAGATCAATGAGAGTCATATGAATAGACTGAAAAAAAGTCATTTTTAATAACATAAACCTCTACATTGCAAGCAAAAATTGCCCTTGAAGGTGGAAAAGCAGGCTGAAGGGATCTTGAAGGTTGGCTTTCACTCACGGATTTCTCATTAGTCAATGTGAGTATCTTGTCCCTTTGACTAAATTCTTAGATGACATATTGGTTCTGGTTCATTGGACAGATCAGTTTTCCTTGGGACGATCATAAACTTGACAGTTTTGAAGATTGTAGAATATACCAACCCGATAAATTATTTGCCCTTGACTTACTTTGGCAGAAATTGCAATGTACTGTGAATTTAGGACTCTGGCATCACTGAAAATAAAGAGAGCTCTGGTGAAAGTATTAAAAGAGACAACTGCATGTGGCTTTTGTAAAAAGGTTGGGAGACAATTAATTGTTTTGTGGTAAAGTGACGTATAAAAAGCAAAAAATAAAGACTGTGCGCATGCTTTCTATGCTGAAGGGACAAAGTAAAAAAAACAATGCCCCAAGTCACACAAGGCCCAGGGGTTTTTTAAGAAGCATTAAGGAGACCAAGATAGCAGCTGAGCAAGGAGGGTACCAACTGGATCCTAGAGATGAGGAAACATTTGACACTTACCAACATAATGACAGACTCATATTTATTACTAACACATGATTTCTCTTCTGTAGATTTTTGTAGAATAATTCAATACATTCAAAAATACAAACACATCTGTTTCCTGTGTCTGCTCATTCAGAATTGTTCTCTATGTCTTTTTCTCTTTTAAGATACAAAGTAAACACCAACATATCAAATTCAATAAACTCAGCTAGAAGATAAATTTGATAGCTTATTCAAAGCATAAGCCTAGAATCTTTCAAAGTGCTATTCACTAGGTAGACAAACACATTATTGCTCAACCAATGAATGAATGCATTCAAATACAATCACGTGCTTCTACAGTGAAAAGCCAAATAGCATGGTTAATACACTGACTGGAATGTATTTCTTGAGTCTAAGTGGGATTCTTATCAACATTGAAGATATGCTTTACTCTGTGTTTTGCTAATGTCAAGTCAGTTTCTGAAAGACATACTCTGTCCCTAGATAGGCCTCTCCTTACTTTGTTCTGTTCTATGAACAAAATTTGTTTGTTTATCGCAAGCCAAACAACATACAAGTTTCTTATCATTTTTGTGTATTTGACTTTCAAGTGTGTGAAAGATAAGAAACAGAGGTAAGAACATACAAATGCACCAGCGGGGCTTTGACATTTATTTATACAGTTACCTTGCTGGAGGTCTTGGTTTCTTCCGAAGACTTTGAGTTATTGTTGACTATTCGTACCACTCTTACAGACTTATTGTACATCTCTTCTTCGCTCGTATGGAAGTGTCTCGACTTCTTACTCTTATTTCAAGAATAATTTACCTAAATTTTAGATCATTGACACTTAATACATATATCATTATCTCACTAAATGTATTCTCTAAATGTTGTGACTTTAAAACAAAATCTGCTTATTTTTTGTGTTGATGGCTTAGTTCAGGGGGTCTCAGCTGTACCTGGAGGTTTCTCTCCCACTTGCCATTTCCCGAATAACCACTCTGAGGCTTAATATTAGCTACAGACTGTTTGGCCTATTGCTCAGTTTATTATTAACTAGCTCTTACAACTTAAATTATCCCAAGCTCATGGCTTGTTGTCTCACATCTTGCTTGCCCAGTGGCTGCTGGCATCTTCCTAACTCCATCTTTTTTTTCCCTTTATCTTTGCTTGGATTTCCTACCTGGCTATTGGCCAAATCAGCTTCTTTATTAAGCAATGTTAATGAAACATATTCACAGGATGCAGAAGAGCATCCCACATCACTCAACCTTTTTAATACTGCAACCCTTAAATATAGTTAGTACTATCGTTACCCCAACCATAAAATTATTTTTGTTGCTACTTCATAACTGTAATTTTGCTACTGTTATAAATTATAATGTAAATATCTTACATGCAAAACCAAAGAGTCATGACTCACAGTTTGAGAACTGTTGGCTTAGAGGATAGGATTTCTTGATACCAATTCTGATAACTGAGTGATCCCAGAACTGACAAGATGAAAGGAGAGAACCAATTTATGAAAGCTGTCTTCTGTCCTGCACATGGGAGCTGTATTGTGTGCCATGACCCTGATAAGTAGCAAATGTTGAAAAAATCAGCTTGCATGTTTCTTAGACACAGCTTGATTTATTCTTTTTTTTTTTTTTTTTTTTTTTTTTGGTTTTTCGAGACAGGGTTTCTCTGCAGCTTTTAAAGCCTGTCCTGGAGCTAGCTCTTGTAGACCAGGCTGGTCTCAAAAACACAGAGATCCGCCTGCCTCTGCCTCCCAAGTGCTGGGATTAAAGTGCCTGGCTTTTATTTATTCTTTATGTTTTCAAGAGTTTTCTTTTTTGGCTTTTGGTAAGTTTGACTACTGTGTCTCTATGTGGAACTCTCTTATGTTACTTGGCTTGAAATTTACCAAACTACCTGAGATATTCTCCACCAAATCTGAAAACTATTGGCTGTGATACTCCCTGTGTTATTCCCATTCCATTGGATACTTTGCTTGTCTAATGTTTTCTTTTAGTGCAATATTTTTTTCTGTCTATTCATCTTCCTTTAACAGTTGATCATTTGGTGTTAAGTTCTTGTGAGTCCTTGTTGTTGTTGTTTTTATCAGTGGTATGCCTTTATAAATCTTATCGCTTCCTCACATTTTTATTTATCATGAAGTCCTTTACTTCTTGGCCCACTGTTTCCATTTTATCTTTGAGGATATACATTAATTTTATTTAAAACATTTCTCTAGTTAATTCAATGTCTAAGACTTAATCAGGGTTTGTTGTCTCTCCATTGTTCGCCCGAGAAAGGACCTCTTAAAAACTTCTTTTAGATTCTGTGTTCTAAACATGTTGAACAAAGCTAAAATTCTTAGTATAATATAGACAATCTGGATATAAAATTTTCTTTCTTCATCACAGCTTAATTTCAGATTGCATAATTATAAGTATCTTTTTATTGATTGAGTTCCAAACTAAGTTTTGCTTATATTGTCTTGGTTGTCATCTATCGTTACTGTGGTTTCAGCATCGTTAGTGGTGATAAACAAGTATTTTGAGAGATATCTTTGTTAGGCTAGTATTTAGAAAAGGATGTTTTTATTAAACTAGTGTTTTGAAAAAGATGCCTTTGAAGTTCAACTACAAAACAAAGCAAAGAAATATATCCCATATTTTGCTTCTGTGCTGAGATTTTCCTCAGTGTTTCTCTAACATTGCTCACCACTTTACTTACAGTCACTCGTTGCTTGCCTTTCCCCAATCTTCTGTCAAACCCTCTGGCAAAATTTCTACTGTAACTTTGTCTTAGAAGGCAGCTATGCTCACCCCCATAGCACCAATGCCACACCTGGAATTGTATCTTCACACAGAGATCAAGCTAATAAGAAACACTATAATCTTCTTAAAGATTCGTTAAGTGTATTCAGTTCTGGACCTATGTTATTAACCATCCAGTTCCTTGGGAATTGAACACTCTGACTTAGAAATTTTATCCATTTTCTGTAGATTCCCTATACTTGACTCAACTATCTCTTTACATACAGCTGTTTATTTAGGTTTACCTTACAGTGTTTTGAGCTATAGCCATTGTTTTCATAATGTTGATGAGTGTTGATATTTCAGAGAGTTTTATTTCACTGGGAAGTCTTTCAGGCTCTCTACACATAGCTTCCTCATATGTAATATAAACATAGAACAGCATGGTTATATGTAGCTCAAACAAAGCTCTCAAATCTTAGTAGCGTTTAAGGCTCTCACTACGTTTTAGCACATTCTCAGAGAGCAGACATACCTAATGTCTTCTTTCAAACATTTGGTTTAGAGATATGATCTTATACTAGCTTTGTAAAATTTGTATGAACACACCTAATTCATTGACAAACAATATTAATCATATAACATGAAAAAGAGAAACAATTCTGTATGAAAAGCCACAATAAAAATCATAATGCCAGATGATGTTGCCATAAAAATAAATTAATATTAATTAGATGATTAGAATGTGGACTTGAAGATGGCCATTGCTATGTATATTATTAAGTGATTACATTTAATTCTAACCCATAATTATGAATCTTTCTATGGAGAAATCACAACCACCAAACTACTGCTTTCTCCCGCTTAAAAATTACTATTGAATTATTCTGAAATGTAAAAGAATTGCAAAGAAGCTAAGTCATGCTTAACTTCTCAGTGATATTTGCATGCAATTTGGGTATTACAAGTCACATCTAAAATAATGAGGAAGAAATCATTGTCATTAAATTGGCAATTTGTGATTCTAATTGTAGTTTACATAAAAGTGATAAAAAACATTTTCCAAGGTACTAAGCTAAATAACTAACAAATTAAAAATAGGAACAAATCAGGAGTTTTTATGATAAAACTTATAGTGCAATAAGGCAAGGTTTTAAAATAGATGCAGACTAGCTATTGATATTGGACTTCTTCAAATTCATCTGCATAAATTTTTTATTTGGATCTTTAAAACAAAGAAATTTGGCTTCTGTTATCTAAAAACACATGTTACTCAATAACTAAAGTTAATCTAAAGTTGTAAAGAGTTTCCATCACTTTGCTGGTTTAAAGAAAGGATGAAAGTAGCACTTCTCCATGCATAAAGCTTCAGTTCACATCGGTCTTCTAGAGTGCATAGAATAGCAGAAATAGTTTTAAATGTTTGTTTTAATAAAATAGAGCACTTTTATCACATTATATGTAAGAAACTCTTTGCTCATAATTTGAATACAATTTCTCTGCGATATAGTTAAATATTACATTATAATATAGCCAACACAAGCATGAGTCTAGCATAGAGCTTCAGTTATAATAGGCAGTTAAAGTAATCAAGCAAATTGATGGATTTGGGGGATTGTGTTTTTAAAATTGCAAGTACCACTTGATCCTAAATAAAAAAGCTCAGAAATTAACATGTATTTCTTGTTGGAAGAGTCTTCTAATTTGAACAGTATGCTGGGCTTTTGACTTCATGTGGAGTAAAAATAAATAAATAGAACTCTTTCGATTCATCACTGCCTGCTTGAGGGCCACTATTGTGATTGTTCTTAGTTTTACTTCAGAACTCGATATTAAGACCCTATGGCTGAAGACACCACATACTTGAACCATAGAACATAATTAAATCAAGCTGGAATTAACCTGACAATTTCATCTCTTTTGCTTAGCATTCATACTGCTAACTGGTGCTATGTATGCAACCAGATGGTAAAAGTAAGCACCAGGCTTACTTTAGCTGTGAACCATACAAACTGGAATAATGATGGGCCCACTGAGATGTATAACTGTTGTAATAACTGCACAGGTGTTATAGGAGTAACCCATTAGTCTCTGATTGGATTTAAGGACTGATCCACAAAACAGAACCCATACTTGGCACTGTTATTGTGACCAAGAACTTGTGGGTAAATAGGTCATAGGTTCTAGGGGAAATTCTACTACTATTATTCTGCTAAATAGACATAGTTCTAAACTATGAATTTATCACCACACCTAACCATTCTCATTTTGCAATGTGTGGTGGTTAACACAGAGGGCCCAATGAGTCAATTAGCAGAGAAGAAACTGCAGAGTCCAGCACAACAAGGGACATCTATTCACATCTCCTCCTCCTACCAGGGCATAGAGATATTAGGAGAAAACGAGGTGGAAGGTTTTCAAAGCCAGAGGCAACAGATGATTTCAAGAAAACTGTATTCTGGAATAAATACGACCTCATGGAAATTATGAAAGCACACACATGCCCTGTGTAAAAACAAAGCAAGCATGGAAGGCCTGGGATTACAAAATCCCGTGCATGTCTGAGGAGATACTGACATTTGAAAATGGCTGGGAGAGTCTTAAGAAACTTTTGTTTGAAATTTTGATATGTACAGTCAGTGTATCTTGGTTTAGTAATACCAATTTTCTCCACTTCATCTCCCTCCACAAACTTCACATTACATTAAAAATTATCACAGTATTTTTTCTCTCTCAAATTATAACTTTTTTTGGGTTTTCAAGACAGGGTTTCTCTGCAGCTTTTTTTTTAGAGCCTGTCCTGGAACTAGCTCTTGTAGACCAGGCTGGTCTCGAACTCACAGAGATCCGCCTGCCTCTGCCTCCCAAGTCAAATTATAACTTTTAATCCAAAGACCTTTCTCCTGATTTTGTCCTTTTTCTAATTCTTTCTTTATTTACTTATTTGATTTTTTTTAAAAAAGAAAAGAAACGATGTTTTTTCATTTTACACTCCAATACCAGTTCCCACACCCTCCCCTCCTCCCACTTCCTCCACTTGTACTCTCTCTCCATCATCAATCCATTCCTTAGAGAGGGTAAGGTACATTGGTTTGGGGAAGGTCCAAGGCCTTCCCTACTATATCTAGGCTGAGCAAGTTATCCATCCAAAGAGAACAGGTTCCCCCAAAGACAATACAAATAGTAGGAATAAATCGTGTTGCCACTGCCAGTGACCCTGCAGTCTTTCTCAGCCATACAACTGCCACTCACATTCAGAGGCTCTAATTTGTCCTATACTGGTTATTTCCCCATCCGGCTTGAGTTGGTGAGCTCCCATTGGCTCAGGTAAACTGTTTCCGTGTGTGACCACATCATGGTCTTGACCTCTTTGCTCATTTTTTCACTTCTCCCACTTTTCAACTGGACTTTGGGAGCTCAGTCCAGTGTTCCACTGTGGATCTCTGCCTCTGTTTCCATCAGTTGCTGGATGAAGGTCCTATGGTGACATTTAAGATAGTCATCAATCTGACTACAGGGAAAGCCAGTTCGGCACCCTTTCCCCTACTGCTTAGGGTCTTATTCATCCTTGTGGATTCCTGGGAATTTCTTTAGTGACATGTTTCTTGCTAGCCCCATAATGACTCCCTCAATCAAGATATTTCTTTTCTTGCTCTCGATCTCTGTCCTTCCTCCATCTCAACTATCCCCCTCCTTCAAGTTCTTCTCCCTTTGTTACGTGTTAGTATCAATTTATGAGTGAGTACATACCATGTTCATCTTTCTGGATCTGTGTTACCACACTCGTGATAGTTTTTTTCTAGTTTCATCCGTTTGCATGCAAATTTCAAGATGTCCTTGTTTGTTTTTTTTTTTAACTGCTGAGTAGTACTCCATTGTGTAAATGTACCTCTTTGAGGCAGGACCAAGACCACAACCACCCCATCTTTAGGCTGTGCAAGGTATCCTTCCAAAGAGAATGGGCTCCAAAAATACAGTTCTTGCATTAGGAAGAAATCCTCATCCCACTGCCAGTGGCCCCACAGACTGCCTAAGCCACTCAACTGTTACCCACATTCAGAGGACCTAGTTCAGTACTGTGCAGGTTTCCCCACTGTCAGTCTGGAGTCAGTGAGCTCCCAATAGCTCAGGTGAGCTGTTTCTTTGGCTATCCCCATCATGGTCTTCACTCCTTTGCCTATCTTAGTATTCCTCTCTTTCTTCAAGGAAGCTCGGCCCAGGGCTTAGCTGTGGATTTCTGCGTCTGCTTCCATCAGTTGCTGCATGAAGGTTCCTGGATGACAATTTAGTCTTCAATCTGGTTACTGGGATAGGCCAGTTTCGATGTTCTCTCCATATTATTGAGGGTCTAAACTGGGGTCATCATTGTGAATTGCTAGGAACTTCCCTAGTGCCATATTTCTTGCTAACACCAGAATGTTTCCCTCAATTGTGATAGATCATTCTTTGTTCTCCCTTTCTCTCCTTCCCCCATCTCAAACATCCCATTCCCACATATTCTCTTTCTGCTGCCCTCCTCTCCCCTCCCCCCACCCTCCCTTCTGTTCCCCCAACTCCTTATAGAAGATCTTGTATATTTCTCCTTCCCAGGGGTGTCCATATATGTCTTTCTTACAGTTCTCCTTATTACCTAGTTTCTCTGGGGTTGTGGACTATAGGATGATGATACTTGGCTTTGTCTAATATCTGCTTATGACTGAGTACATACCATGTTTGTCTGTCTGGGTCTGGGTTACCTCATGCAGGATGATGTTTTCTAGTTCCATCCAATTGCCTGCATATTTCAAGATGTCACTATTTTTATTGCTGAGTAGTGTTCCATCATGGATATATACCACATTTTGTTTTTATTCATTCTTCAGTTAAGGGGCATCTAGGTTTTTTCCAGGTTCTGACTATTATGAAAAAATGATACTGTGAACACAGTTGTGTAAATGTCCTTGTGGTATAAGTGTGCATCCTTTGGGTATATTCTGAAGAGTGATATTACTGGATGGAGTAGGTTGATTCCCAATTTTCTGAAAAAAAAAAACATAATTACATCTTTTCTACATTCTCTTCAACTTCACTCATGCCCTGCCTTCCCATAAATTTATATATATATATATATATATATATATATATATATATGTGTGTGTGTGTGTGTGTGTGTGTGTGTGTGTGTGAATTTGTCATCAAATAATTTTTTTAAATCTGTGAAAAAAATTATATGATTAGAGAAACTGACAATGTTATATCTGCTACCTAGATGATTTAGATTTCAATAGTTCTGCCCTATTTTTATTAACATTCCACATTTTGCATCCTTGCTTCATTTAGAGACAGGGTGAAATATAATGCATAAGTATTGGCATATATATTCTAAATGCTAGGACAGTCTTCTGTACAGATTTTAGTTCTGTCATCATGCCAAATAACTTTCACATTGAAGCAATAATGAGAAAAATCTGAAACATGTTAATTGTCAAGAGATCATTTATGTCTTTGTTGTTAAAGTTAAATACATATAGAATAACCAAATTGTAAAGACTTTTGTGTGCTTCTTTCTAATGTCTTTATTATAGACTGATGTAGAAACTCTTTTCAGGGTTATAGCAATGAGAATGGTAATCAATTGCTACTACTTTGATACAAATATTAACAACAATAAAATTATAAACCAATCTTATTTATAACCAATATAGTCAGATTATGATTCATATATATAGTCCCAAATAAAAATTTCAATTTTATAAAAGTCAGTAATATATCTCAAGGAAATGATACATGCCAGAAATGTAAAGTGTTTTCAACACCAACAGACTGAAAATAAGAATTACTTCTGAAGACAAACAAAAAGCAATGGCTATGCTCCCCAAACATCAGTAGAAAAACCATTAGCAAGTTAGTAGTGAAAAGGAATTAATTACCTTGGAGAATGTCCAAAACTTTCTGACAGCCAACTTTTCATGAATGTGTAAGCAACCTCAAGAAAGAACAAGACAAAATGTTTGCTTGTCTTTCTGTAATAGAAGTCTAGTCTATCCCCTGGAGGAAGATGTATAGAATCATTCTGGGAGGAGAAGTTGAATCACATGTAGATTTTTGAGAATGTGAGTACTGTATTATTTAGTTCTATCACCATGAAGGAATTCAGGAGATAAACACTTTACCAAGAGTGAAAGCTCATTTAATCAATGATTAATGATGTTTCAGTCCATGACTGATGAGATTTATGCTTTGGGTTTTTTTTGTTTATTTTGTTAATTATTGCACATTAACATACAAAATGATGGTTACAATATGATATTTTCATGTGTGTGTGTTTGTGCGCTCATAATATTTTCAGCATGTCCATGCATACGTGACAAATAGTATGTGTATGTCATAGGATAACTTTTGTGAAGTTGGTTTTCTCCTTTTATCTTTGCTTGCTTTCTTTCTTTCCTTTGAAACTATTTACTACATACCCACGTATGCACATATCTCTAGCCTCAGAAAATACTGGATAATGTTATACTTATGTAAAACATAAAACAAAGTAAAACAGTAGATCATGACATAATAAAATGGAAGACTAAAAGCAAAGAAAGGAAAGGGATTGGTGAGTAGTAATAGAAATATAAAAGCAAAGGAAGTAAAAATATGAAGGAAATAAAAATGTAATTTCTTGAAATATAATAAAATATGTTCACTGGAGAAAAGTATAGGTAAAAGGAAAAGGGGGAATCGGGCACACAAAATGAAAAAGAAGAAAATTAATCAAGAAAAAGATTAAGGGTCGCCAGGATTTCTTTTAAGTCCTCCAAACAGAGATGTTATCAACTAAACACATGGGAGCAAGCAGAAGGTCCCCTGAGCTGTGGACTCTTGATCTGGTTATGATATCTGTAGGTGTGTTGTTCTGGACCCATGGTATTCCGTTGTCCACATGAGCACCATCTTCATTTCAGTTCCTTAATTCCCCGACAAACCAGGATCCTTTGCTCCCACATTCAGCTTTTCAGCATTTGAACCGAGCAGGTTTTCTTATCCTGAGATTTTCCAAATTGTATTCCACAGGCTGGTTAAGCTCTAGGAAGGAGTGTTTCCGAGGAGTGTTGGAAGTATGGGAGGGAGGCACAGCCCTGAGGTCTGGACAGGCTGAAGATCTGTCTTCACTTAGAGAGCTAAGTGTTAATTATCCTGCCTAGAGGATGCACAGCAGAGCTCTGGGACAATACGCAGTAAGCAGCAGGCATGCAGCCCCAAAAGTTAATCTATGTGCTGACTTCAACGCTATCAATTTCCAGGGTCCTTCTCAGTTGAAATCTGCCTCAGGCTGCCTGCCAGAGGAGGAGTCAGGCACTTCTCTGTATAAGCGGAGTGTCTGGTAATCCACTTTCTTTGTTTGGTCAGTATTTTGCCGTCCCTTTCTCTACCGCTGTGTGTCTCAGAGCTGTCCCTGGCTTGGGCCTACGGTCCATTCCATTCAGGCTACTTGCCTGCCATTGTTTCCTGGTCTCCGGCTCTCAAGGTAGCTTAGTCTCCAGTAATAGAACACCAAACAGTTACCCTCTAAGTTACATAGTCTGACAGACGGCATTCTCTGCACTACTAACCCATTCGTCAGAGAACTCCCCACCTCACCGAGGTCTGTGACTGGGTGTAAGGTTTGTGAGAGCTTTGGGTTTGTCCCGGGGGGCGGGGGTAGAACTGCTATTGTCTTGAATTCAGGAGGATCCTCAGCTTCTCTGCTGCCTTCTCCACTCTGGGGAGAACGCTGGAGCTCTGTTTACCCGGCCTTCTCTTCGCTGTATCCTTCTTTTCTCTTATACTTTCTAGCTGTTTTCTCAGGGCCTCTGTGGCTTTCTGGATCTTCCATTCTTTCTCGCTTTGGAACAGAGTCTATTATTTCTTCTCTGGACTCTTCTTTTAACAACATCACACATAGAAAGCTTACAGTCTGCCATCTTGCTAGAAGTCCCGAATTTTGACTCATGAGGAGAAAGTAATCCATGGGGGAAGAGAGCAGTGTAATTTCTGCACAAGTCATGACAACGGAGAAGCAAAGATGGAGGACCAAGGCCCTGACACCCACTTGGGACCAAGGCCCTGACACCCACTTGAAGGACATAACCTAAAGACACAGCACTCCTGTCTTAGAAGCTTTATAAACTCCCAGTGGCACCACTGCGTGAGAACCCAGCCTCAGGCTTGGGGGAGGGGTCTCTTAGCATCCAACCATAATAGACGCAAATTATTTCTGTTTAAACAATAGTCCCAAGAGTTAGAGGTAATTGTCCCAGTTTGATTTCTAGTCAAGCAATAACATCTTAATGGTTTTTATTAATTAGCTTCTAGGAACATGACTCTTTATATAATATTCAGACTGACTTTACCCACTAACTGGGTTCTTTATTAATTAAGAACATAGATAAAAATGTTGGTAGGTTTATTTTGTATCATGGTTTCAAATTAAACGTTGGCAATCATTATGTATAATAGAGCCTTTGTTTATAATTCTCCAAGTACTGCAAGCATAATTTCAGCAGTTCTTTGCATATTTCTTTCCTTGATTACTTCAGTCCTAAATCCAATGGAGCACCCTACATTGTGGGTGTTTTCCTTCTTTCTTTTGTGTCCTTTAATATGAAGAGAGACTGCTTCTGTTCATTTTTGTTTACACATTGCTGTCTTTTTATCCAGGAAAAGAGACTAATTGATAGAGTAGTACACCATCTGGATCTGTTTGAGTGTCTAGTGGTGACTAAATTAATGTTAAGCAACTTTCACAACATTACTACTGGCAATATTTTACATTTATATCGTAACAGATTTACCCAACGACAACTTGCATATATTTCGAAGATACTAAGTTTAATCAGTTGGTTAAGGTATTTCTGTACCATTTCAGCATTATCAAATTTTACTGCATCTATTTTTGAGGTATCTGCTATGTATTATTTTGAGTTTGTATGAAGATATGGCTTCCCCTGTGTATTGTTTATAGATTTAAAATCTTATAATGACACGTTTTGGTCAGTTATTATTTTGTTGTTTATACCTATAGATAAATCAGTTTAAAATACATGTATGTACAATTTTAATGGAGCTTGAACTTATAAAGATGTGGCAACAGGTACACTATTTTTAAATATGAAATAATAAACATAAATATTTGAAAAATAGTTTTGAATATGAAACAAATAAGCAAATACCACTGGATGCTAATATTTTTATTTTTAAAGTGTACCCAAAACAGATACTATGGAGTTTATGAGCCAAGTTTCATAACACATTATATAAATTTTCATTGAGAAAGCTATCAGGAATTTACAGTGGAAGGATGTGTTGTATTGGGCCTAAGTTTCCCCGTCTGTTAAGATAGGAATCAAAATACTAAAGTCACAAGACTTTAGAGAAGCCAGTGGTTCATGAAGAGTTTAAGTATTGATTGGCACGCTATTGTAAATTATAGATAGGTTTGTGCAACAAGAAGTTTTAAATATAGTTTATTAATACAATTTGCATCTTTTGAGTGATCAAGTAAGTTATTGTTTTCTTTATTCATTTAATTTTTATTGATCACCATGAAGCAAAGGGATAGATGAAATGAAACCTAGGCTACTTTCCTAACACACCTCTCTGTATATGCATTTGAATAAATGAATTTCCTTTTCACTGAGTGTTCTGTTCTCTCCTCACCTTAAAGATTTTGTTCAGTCTTCAAAGATGCCCCACAAGGAATCCTTATAAAATGTTAATTTTAATGTTGGAAGATTTCACTTAGTTTTGAAACTATGTCTTATTCCTTACACTGTAAATCACTTCATTTATGCTCTCACAAAGCCAGCAAGTATAAATGCTAGATTACTGAAGGGAAGTTAGAAAGAATTGTTTCTAGACTGTTCTTTCCAGGGAAATGTGTGGCAAACAAGTAACACCAAACCATTAAAATGGGTCTTGCCCTTAGAAAATGGGATATTTTCTTCAAAGAGTAGAAAAACATTTTGGTTGAATTTGGCATTTTTATTTTGAGAAACTATTATTTGATGAAGAAGTATAGATGTTCTTTATGCTTCATAAGTGTGAATTTTTTGCACATCCACACATTCATGACTGTGTGCCTGTAATAAAGTTTGTTATGGAAGAAATACGTGAAACAGCTTTTTTGGAAGACTGTTTTTAAATCGAGACAAGTTTTTGAAACCAGAATCATTCCTGTCTATAGTACTATAGCTGAGGACAGTATCAATACATGAAATGTCCCAACTATACAACTATGCAACATTTGCTTCTTAGTTCCTGTTGAGTCAAAGTGAAATAGTCAGGAAAATAGTTTCGGCGCTTCAACAATTCACCATTGATAAACTGCAAAGCCTTGCTTTTAACCCAATCCATCTAGGATGATCTTCACAGCACTTAGGGAGCCGCTTCAAAGCTCTCTGCTCAAGAAGGGATCACGGGGATGCAGTGATGTTCCTTTGTAAAGGCTCTAACCCTTGGTTTACTTGCCTTTTGCTTTGAGCCATTCCTATATCAAAGTCATTTCGGGTAATGAAAGAGCTTTGGGGGGATTTCTAAGTGACAGGTACCATTACTAATAAATTGCCTCAGAATGTAAAAATGTGACCCTTCAGGTGGTTCAACCACACTGTTTGCAAACTGTGACCAAGGATCAAATTCCAGCGTTTTTTCCTAAGCTCTCACCGTGGAACAATGCAGGTCTACTTTAGTGTTTTAACACTGATTGTGCGGGTCATAATTAGAATTTGAGCTTCAGATGAATGGGAGAAAATGTGCTATGCAATTGGCTGTAACCAATCTGACCCTACTTGACCCAGACTCTCCTTCCAAACCTGTGGCATCCTGCAGCCTGGTGCCTGATCTTTGTGTAGTCGACCCTGCCTCCCCAATAGCCTTTTCATCACCCGACATTTCCAGCCACTGCTGCTTTGGGGCCTCTTCAAGGCGCTGTTCATTTTGTGCTGTCATAAATTGCGCCTGGGAGGTCAAAGTTCACACAGAACCATGAGAACAAAATACAATGGCTATCTTAGAAAAGACAACAAGACCTTTTGTAGAACTTTGTAGAGATCACCTACCTATTTTAAAACAAATGTACATTTCGATTAGGAATGGCCATAAAAGACTGGAATATAAACTCAGACTATATGACACTACAAACATTCAGTGTCACAGGTGGCCTATGACACTTGATCAAAAGAGGAAACAAACCCGAATCTAGAATATTTCCTCTCTAAACGCCTGTTTCATGTTGACCCAGGAGAAAAAAAAAAGTAGAAAGTCTGTCAGTGACGGAAGGATAGAGAGCATTTTCAGTGAAACCTTTAGATATGTCATCGAAATGTAGGATGCTTTCTGACCCTGAGCTCCCTCCTCTTTGCCCCGGTCCACCTGTTTTAGTGGCAGCATAAATACCATCACATCTAAACAGCAATGCTTAAAGAAGATGCAGTTCTGCCATCAGTCTAATTTTTCCTCCAGTAGCGTTAATATGACAGACTAGTTGCCCTGACATGTGTTTGTAAACACAGCCATGGAAGCAACAAGATTTGTGATCGCAAATACACTGTGATTATTAATAAAAGACACTTTGTGTTTCAGCGTCCACACAAGAGAAATCATTTCTGATAAGATGGCCCATTATATCCCGCTCGTGTTTATATCCCGTGACCGAGTTTTGTACTGCATCCTTCACAGGCAGGTGTTAAGTAGAAATTAATTATCACAATCATCTTCATACAAAATGTCAAGAAATAGGTAGCCAGTCTTTTCTCCTACTCTAGATATCAAGAATGACTGAAAGGGGAAAACTGCCAAAGGAGAGTCCTGCTTCTCCTCTGCCTCTCTTCCTCTCCTCTCTGCCTCTCTTCCTCTCCTCTCTGCCTCTCCTCTCTTCCTCTCTGCCTCTCATCTCTGCCTCTCTGCCTCTCATCTCTGCCTCTCCTCTGTCTCCCTGCCTCTGCCACTCTGCCTCTCTGCTTCTATTTTCCGTCCACCTTGTGGGTTCAGGAACTCAGGTTGTTAGGCTTAGCGACAAGTGTGTTTACCCAATGAGCCAGCACCTCACCACACACTGATGTTTTTGACATAGTGAGATTTGTTTTGGTTTGGTTTTGGGGTTTTCGAGACTGGGTTTCCGCTGTGAAACAGGGCTGGCTATCCTGGAACTCACTCTGTAGACCTGGCTGACTTTGAACTCACAGAGATCCACCTGCTTCTGTCACCTGAGTGCTAGAATTAAAGGCACACCTGGTGATGTGGTGAGATTTTTTTTTAAGGTCTCATAAGCAGACCCTCACACAATATACACACCATACACAAATATACACCATAGGAACATGTGAATACACTGTCGGTTGGGTTCATTTATTTTCTAACCTTTAGCTTGGGAACCGAAGGAAAACTGTCCACCCTCAATCAAACGTTGAGAAGTCCTGCCTCCCAACTGCTACTGTGTCTGCGCACAGCAGTCCCCCAGGTGCGAGTCACTTGGGAAATCCCTCAAATGCCTTTCAAGCTTCTGAGTGTGGAGAAACATAAATACTTTGGAATGCTCTAAAAGCTCTGGGTTAAATGCTCCCCCAAGCAATTTGCCACTTCCGTGTTAATTCAGTTTGTAGAAACATATAATTAGAATCTCTAATACCTGCATTTTTCTTTTCTTTATGGGAAAAACATGTGGCAGGCACAGAGCAATGAATATGCTGGGAAGGAACACTTGTCGGGTGGCTTTCCAGTCCCTGCTGAAAGGCCACACTGCTTCCCTCCCGACACAAAGCAACGAAAAACTACTCTTTATTCCTTTATTGGAAACTAGCACTTCTCCTTAAAACTGAAAGTGGGCTTTTATGTAATGTAAGTAATTTTTGTCTTTACAGGTGTTGAGCAAAGTGACCAGGGGAGTACGCAATCTGGGCTGGGAATTAAATCCAGGTTGCTGGCTTAATCATATAATATATAACTACACAGTCACAGCGCTGACAGTGAAGGAATCCCTTTTATCTTGACAATTAGAGAATGTGGCCCTCTGATGAACAGGCATGAGTACTTCCTGCAAACGAAGCAATTTGTTGTGTGTGTGTGTTATATGCATATCTATTCTATGTGCACAAATTAGTATACAAAATTATGAAGTTTCACGAGAATCTGGGCTTCCCCTTCAAAGCAAACATTTGGTCATACAACATGAGAAGATAAAGTAATACAACGGGCAATGGAGGTTTAGTCATATATGTGAAATAGGCCTCTGGTATTCTGTAGAGAATGGGCCCATTGTGAATTTTACATAGGAATAACAAGCAAGCTTTCGCTTAACTTGTGGAGATGACCATCTAGTGCACAAAACTCCATGACCTTTTGATTTACATGAAAGTAGTTATGAACATGACTGTGGACAAATATCTGATTTTCCAAATTTTTTGTTCTACATTGGCATGAGAATGGATTAATGACTGTGATCACTTCAGTTGTCAACTTGACACGCATGAAATAGGGAACTTGAATTGAGGAAGTTTTGGTTTTGTTTAGTCTTGTTTTGTTTTTTTTTTCTGTTGGATTGGCCAGTGGGTATTCCTGCGGAACATTGTCTTGATTGCTAATTGATGTGGAAAAACCCAGTTGACTGAGGCAGCGACATCCTAAGTCGTGTGCACTTGGTCTATATAAAAAGGATAGTTGAGCAAGCCAGGTGGAGCACACCAGTAAGTGGGGTTCTTTCATGACACCTGCTTCAGTTCCTGCCTCTGTGTTCCCACCTTAAGTCCCTGCCTTGACTTTGCTTGATGACCGATTGTGATGTGCAAGTGTAACACAAGTAAATCCTTTCTATCCCAAATTGATTCTGGAGAGTTTTAATCACAGCTGCAGAAACAAATTAGAGCAATGACCTACCAGTACTTAGCAGTTAAAAATACTTCACAAGAGAGAGGGATTTCACTGGATGGTAATGGCTGAAGTAATAGTTGTAATGTGCTTATACTAAAAAAAAATAATTGAATTAATAGTTTCACAAAATGTTTCACTAAATCTTAACAGAGGTTTCCAGAAGGCAAGAATAGCCAGTTGTTGCTTCTCCCCCGCTTGTGTCAAACAATGCTTACTTCAGCACAATATGCAATGATGAGCTGATCTTAGGGATTTGATGTCACATTAGAACGTCATTTTAAGTAAAATATTAATCACAGAGAATGCTGAGAAGGTAGTATGTTAGCATGCCGAAGAGAAACAGAAACAAAACAACATAAAATCTAGAGGGTAGCCTCACAAGCAAAATTTATGGGCGGAAGTACTCTTTTTTTACATCCTATACTAAAAGAGTTAGTGTACTAAATGTCATTGAAATTGACCCAGCAATGTTTAACCCAACTGTTAGAATGATAATACTTCTTAAATGCCACAAAGTGCCTCTTTTGGTTAGCAGCATTTATTTTAAAGTATCAATAAAAATATATCTTGAAGGCCAGATGTGTATTGGTGTCTTCCCATAAAAGAATTGGAACGGAAAGCCGCTATTTAAGAAGTCTCAGTGATACATCCGGGACAAGAAGGAATACAATTCCTTGTGAATATAGTTCCAGATCCATAATCCACCTAACTGGATACTTGTTTATTTTTCTTTATCCAGAGGATACTTATGGGTTTTGTTATATTTGAAGAACTCATAGCTAACTATATACATATAGACAAATCAAAATGTAGACATATCTAACATGTCTACATACATTTCAAGGACTGGCAAAGGGCTATGAAAGAGCCTAGAGTTTCTTTTAAATATCAGCTTACATAGTTT
This sequence comes from Arvicola amphibius, assembly GCF_903992535.2. Classification (NCBI taxonomy): domain Eukaryota; kingdom Metazoa; phylum Chordata; class Mammalia; order Rodentia; family Cricetidae; genus Arvicola; species Arvicola amphibius. The sequence goes on from NC_052064.1 coordinate 15,331,661, forward strand.
CCAATTAGAAAATTTTTAGTGCCTTCAGTATAATGGAAATAAAATATTCTCTCTCTCTCTCTTTCTCTCTCTCTCTCTCTCTCTCTCTCTCTCTCTCTCTGTCACTCTCCCGTGCATGCACACACACACACACACACACACACACACATACACACACACACTTGCTTTAAAAAAATACCTAAATGCTTATGTTACCATGTGTTTTGCTTAAGAAGCATCCCTTCATCTTGATACTGTATAACTTCATCAAGATTATTTTAAGGAAAATTGTTGGTATGTGGCAGCATAAACAGGGAAAATAATATTTTCAGCCCAATACACTTAATGTCTTTTCCTGCCATCATGAATGGCTTTTAAAGTTTCTGAATATAATTACTTACCTAAACAATGAATTATATGTGGGGAGAAATGCATAACCTATATTATACATAGTAAAGCTTCCCCTATCAACATTCAGCACGTATGCTTAGGGCCTTTGTACGTTTTTATTAAACTTGACATATTAATGTTGCCAAGACTTTAGAAGTTTGTGAATGGTTTTCCTGCCAGCCCAGGCTAAGACTACTTAGCAGGCAGGTGTGCACCATCGAGTTATACAATTACATACTTGAAAATCAAAAGGGGGAAACGAAGCCATAAAAACTACATAGACGAGAATTCCAAATGCACTCTCAGGGTACATCATTACATACTTCAGACACGCAGGTTTCCTTCCTGTCAACAGGAAAGAGAGAAATCAGAGTCTGCCTCCCTGATACTTGGGAAGAAATATCACAAATTTTCACAGAGCGGAGCAACTGCAGTGTCCCCAGAAGGTCAAAAGCAAAGTTATCTTTGATTCTGTTTTACCTACTAAAGAGAGCTCCATCCATGTGTTTTCTTCACTGCAATTAATGTTTGGCAGACTTAGAAATTAGTGTTCATCATAAAAAGAAAAAAAAAAAAAAAAGCCCCTACCGATATTTTGAAACCTGTAATTCAAGACATAGGAATGGGTCCATTACCCTGTTTCTCCTCCTGATGTCTCCCTTCTGTAACTGGTCTCCTTTGTCCCGTTATAATTATATTACATTACCTCACTCTCATGAAATTCTGTTGTTCTCATCAAGAAAATACTCAAAACTCGATAGATTGGGTGAGCACATACCTACATTCTAAATATTGAGAAGGAAGGCTGAGGCAAAAGGAACAAGGTGAAGCCAGCCTGGGCTATGTGTAAGGAACCTACCAGAAGACCAAAAATGGTTCAGACTGAGAAGTCTACGGGTAGTGGCAGGTTTCTAAGCCCTCAGACAGAATCTATATTTGGCTAATATGGCAAAGAGAATGCTTGCTTTCTCGCTGTCTATCTGTATGGTAACAGCCCAAAATATACCTCGAAAGCACAAATATCCCTTGGAATAATCCTCTCCTGAGACCTCATCTCAGGTTTGCCCTGTGAAGTGATGGGCACATGAGTGTCATGCATGGTGAACAGATGTCTACTGTACAGATATGTTTATACTCTGTTCAATGCTTGTGTTATACAGTTCATGCTTGAGTTTGAGTTGTATGTTCACAGTTGAATTTTTTTTAAATAAGATAAAAATCTATGACTATGTGAAAAGGCATTTTTTTAAATGATTTCATTTGTATTTCTTCCTTTAGTAACTATTTATTTTTAGATAATTTTCTAATGAATAATTTTAAATATATGCCAGTAAGGACACTCATTACCTATAAAAAGATGGTAGAGTTTTCCATGATTACATAAAGTTCACACTTTCCACTGTCTCTTTGTAGTGACATTTTGTTTATGTTTCAACAAATAAAGCTTGCCTAAATTAACTGCGGAAAAGAACTTGAATTAACTGATTTTTCTCATGAAAGTAATGAAGATTTGCTTGTACCAAGCCTTAAGGAGCAGCTAACAAATATGAAGGTATCCTAGAGTCACATACCTTCAGAAGAAGCATGGTGAAAGTCTTGTTATTTAGGGCTCAAATCTCCTAGAATAATGCAACTCTTCTAATAACTCAAAAGTTCTTTGTTTGTACCCCAACTATGTATTGGTGTGTGTACACACTAGTTTGAAACCTAGAGAAAGCACTTAATATGTGAAAACATCAATAATTTTCTTTTTTCTTATTAATATATAGGGCTGCATTAAGGATTCTGCAGAATCTGGTTATAATAACAATCTGATTATTTGTAAATGCAGAAATTATACAAAATTAATATATTGGATATTTTAAAAATTCTGGAGTCATTCAATAATGACTTAACTGGAATATTTGTGAAACCTCTTAGCTAAGTAAAGAATGCTTTTGAGACAGTACAACTTCAAAAGGAATCAGTCACCTTGAAGTTCCTTTTATCTTCCAAAGCATGCAACTTTCCCCACTTCTTTTAAAAGAGAAGTAAAGAAACACCTTGGTTATGGTTACTGAGTCACCAACTCCCCTGAAAACAACTAAATCCAGCATAGCTTAGGAACCAGGTAATTGTTTTGGAAAAGGTTTTCAGGCTTAGACTTCTTACTTAAGTGAAAGCCCCACTAACAGATTTCTGTAGAGACTGAATGCAAATGCATGGAGTTCAGAAAACCCTGCTCACTGAGCTATGAGTTTTCCTATTATTTGGAGTTTGATGATTGCTATCTCACAAATTCTCTGCTTATTAGAGAATGAACCAACATGGGACACCAACTGAGCTCCATTTTATCGAGTTGGCACTTAGAATATAGAAACATTCTTATAAATAGGATTGCCATTCTGCCTTGGGCATGGGTTCCACTGTGTGGAGTGGACCTTACATCCAATAAAGTACAGGTTAGTTACTCCCATGTTTGTGCCACTATTGTACAAGAGCGTCATACAGAACAGCTCGCCATTGTGAATGGCAGGGTTTGTGGATGGGTTGGTCACTACCTTTCTCCTTTGACAGGGTATAGAGTACTTTCTAGTACCATGAACAATAGTGTAGGGGTAAGGGCTCTAGATAAACACCAGCTTTATTTCTCGATGCTCAATAAAATATGTAAGTGTTGTTTTAAGTGATGTGGCCTTACCATCAATTTGTGGAAAGCAGTCAATAGGTTTGGCAAGCCTAAGTTTTTGAGGAAGTTCCAGGAGGGCTTCTTTGGCTAACAGATTAATTACATGTAACCCATTTCTAGCACCTGAAGTTTCTTTGGGTGGTAAAACATGTTTAGTTAGGGTATTGTCTCTCGCACTATGTGTTCACTTCATTTTGATTTATTTCATGAATGTATATATTTTAAGTATCTCCACAGTAGAACATTTCCATATAGCCCTTAGTGTTCATTGTCTCTCCTCTGTTCTCTTTCTTATCCTGTCTCACTTCCCCCTCCCCAGTTAATCTTCCTGTTTAAGTCTCTCCCTATCTCCCAAGAACAGTATATTCTATTTCCCTTGCTTTAGGAGACTCTCACTCCTGCTCTATACCTACCTTCTGTGGTTATGAGGATTGTAGCAATCCAAAGCTAATCCAATGCATTTTAAAATTAAAGCTGGGGCAGGAAAGAGGTTTACTGGTTTAAAGCACTTAATGTACTTGCAAAGAATCTGGATTTAGTTTCCAGCAACTTCATCAGGTGTGTGTAAGGGCCTGGGAGTGCAGTTTCAGGGGATCCAGCATCTCTTCTGCCTTCTGCATGCAGACACACTCATACACAGTGCATTTAACTTCATGTAGGAACATACACATACTCATACAGTCATTTAAAGCCAAGCTAATGTTGATCTAATACCTCATAAATGTTTGATATTCTCTTCTAATTGTTCTGTGTAACCTTTCTGAGACCCAGATTATGTAAATAGCAAACCAAGATTGATTACCCTCATAATCATTGGAATATATTTGTCAGTTATTTTCTCATTTGTGACAGAATTAGTCATATTTTCTATTTTAAACTACACTGTTACACTCTAGTGAATTTTTGCAAAGATTTGAGAGAATCATTATTGGGAGGGGGACAACCATTGTCGCAAAGTGTCAGCTCAGATTCATAAATAGTCCCAGTGTCCCCTCTATTCCTGGTTATCATTGCAATTGTTCTAAACAACTGCTTTAGTAGCTAAGATATGAGAAGTGTCATGTTTCCTCTCTGAGATCAAACAGACAATCCAAGGCTCTTTTATCCCGCCTCCGTCTTCCTCTCTGTAGCGATTTATGGAGCTTGCGCTGTGTACCTAGAGCACCACAACCAAGTCATCAGAAGGAAAGCAGTGTCAGAAGTTACTCTGACATGTCCAGGATGTAGAGAAACGCGATGATAAGTTTCTGTTGCACTGAATGCTAAATTGTGGGTGTTTTCTGTTTTACCTTGTCTAAACTAGCTTATCTTGAGTATTATAGAAAATAATATTAAAAATTATGTCTTATTTTTATAAGCCTAATATCTTAGCAATTGACTGTGTGTGTGTGTGTGTGTGTGTGTGTGTGTGTGTGCAGAAAGAAACTGAGTTTGGGGCCTTTGATTATATGGGGGTAAAGACTTTAGAAAACTTTAATGACAGAACATGTGCTTGCCAAACCTTGGATTCTGGTTTGGAAGCATGATGTCAATAATGTGTGTGATTTTTCTATAAATTTTCATGGTAAAATAAAAAAGAAATGAACTCAGAATATAATTAGCTAGCTTGCAAGCAGAAATCAAATGGGAAGAAATCTCTTAACACCGAGCCTTTCAATAGTGTGAAAACAGCTATGTTGTTACTGTAATAAATGCTGAGAATAATGAAACTTTTATTTAGTCTAATGATATCTGTCTAATTATTCCAATTAGACAAATTGTCCCAAAGCAAGAAAAAAAATAACAAAAACCAAAAACAGAATAAGGAGGTGGCTTGGCTCTCAATTACTGGGTATGAAGGCACAGAGCAAAAATCACATTATAAACATGACTTTTCTGGGAAGTTAAAACAGCTTTTATGTTATAGGTCCTTCAAACCAAAAAAAAAATAAAATTGAACTAACGGAATAGGAAGAGGACTAGCTATACACATTTAGAATGTGTTCGATACCTGTATATGATCTAGACACATGGAAATGTCTGAAATTAATTCTTAAATAGTGTTAAAAATTATACCAGTACCAAAACTGAGTTTGAGCCCCCAAAAGCTGATGTAGTAGGGCCCATCCCTCTGTTTGTAATGGGGGGTTATAAGGGTCTCTGTAGCTGTTGGTCCTGGGTTCTATAAGAAAGTAGGTTGAGCAAGCCATGAGGACCCAGCTGTTAAGCAGCACCCTTCCATGAGTTTTGCATTAGCTCCTGCCTCCAGGTTCCTGCCCTGTTTATTTCCTATCCGGACTTCCTTCCACGATGACTATGATGTGGAAGGATAAGCCAAATACATTCTTTCCTCCCCAATGTGATACTGGTCATGGTGATTCATCATCACAATAGTAACCCCAGTTAAAACATTCCTTTACCCCCACTCCCCAGTCCCCAAGAAATATAAGGAAACAGGGACAACATTCCTATGAATGGAGCTGGGAGCATGGGGAATGTTATATGGAGATTACCAGAAAGTATCCTTAGCAAGGAACACAAAGCCTTCTATCTCAGTTCAGCACCCCAAGATCACTTGCTCACAGTACTGAAATGTCTACTGACTAGTAAGAGTCTATGGTTCTCATTCTTCAAATGCTCTATTAAGATTCTGTTCACGTTTACTGAGGGTTTGCGCAGGTGTGTGCCTGAGTGTTGGGGATAGGACTTTCTTTCACTTGTCTTTAGGTTTTATACAATTCAGTATAAACTAGTGACATCTAAACCTGTTACAGAAAAGCACACATGCTTGGTAGAGAGCTGGGAGAGCCATAAGCACCAACTGGCTCAATCTTTTTTTGTTGTTGTTGTATTAGAGAGAATTGATATATTTTGTTGCATACTAATAAGAGCAAAGTTTATTTGGAGACTCAAACTCTTCTCCAATGACAACATCTAAATCTATTGAGCCTCTGTATTTGCATGTCTCAGGGGTTAGGAGGGACCAGGTCTTTTTCTTTCTCAGTAAAATCAAAGTGACACATATGACTTACAGATCATGAGAGTCTGGCTCTTCTTTGAATATTTGGAATATCTAAGGTAGCAACATTGAATTGTTGACATGCATGCCTAGCATAAAGAAGATCCTGGCTTCCATCTCCACCACTGATAAAATTCTGTCAGGTGGTGTGAACCCATAATGCCAGAAGTTGGGAGGTAGAGGGGAGAGTTGGGAGTTCAAGATTATCCTCAGATATATAGAGAGTTCCATGTAGTCTGGGAGACAGGAAGCCCTAAAAGAAGAAAGAGAGAAACAAGGAGCTTCAGAAAACAACAGTCCCAAAGTAGAAACAGTCTGGGCAACTGAGTTAAGGTGGAGTAGAAAATAAAAGTTTGAGGGTGTCCTTTGTCCCCACAGTTCACTTGTGAAAATAAGAACCTGTATTAAAACTCTGAGATTTTATCTTACATAAACTTAGCTTTCTTGACTCATACACTGCTGTAAACACATTTATTTAAGTTTCCTTTATGTATTACATTGTTTGCAGGTAAAGTAAATATGATTTAAAATTTAATGAATGTACACTTGTTCAATTTTATTTCACTATATTATTACTAAGAAAATTTGCATTGTTGACATTATTTTCTATCCTTGAAGTTCTTCTATACAGACACCTAAAAGAAAATTTAACACATTCGACAAAGTCATAACGATGTGAAAACTGCAGGTGATTATTTTTAAATTTTCCAGTGTCATAGAAAAGTGATCCCTGCTCTAACATATTCACGAAAATAAATGGAACAAGGAACCAATGAGTTATTTAAAGGACTCATTAACTTTCAGATGACCCTATTTGTAACTGAGACAGTTGTGTCCTAGATGTACCCTCCAAGAATGATTTATGAGGTTTCCCAGGATTCTAAATTGACTGACATGAAGGGAGGAAAATATGCCTTAGCCACTTTTCCTGTGAGACCCAGACCCAAAAAAAGATGCATCTCTTAAATAATTCATGATAGAGTCATTATTTAGCATTTCAAAACATAATTGTTTTTCTTAAAAAGCTTTACCTTCTAGGTCAATAAAGGAATAAATTTATAAAAGTATTCTAAGTTGATCTAAGTTGTAGCAAGTTTAGATGTAAAGTATTTTAACTTTTTTCGTGGTGGTGATGTTTTTTCTTTCCACAAATGCATAGGCTACTGCAAAATGGTTGAAGAGAATGTGTTGTTTGATCTATGCTAAGATCCCATCTACACCATGCAATGTTGAATGACAATCTGTGCTATTTGATCCCAATATGTGGCTAATTTGCATAAGTTATAATTAGATCAGTTCTTATTTTGCCCAAGGACATTATTCGCGTCAGTGTGTGAGTTCTCACATTGACTAACAAGAATTTGTTTCTGCTATAGCTTTGAAACAAAATGGTAAAGTGATTTTGAAATAACATTAATATCACAGTACCATGCACACTTATACATGAATAATTTAACAGTTTATGGAGGTGAACTGGACATACTGAATTCTTCAGGCAAATCCAAATTAATGCCATAAGGTCTTAAAAGTAGACTATATTTACTGGCAGTTTTCAATGGGTGGTTATATATCCTATGTCCTGAAATAGAAAGTCTTCATGCAGGGACCAGGGAGGCCTGCAGAGACTAGAAAATGCAGAGCGGTGTGTTTTCTATGGGAGCCTCTAGCAAGGAAGTCCAGCCTGATATCTTCTTGGTTTCAGCTCAAGTCATCATCCTTCTGCTTCAGTAGAACTGTAATTTACTCAATTGAGGTTGCTTCTTATCACGACCTGTTTGTTAATTCTTTTATAAATGTAAAAGATGCCCTCCTATCCATACCAGGCCAATGGACCTATGTATGATCTCTTTCAAAATGTCCTTCCCCCCCCCCCCATTATCTGTCGCAAAATCATCTGTGAATAGGAGACTGAGAAAACCTTGGGCATGTCTGAATATAGTTAACTATTAAGTGTATATCATAAAACAGAATCATGAAAAACCAGTCTTAGATGTTTGTCCAACTGTGCTTCCAAAAGATTTTGTGACCACATCATAGGAGTGATTCATGGCAATCTCTATGTCTTTTAGTAGGCTTGACAATGGGTGTTGATAATTACTCAGATCATTTGGATATATCCAGTAATAAATTTAATGAGTGCAAGTATATGCATTTGTCTTTGTGTGAATGCATATGTATGTGAATATGTGCTTTGGTGATATACACATTCTAGAAGCACATGGAGTTCAGAGGACAGCCTCAGGTTTAGATCCTTGCCTTCAACCTTAACTAACACATGATTTCTCAATTGATGTTTTGTTCACCACATTATTTAATCCATAATGATCTTGACTCCATCTCTCATTTCACTTAAGAAACATCGGTATGGCAAAACCACTCCTAACTTTTTGTAGGTTCTGGAGATTGGGTCTCTCTCTCTCTCTCTCTCTCTCTCTCTCTCTCTCTCTCTCTCTCTCTCTCTCTCTCTCTCTCTCTCTCTCTCCACACACACACACACACACACACAACACACAGTGTCCTAATTTGTTTCTCTGTCGCCTGTGCTAAGTCAAGGACAAAAAGAAATTCACAGAGCAAAGACTTTATTTCACCTCACATTTCCAGAATATCACAGTCCCTCATTGAGAAAAGTCAAGGCAATGACCTGAAGTAAGCAAATGCAGCAGGCACATGGAGTAAGGTTTATTACTGATTTTCTCTCCTTGACTTGCTTAGTTTTCTTTCTTATGCAACCTAGGACCACCTACCTAGAAAAGGCACTGACCATTGTATGCTGGGTCCTTGTCAAACAGTAATCAAGAAAATGCTCCATTGCCAGCACCATGGGCAAATCCAATAGAGGCAGTTCCTCAACTAAGGTTCTATCTTTCTATGTATGACAAGTTGACAACTGAACCTAGGCTTACAGCTAATGCCTTACACAACTGAGCCATCTCCCAAAGCCCCATTTGCAAATAGTTAAGAGGGAAGTGGGAGAAGTGTTGGGAAGAGAGGATGAAGGGGAAACTGTGGTCAGGATGTAAAATAATTAATTAAAGTAGAGATAGATAAATAAATAAATAAATACATGTTTACAATAGAAAAGCACACCCTTATCCTCTACTCTGTCACATTGATATCATTAAGATGAAATCTGTCAAGAAAATACACGTCAGAAGACAAGACTCAACGTACGTTGAGTTTAATATTTTTTATTAACTAATCATTTAATTATTTCACAGTTTTCCTCCCTTCTTCTGCTCCTCCCAGTCCTTGCCCCCAACCTTCCCCCATCATCCATTTGCTTTCCTTCTTTTCAGAAGAGTTAAATATTTTTAATAAGTACAAAACCCCTTCCATGGAAGCCCTCATGTTGCCATGAATTTCACTTAATAAGATTTCCAGAGACTCAGGAGATAGCTGAGGGGCTTACTGGTGAAGAGGCTTTGCTGTTCTTATAAATGACCCAAGCTTTGATTCTGTCAATCACACTGGACAGTTCACAATAGCCTGTCACTCTAGCTCCTGGGTAATTCATCACCTCCAGCCCCTGTGGGCATCTGAACTTAAATGTACAAACCCTCACACTTGCGTGCATGCACACAAAAACAACACACACACACACTAACACACACAAATTTAAAAATTATAAAAATCTTAAAAGAAAAATTAACAATGTTACTATTCTGAACTTAGTCCCAGCAAATAGCCTAATTTCCACATATATGTATATGTATAAAAGATTTAATATTTTTTTATTTTATCTGTCTTACTGTTTTGCCGGAATGTTTGCATGTGCAAACATGTATGCATGGCTCTCATGTGAGTCAGAAGAGAGTTCACAGCCCATGGAACTGAAGTAATAGACAGTTATAAACTTCTGTGTGTGTGCTGGCAATCAAACTGTATCCCCTGCAAGTGTTCTCCAGCACTGAGCCATCTCTCCATTTGAGTCAAAATGTCTCAAATTAGTTGCCACAGAAATCTAATTTATGTTTTTCATAACGGTGTCTGAGTCATACTTCAAGTGTGTTTGCCTTACTTCACAAAAATTATCCATAACTGGAAAATATTGTGAGCATTAAAATAGGAAGAGAAAAGTCACCACTACTTTGAAGTTTATTGTCTACAAAATTGGATGAATTTTCTCCTGTTAATTTTGATGAGCAAAGAGTTTAACTTTGTCCCCACCTCATCCTTGTTATGTAATATGCTGGTAATTTGAGGATATTTTTCAAGACCAGACCTCCTCTTGAGATTGAACTTTGTTCTTATAAATAGACTCAATTGCATTCATATGTTCGGTAGAGGAATCCAATACCGTGCTTGTTGAGCTGAATGAGTAGTGTACTTAGTACTTTGGAACATCACTCTTGAATTCAATGAATAGAGACAATTCAATCTGAATATGGTTTCTCTTCTTGACGATACTTTTTTCTCAAAAGCATATATTTTATCCTGCATGCATGAGCTACCCTGTCCTGAACAAGTTTTGAAGACACTAATTATAGAACTGTGAATGACTTTCTAAATTTATAAATGAATTTTTTGACCACTAAATAAACCCTCAAGATTCCCAGAGTAATTCATTATAAGTTATCAATTCATCAGGCAAGAGAAATTAAACAAATATAAGTGTCACATAATCTTTTCCAAATTGAATATGTTTTAATGTAATATTTTTATCTTTAAAACTTTCAATAATATGTTTTGATCATATTCATACGTAACTCCTCTGCCTCAATTCTCCAAGATCCACCTTCACGCTCCTCCCCCTCCTAAATTCATGTCCTCTTTTTAAAAATAATTTATTCATTTTCATTTTCTTCACATTGGCTTTTTGCCTGCTTGTGTGTTTGTATAAGGGTGTTCAGATCCCTGAAGCTGGAGCTATAGACAGTTGTGAGCTTCCATCTGGGTACTGGGAATTGAATTCAAGTCCTCTGGAGGAACAGCCCGTGCTCTTAACCATTGAGCTATCTTTACAGCCCCCCTTTTGTATAAATATACTTTTATTTTTTTGATAGTAACATATACTGAGTACTGAATTAAATAAGCCTGTTATAAGTTATAGCAAGGTATTATTCGGCTGAATAATTAAGCTTGCTGCTGTGGGATAGAAATTAACATCACTGGAAATTTCCTAAGGACAGAAGGCTGTTTTGGCTTGTAGAGAAAGGATCCTGGAACAGTGACTGGAGGGGCAGCAAAGACCTTGTGTAAATTATGGTATCTAAGGAAGCCTACTTCCTCGCGAGTAGCACAGCCACATTCAGGTGACTACCTTCTCATCAGTAGTAGCCAGGTCTGCCACTAGGAAAATATAAGGGTCCTCCAGACACTACTCATCCGCGTGCCGAGACGCAGGCAGAGGCTGGTTGGTTCCCCAAATTTGAATTAATGGTAGAACCTTACCTTCCTGATCAGATCTGCCTTCATATGACAGAAAGTTCTAGTTTGAGAGATGAGCAACAGAAACTAGTGGATAAACGTGTAACCATCCCACGTATCACCCTGCAGCGCCACAAACAAACTCAGACGAGGCACTTTGCTCCTCAGAGCAGAATAAGATAACGAAACCGAAGAAGTTTGCTGGCTGGGGATGGGTTTACTGAAGTGAGGCTTCCGAGTCCTCTGATCACCAACACTAAGGAAATCTGCAGTGAGCAGCAGGTGTTGTGACATAGGGGTATTAGAACAATATGAAGAAATGGCACATGAGAACAATGTCTCTGTGGAGTTTGGACACATAATGTCCTCAGCGATGCTACTTTGTCCTTAGAAGTGTCCGCTTAAAGGAACCACTGCATATGTAATGTAGCCACATACTTTCCCAGGTCTAGCCATTAGCTGTTGTCATACACAGGTATGAACGAATATATATCCCAATTGTGCCTTTCTGAGAACTACATTACCGTTATGGTCCCCTATACACCTGATATATGTATAGATATTTGAAAATCATCTATTTTAAAACAATGAAATACCTAAGTCGAAATACCAAGCATCATCAATTTAGAGTTATCAATTCATTAAAGTAATTATATTACTGGAATCTTATTTTTCTAAATTTTGTATATGTCTGTTCTATAAATATAAAGTGTGTAGATAAACATTAAACAGATCACTGTTCTTTCTGTTTGTCAATCCTAGGACATTATTTTATCATTATTATGAAAATATACAAAAAATGCAAAAATTATGAAATTAGTGAATAATTAATAAATAAGTCAAAAGCATTTCTAATAAGTAGACCATTGTTTTTTTAAACATCTTATAATGCATATATTTATACTTTCATACATAGAAAATGGTATTCTATTTCATTTTTAGTACAGTTATATAATTTTTTCTTTCACATTGTGCCCCTAAGATATGTTTAGATATTATCACTGAATAAGGGCACATTCCTACAAAAACATACACTTGTGCATTACTAAAAGCCATATGCATGAAACATGTGTCACAAATTGACATTGTAAATGTGGTGCCCATATTGTATAATATGAGTGTATTTCTTTTAAAGGAACATGGATGTTTTCTATTTCCACTTTTATGCGAATTTTTGTGAAAGCATCTTTCCCCCAAATTTATTGCTACTGTGTGAATTCATTTCCCTGAACAGAATGGTTGGTTAATGATGCATTATTAACACACTGCCTTTCATGACGCTATTGTTGATTTTTGTCACTAGCAATGCAGCAGTGTTTTGAAATTACACACATCAGTGTCCATTTATCCCGATTTTCTTCCTAGTTGCTCCCGTGGAAAGGTTGTCTGAGCCACTTCACGCTCTGCCAGTTTCCTACTTTGGCCTTCTTCATGCCTTTATAGAGGTCGTTCTTTTTGGCCTTTCTACTCCTTAAACTGACATCATACTACATTTTAATAACTACCTTTAAAAGATGTAATACTACATAAGAATACACATTAGAGGCTGACAAGTATAACTTCATATTTCAAAGAGTACTTCTCACTTGTTTGTCATATATACGGTGATGTACTCATACATATTACATACATAGTTAAATGCCACTCCTAATATCTTCTTTGTTATAAAATCCTGAAGCTCAGGAAGAAAAGCATAAAAGGCCTTAATCATTTTCCAAGGGCAAAGAGCTTCTGCATGACATGTCTGCAATTTGTCTATACTTAGAGTTTCTTTTCTCTTAAGGGCTGTCATGTGATGTTCACATTGGGAGACACAGAAACAAATGTTGACTTGGCTAGGAAATCAAAGCAGGTTCTGGCAATCGATTCTACCAATGCATTGCTATGAGGAAGACATAGTAACTTCGATCTGTGAAACCCTACACTGATTTTAGAGTCTTAGCATAGTCCTATTATTTTATTCTTTGATGAAAGGCCGTCATTTAGATTTATCTTTTTCATTAAAAAGAATCAACTTATTTTTTCAGGTGGAAGGAACAAAATCAAGAGGAAGTTAGAATGGAACCTAGGTTGTAGGTGAATAATTTCAGTTCTTATCTAAGAAACTATTGTATTGAATATGCACTAAAATACAATAAAAAAAGATGATAAATTGGTGGCCTTCAAGCAATACTGAGATCAGAAACCTGGGGTCACCTGGCATATGCGCTCCGTACCTCTTGAAGGTTGACTATTGTCACTGGTCACTGACTTGATAGACTGAATTGAGCCACCTTGGCCATGACATCTCTGTTTTAGAGGTTTCTCATCATTTTTTTTTTTTTTCTGTCTAAAACAGGTTAGCCAGAGGTGTCTATCTTCTGGCAAATGCAAACCACAAGAAAACAAATAGCATCCTGGTCCTTGGATTCTATGTTCGGAACAGAGGCAGGATCACTTGCACCCATTGTCTTTCTAAAACAAAGTCTCATTACCTAATGCATAGCCAAGGCCTGGCTAACACTGCCACCCCTGTCTGTTAGAATGAGTAGAAGGTCATGTGACCAAAAACACCACAAAAGCAAGGGGTTTGGTTTGAACATGTGTTTTTTTTTTTTTTTTTCACAGTTAAGATACAAACATGTAGTCCTTTTTGAGCAACAGCCAAGAGGAGACGTTTTACTTTCCCAAGGGAAGGAAGGATGCCATTGAATTTCTGGTCCACGTAGTTTCTTGCGATGAAATTATTTTGCTTCTCTTTGCGAAGGGCCTCTTTCGCTCATGGGTGTTTGTGGGTTCAGTTTCCAGGGCTAAATCCTCTCGGCGAGTGACTCATGACACCAGTCATCACTCTTTCCACGCGCTCATCCTCACACCGGGAGACCAAAGCAAGGGCTGCTCTGTCACACGAGCATGACAACCAGAGGCCAGAATTCTTATTCAACTTCCTCCAAAAAAAAAAAAAAAAAAAAAAAAAAAAAAAAAAAAAAAAAAAAAAAAAAAGCGTGTCATCAAGTTTTAAAAAGACCATTTGTAAATAATTGTGTGCATAAAAAAAAAAAATAGCATGCTTGCTGGGGAAACAAATCCTGTTGGGACTAGCGCTGACCCACAGAGAGGCCAGCAGAAATAAAAGATGCAGTCCCAGTCCCGAAGCCCTCTGAAGATAGAAGGCCGGAAATGTCTCTAGTGGCCCAAGGGGGAACAGATTTTGTCTGAGAAGATAAGTCAGCTAAATGGAGAGTGAGGAGATCTCTCACAGGAGCCAAATTTAACACACAAATGATGGGAATGGTCTCGCCGGAGCCCGTTTGGGAAGGAGATAAGCTTGACCCAAGTGGCTGGTGAGCGAAGGACAAAGAGGCTGGCGGGGCTGGAGACAGCAACAGTTTCAAGGTGTGCAGGGATGGGCTGGAATAAAAACGCCTCCAAAGAAACTTGGGGTGTTTGTGAAGGTCAGAGTTAAAGTTTTATTCCTTTGCTTTACATTCCAGGAAGTTCTGAAGCACAATCCATGGGACAGCCAGTAAGGTGACAACGGGAAGAGCTCACCAAGAGGCGCCGTTGCTGCTGCAGGTAGGGGAGACGGAATGTGCTCTGTAAGGCATAGACTCCCCAGCTTGTGTCTGACGTCAAGTGAAGCGCACATCTCTTTATGGAGATTATTATTTATTTATATTCTTCTAGCCAAATTGAGAGGAAAGCAATTTGAGAGAAAAATAAACACGCAAGCAAGTAACTTTTTTTTCAATGCCCTATCATATGGAATATTATTTCTTGACTGTGGAACACACTTTAGAATATTGATTGTGATATCTGTAACAATTCTATGTTTTTATATGTTCTTTTAAAATTTAACTTAGTTTCATTTTTTTTTCTTTACTTTGGAGAATTTCATACTGACATGCAAGGAAATACGGTCACATCTATCCCATATTTTCTCCCTTCTAACGTTCCCAATATTTGCCCTGACATGTACCGTCTTGTATCATATGTCTATTGTGATGGCACACAGCCTCTATGTACATAGATATGGGGCCATCCACTGGAGCTGGAGAAACCTACCAGTGGTCACACCTTCAAATGAGAACAATCGCCCCTCCCTGCAGGGTTTGGGCTGGCTTGCCATTGCACTAGCCTTGTACTAATAACCCCCGCGACTGTCAGTTCATAACCACAACAGCTACGTCTAGACTACAGCATCTCCCAGGACGCCTTCCCACCCTCCAGCTCTTAAATTCTTACCTCCTTTTCCTCTGTTCTCCTGAACACTCGTGACAGTGGGGATAATATAGATAGCCCGTTTAGGGCTGAGCAATCCAACCAATTCAGCTTCACTCCACTGCCTGCCGTCCAGGGCAAAAGGCGTTTTTGCGGACCAAGGCTGTGAGGGTAAGCGTAAACATTCTGAGAGCATTTTGACCTTTTAGTAAAATAACAGTAGCAGTTCTACCTTAGGGCACACGATCTTCCCAGCCACTGGCTCTGGATGAAGATTACTGCATCAGGCATGAAATCCATCCTGTGCTTAGCCACCCATTACACCCACGCTACTGCTGCATCCATAAGCATTACCATGCTCTGCAAGGTGATAGGCAGCATTCAGTGCCCAGAGCTGATTCAAACCACTCATGTCTTTGCCTCCACTTCAACCTGTCTAACACCTCCCAGCGCTGCGTGAGCTGAACAGCGTGCGGCTGATTTCTCCATGCATGTTAAGGGTTCAGCAATGGGGTCTTGCCATGTAGTTATGGGCAACTTAGGGCAACAGCAATAACTCCTGTATTTTGGTTGCTTCTGGGACCTTTGAGGCTGTAATTTCTAAGAAGGTGACTCCAGGCTTTGTCCTGCGATTTTCACTTAATAAATCATGTCATGCAAGAGAGAAACTGGGTATACATGCATGGTAATTTCAACCAAGCTATATTTTTTTAAAGTTCTATTTTAAAATTAACTTAAAAACTATTGAGTTGCCGTAGGGCTTTTATAGATTTTTTTTTTTTTTTTTTTTTGGTCTGGGTTAAGATACTTGCTATCCCAATCTCTCCCATCATCCCCTCTCATCGCCACGTAGTCCTTGAATGCTCAGAATTGCCCCACATTTTTCAATTTCACTTGTGTGCTACTAGCCTGTCTTACATTTTTAGGTTGGTTGAGATAGGAGGCTGCCATACGAATTTTTACACCTCTTTCTTGTGTGTTTTAATTTGTATTTCCCTGATAGGTAAGAATTTTTAGTATTTTTTTTTCCCTAAAGCGTGTAGAATGTTTGTTTTAGACACAGTTTAGACAAGGGAATGAAGAAAGCAAAGTCAAAAGGTGAGAAAGAAGAGGGTGCATGCCTCAGCTCAAACTCAG
Source organism: Arvicola amphibius (assembly GCF_903992535.2). NCBI lineage: Eukaryota > Metazoa > Chordata > Mammalia > Rodentia > Cricetidae > Arvicola > Arvicola amphibius. The sequence goes on from NC_052064.1 coordinate 15,348,403, forward strand.
GTACTGCACCCTGATGGTGGACCATCGGCCCTGAAAATCAGAAAACGCCAATCCCAAGGAAAGGGTTAATTAATCACACCAGGCCCCCTTGCTTTCTTGATATCTCTGCTATATGACCCTGACTTCACAGGAAGCCTCTGCTTTCAGGGACAGATATGTTTCTTCTTCTTCTTTTTTAAATTGAACTATATATTTCTTTCTCCGCTCCCCTCTCTCCTTTCTACCTCCTCTTCTGCCTCTCCCATGATCCCCACACTCCCAATGTACACATCTCTTAGCCATTTTTTTGTTTGTTTTGTTTTTTTTTTTTTTTTTTTGGTTTTTCGAGACAGGGTTTCCCTGTAGTTTCTAGAGCCTGTCCTGGAACTAGCTCTTGTAGACCAGGCTGGCCTTGAACTCAGAGATCTGCCTGCCTCTGCCTCCCCAGTGCTGGGATTAAAGGCGTGCACCACCACCGCCCGGCATCTCTTAGCCATTTGTATTGCTGCATTTGGGAATATTCTGCTGAGTTCTGCAGTCCATTTTTAAAACTGGGTTGTTTGTTGTCTTAGTGTCTAATTTTTGGAGACTTTTTTTTTTAATTTGTAGACCCTGATTCTCTGTCAGCAAATTTTTTTCTCCATTCTCTACTCTCTGGGCTTCCCATTAATTCACTTTGTAATTTCTGTTGATGTAGAGATATTTATAGTGAGATTGTATTTGTTGATGTATAGTGAGATCCTATTTGTTGATTGTTGGTGCCTGGCCGCCCAGACCACTAAAGAAGCACACAGAAACTATATTATTTAAATCACTACTTGGTCAATAGCTTAAGTATATTTCTAGATAACTCATATCTTAAATTAGCCCATTTTTATTATTTTGTATTTTGCCACAAGGTTCGTGGCCTACCTGCAAGGTTCCAGCTGGCAGCTTGCGTCTTTCCCCTCTGGCACCTACATGACATCTCTTTCATTCTGCCTATTCTCTTTATCTGACTTTTGTATCAGGGTAATACCAGTTTCATAAAAAGAGTTTGGGTGCCTCCTTTCTTGGAATAATCTGATTACTATTTGTGTCAATTCTTCTTTGAACTTCTGTTAAAATTAAGTAATAAATCCATCCAGGGTGTTTTCAGTCAATAGATTTTTGATTGCCAATTAAAGCCTGTTGGATCCATCATTACATTATTGATTTTAGGTCTCTTAAAATTTTTGTTGAAGGCACTTAGGCTCTAAAACTCTCTTTATTGTGTTTCAGAGATTTTATATGTTGTTTTTATTTTGTTCAATTCAAAAATGCTTGTGTACTTCTTTATTTCTTTATATTCCTAATGAAGCACCTAACAGTGTGTTATTTAATCTCCAGGAGTTTGCATACTCTGAGTATTTTATGGTTGTTGGTATCTACCTTCATTCTATTGCAGCAAATACAATCCTAGATTATGTTTCCATTTTGGAGACATTTCTTTGGGAGCTGAGAAGAATGTGTATTCTTTAGTGTTTGTGTGAAATGTTCTGTAGATGTTTGATAGATGCATTTGATTTAGGTTGTCATTTAATTCAATGTTTTCCTGCTTTATTACATTTAGATGGCATGTCTCATGTCTGTCTTTATAAAAATCTATCAGGAAAGCCCTGTAGAACCAAATAACTAAATTTGAGATGCCTTTTCCTTTTAGTGAGCTAGGTATGAAGTTCTGTCGTGATAGGCCTTAAGGAAACAACATCTGGATTTTAAAGTGCACAGAAAGCCTTCACCCATTGCTTGTAGATGAACTGCAGTAATCTATTGGGGGAATTTGTAGTATTTTTTCTGAGTATGCCAGGAAAAATGTATCCCATAATCTCTTGCTTGCTAGACTGACTAGGTTTAGACTACTAAGTCATGAAAGGAATGTAACAATTGGGCAGGATGGTTTGTTTCCTACTACTCTGGAATGTAACTGATTACAGTACATGAAGAAAGACATGTGTTTAAATGTATTTGTAAAGATCAAAAGACCATGACATTATTTTCCATTATGTAATTAAACTTTTGTACTATCTCTTGTCCTTGAAATCATTTGGTTAGGGCTGACATTTTGTCACTACATGACCAGTTTCACTATACAATGGTAGAGATGGCTCTATTTAAACCTGTATTCCATGATTTACCCTATATTTATAGACCCCACAAGGTTCATAGTAAATGTTCCCTGTTGAAGCACTGTAATCTTTGGATTACTGATAGATTTAGATCATGGGGTTCAATGAAGTAAAAAAATAAAGGTAAGGGTTTTTTTCCTAATAAATACAGGAAAGTCTGGGATTTTAAAAATAACAATTTACCTGCTTGTGTAAGCATCCATGCAAGCTTCATAAAAGTCATAGAAAAGAATTTTAGGGAGCCGGGCGGTGGTGGCGCACGCCTTTAATCCCAGCACTCAGGAGGCAGAGGCAGGCGGATCTCTGTGAGTTCGAGGCCAGCCTGGTCTACAAGAGCTAGTTCCAGGACAGGCTCTAAAAAAGCTGCAGAGAAACCCTGTCTCGAAAAAACCAAAAAAAGAAAAAAGAAAAAAAAAGAATTTTAGGGGCTGGAGAGGTAATTAGCAGTTAAGATTATGTGCTACTCTCAAGGAATACCATAGTTCCCAGCACAGATGTTAAATTACACAAAACTGCCTACAACTCCAGCTACAGTGAATTGGATAGACTTTTTTTCTGGTCCCCAAAGGTACTTGAACACACATGGCATAAACACAGACACAGGCACACACAGGCAAACATACACACATAGATGATAGATAGATAGATAGATAGATAGATAGATAGATAGATAGATAGACAGATAGATAGACGCATACATACATACATACATACATACATACATACATACATACACACACATTAGAGTGAAGAGGGAGATTTTATCCTTATGTTTTTGAAGAAATTTCTATGTAAATACTGTGAAATGATTTAAGAGGAAGTCAGTGTTCACTAGATTAGATTACACACTGAGAATTATTGTCACAGAACACTTGGGGCCATACCTGTGTCTGGGACTAATGGCAATGTCCCCCCAGACAAGACAGCTGCACATGAGCAGGGAATAGAATGATGTAGAAGGAACAAACACAATGTTCTACGAATCATACGGTTTATTGTTGTGTTTCCACACAATGCCTATTGATGATATTAAATGGAATAATGTTTATTAAAAATGACAGACTAATACAAAATATTTTTTTTGTTTTCGAGACAGGGTTTCTCTTTGGCTTTAGAGCCTCAAAATGTATTTTTATGCAAGTAATTAAAACACTACATCAGTCCTGTAGTATATTGGTTAACACTCTGGACTCTGAATCCAGAGATCCAAGTTCATATCTCAGTAAACCTGTTCCTGGAGGAAGAGACCTGATCAGTCATTCTCATCAACTCGGTCCATGAAAATCAATATAAATGGACTGCCCATGCATGCTTCAGTATTGCCAGGGGCATATTTTACTTCTTTCTTTCTCAATTAAAATACTGTGGCCGTATCTTTAAATGATTTAGAATTTGAACTGAATAATGCTATTAATTTCTTTTACAGAATGAAAGACAACATTTGTCAGTGATTGCCCAGGGTTGTGGGTGTCCTTTTTTCAAATACCCAATAGTGAAAACACAATCCAATCTCAAGGACCAGAGTGGCATGGTAGTTCACTAAAATGGTTTCTTGTAAAAATTCTTATTTCTCCTAATGAAACAATCGTGTTAGCTTAAAGGTAGGTTCAGAATAGCTGCTTCTCAAATCATTCATTCCCTTTATCTTTGATGAATGGGATTTTCAATAATGTGTGCTGGGAATTTGTCAGATGATGGGGCTTTGCTGAAAAGGAATTGCAACAGCTGTGCTGGAACTCCAATGGCCACGCTACTTTGCTGCCCTTCGGAGGCAGCTTGGTGATCTGTGTCAGAACACTTCGTCCATTTCCCACCAGCCGGCTGCTCAGAGGAAGTACCCACACTGTGGTTTACTGGGTACCTATTTCATTTTTCACATCTCCTCTATCTTTGTCATGTTTCCTAAAGACTGAGAACTTTGCTGGTGCAGCCACCGTAAGAGAACACTAAAGATGTGAGACCTAACTCCACGGAGTCCTGTGGAGAGTTTATATGTGACAATCACCTCCTTATACTAGCTCATTGAAAGGGAGTTTCATCCTAATATGTGATGTGCATTTACCCAACAATCAAAGGTTGGACAAGGATATCCATGATAGCTACTAGGGAGAACAAAAGAGAATAGAAAAATGCTACACATTCTGGAAATATGTTAATATCAGTAGCTATAGAGTTCTGTACATACAGAAGGGGATTCTACATTCCAGGTCCTCACAGCAAGACACCATAATTGCAGTGGAATATGAGAAAGAGAATCAGGCTCATTTGCATATATGTATCTGCCATGGCCACTATTATAAACTGTTACCCAACTTTGACAAATAGGGAGCTTGTTCTCCCTGGAAGATGCAGAAGTCTAAATTACCTTCCAGTACTCATGGATACCTCAGTCTTGAATGACAAGGTGAAGGTAACATTTGCCGAGTATTTATTGCGTGTGGAACTGAGAGGGTTCCTTTGTTTTGTCTTTGCATTCATTTAATACTATTAGGAGGAAGTGTTGATGCTATTTTCACTGGTAACTCAGTCTTAAAGATATGAACTTACGTTATCACACTAGTATAACAAATGAGCTGCTAACTCAGAGAGAGATGGATATGAGAAGCCTTAGAACCTGAACTTAATGCAATTGAAAAGCAAGATGAAGATCTAAGTTTCAAGTACGTATGAAACAGAAAGTACGGTTATACCAAGGACCAAGCTACTCCTCTCTTCCCAATCCAGCACGGTCTATAGGAAGCAGCAATGATGGACAGCACATCTTCCTCTCTCACATTCCCCTTTTTACTGCTCAGGCCTACACAAGGGGCTTCTTTGAAATTAATATGCCATTTTAGCCCACATGGATTAATAGAGGGAGGGCTCTTGAGAGTCTCCTTGTTATTTATGCTCTGTTACAGAAGGTTGAACATTGACAACTATCTCATAAAAGTCATTGTTACACGGATCTCATTAGTAGAAAGAGTTTTTAAATTCCACTTAGTTCGCTCCTCCTTCCCAATTATGCCCATTTATTCACTTCAACACTTGGTTACTTCATATTTGCAATATGTAACTCATTTGTTCGGTAAAAAGTAGCTACATTTCCCTGTATACATGAATAGCTTTGTAACTACTGTTGAATTTCCTGGTGTTAATTTTCCATTTTTATTTTCATTTGTCCCTCTAGATTTGTAGTAACATTCTAATACTTTTTTAAAAATGCTGTATCTACTTAATATAAGTCTGCCAAGTGTTAGGGATGTCTAAGGTCCACTGGCTGGACTCCCAGGCAGGGCACCAGATCATGCTTCTCCTCTAGTTATCTTTCCTTCGGAATATGGTCTTCTGCAGGACTCAGTTACTGTGACTTACCTTGTGATTATTTCACAAACCTCAAAATAATAGCTTATTTTTGCATGCCAAACTTCCAAAGTTAGGCTTGGCCTTTTATTTGTTGTGTTTCAACCATTCTTGGGATCTACAGGGAACCAATTAATACTAATTAGGACCAGATATGAAAGTGAGTTAATTGTAAAACATGCCCAAATTACAAAATCTTCCAGGATTATACAAAGTAAATTAAATTCACCTTCCATGGCGAGGGGGAACACCTTAGTTTCAGCCAAATACTGTGAGAGAGATTCCTATGGAGAAAAATTTTCCCTTGTCTTCCTGCATCTATGGATTGACCACTGGGCCTAGATATGTTACATTATTAGACAGGCAGGTGTTGTTGGGGGAGCATTATCACCCCAAGTAGTGTGATGTTCTTTGAACTTCTTATGTATATATGCACATATATGTGTATGCATGTATTAGGAGTAGAAAATGCTTCCCTTAAACTTGTTGAATCATCGCTGGTATTCTTTATCTCTCCCCTACTCAAACTCTAAGGAAGTATACTCCCTTCTTCTTCTCAGATAAAGCCCTCTCCCCCTGTTAGCATTTCCCTCTTCCTAGCACCTGGGGCCCATCAGCGCTCTCTCTCTCTCTCTCTCTCTCTCTCTCTCTCTCTCCCTCTCTCTCTCCCTCTCTCTCCAGGATTTCTTCTGTTCCCCACCCATGGTTCATTTCTTACTTTCCTGGTTTCTGCGGTGGCTCCAGGCTGTGTATTCACATCTTAAGATACAAAGCTGGACTCCACAGGTAACAGGCCACTCAGCTGTGTCTTCCTGCTTCAGAGTTACCTTACCCAGTATATATTGTAGTTACATTTACTTACGTGCAAATTATATTTTTCTACAGCCAAATAGAATCCACTCTGTAGATAATGCGCATTTTCATTATCTACTCATCAGTTGAAGAATACTTACTGCTTCAACTTTAGCTATTGTGAATAGGTTTCCAACGAACATGGCTGTGCAAGAATCTAATACGCAACATGTAAAATCTTCAGGGTCAGGGGAAGGAAAGAAGATCATGTTGACCATCTCTTCAAAAAATTGCCTTTTCGCCGGGCGGTGGTGGCGCATGCCTTTAATCCCAGCACTCGGGAGGCAGAGGCAGGCGGATCTCTGTGAGTTCGAGACCAGCCTGGTCTACAAGAGCTAGTTCCAGGACAGGCTCCAAAGCCACAGAGAAACCCTGTCTCGAAAAATCAAAAAAAAAAAATTGCCTTTTCCTTTCTGGAATGCTAAAACATACCAATTTCCTAATTAATTTTTCATGTTTGTTGCCAAAAAGCTTTCTCTTTTGTAGTCATTTCTCTTTCCTACCATGTATAGTTAATGCAGTCTTAATTGATTCAGTATTTGCAAAAATAACCTGATTTGACCTTCCTGATATTTTTGTGTAGCATCAAATCTTTTGGTTTATGTTACATCCCATTCTTCTGTTTATCCTTAGTTTTAGAGTTGGGTGTCTGACGTTTCCTTTATATTGGAAAAGTTGTCAGCAAAATTGAACATGGGAAGCAATGACAATAACCAAGTTATACCTTTGCTTATAGCAATTTACTTTCATTTTATTACTGTTGAGTAGTAAGAACCTGTCTTACCATATCCTGTTTCCTTTTCCTCTCAGCTTACCTTCTACTTTGCTTATAGCTTAATGTAACTTTATTCACGTGGGTTAATGAATAGTAACATGATTCTTATGGTAATATATAATAAACAGTATGTTTTAAAATATGGTATTCAAGAGAAAAATGCAGAAATGAAATATTATGCCAAAATTTAATTCCTTATATTTTTAAAAACAATTCATTGTCATACAATTTTTACATTTGTAACTTGGAAAAATTACTGTTCATTTGGGTACCTGGCCTAAATGTATCATTTTGTCAATTCTTCTTGGAAGTTGAGCACATTAGCATTATATTGGCTAATTAACTCTACAGTCCTGAGTGATGTCAAGGTGCTCCAAGTTGCTTTGGAAACATGATGAGTAACACAGTGATACTTATGCAATTATACTCTCGGTAAAGTGCCTTAAAATCTACTGGGTGAGAACTTAGCAATTTGGGGTCATTTGTGAATTAATTTTCAACATGAAATATGGACTTGCAGCAGTTTTGGTATTCAATGAGGGCATAGGACAGTTTTTATTGTCTTCTCTCTGATGTGTATGGCATCATCCATACCTGGAATTTCAGAAATTCCTATACTGACAAGGGTACTAAAAGAAATCCCAAGTTGAAAACCATTGTGAAGGCCTAGGAAATAAATTTTGAACATTTCAGATGATTCAGAAAAAGACAGTTCTGCTGCTTGTGTCTATTTAAATTGAAGGTAATTGAGAAAGTCAATAGTAAAATTGAATGTCCTGATGGAAATCCTTTTTTATTTATACTCCATGCTATGTGTCAAATTTACCTATTTAAGCAATCAGCAGTTGCTCAAGCCATATGTTCTTCCTATTAAAATGCTTTTTAAAATAAGGTCTTGATTTCATAATGATCTAGTTTTTGCCTTATGGAGTTCAATTTCTAGTCTTTAATAAATTTCTCCTAAACTCGTAGTTACAATTTTCAAAACACATTTCAGGAACTTTTTTTTCTTCATTTTTTATTAAAAATTTCCATCTCCTCCCCTCCTCCTCCCCCTTCCCTCCCCTCCCTTCCACCCATACCCCCACTCCCTCCCTCTCCAGGCCAAAGAGCCATCAGGGTTCCCTTCACTACGTTAAGTCCAAGGTCCTCACCTTCCTGGACTTAGGGGAACTTTTATGTTTGAAGATACTTCTAAGTTTATGTCTTCAAGTGCAGGACAGTTTGCTACAAAATTGTTGTAAATGATGGCACAGAAAACTATTGATACTGTTATAATTAGAGCAAGTGAGTAAGGACAGTTTGGGGTTTGATTCTTAGATATATTTTAGGAGTAAAATTAGTTAGTATTGAGATAGAACAGTTAAAGGGCTATATTTCCTTAAAAATATTTGTTCTAAAAGGGGACGTTGGGGAGTCATGATAGCTGAGTCCTTTGAGCTCAGCATTCCTGAGATGGGGACAGATGGATCACCATGACTTTGGGGCAAACCTAGCCAACAAAATGAGTGCTGGGCCACATAGAGTTATATAGCAAGACTCAGTCTCAAATAAGTTAATTAATTAGAAACAAAATGGGGACGTTAAGTTAAATACATTAAATAACTGTATCACTATAACCCACTAATGTATTTTTCTCTTGAAAATTTTATTGGTAAGTAGACATTTGGAATAACTAAAATAATTTTCAGGAAATTATAAGGCATTAAATACTCAAATATGAAAATACCTATGGCATTTATTGTGACAACGAGGAAGCTGGATCTGTAGACACAATGCATTAAAATTAGAAATGAAGCAAAAGGTCACTGTAACTTTGTCCCCTCTTCCAGTGTTTCTGGAGATTTTTTTCCATCTTATTTTATTTTAATGTAGATTGCTTCCATTTATGATATTAGTAAGACCAGGGAATCATTGTTACAATTAAATTGTTTTTCATTCGCCAGGACAGAGGTGGCACATGCCTACCTTTAATGGGAGGCAGAGACAGGCAGATCTCTGTGACTTCAAGGCCAGCCTGGTCTACAGAATGAGTTCCAGGACAGCTAAGGCTACACAGAGAAACCCTGTCTCAAAAGAAAAATTGGTTTTCCTTCACAGGTCAGATAAACTAGATGAAGAAATCACATTCTCGAGCACTTTTAAATAGGTATTTAAATAGGTATTAGAGAAACCCTGTCTCAAAAGAAAAATTGGTTTTCCTTCACAGGTCAGATAAACTAGATGAAGAAATCACATTCTCGAGCACTTTTAAATAGGTATTTAAATAGGTATTTTCCATGTTCTTATTTCTTAAACCTTTTAACTAGGTTACCAATAGTCTCAGCTTTCTTTAATTTCATCCTTAACTTGGTAATTTATGTGAAATACACAAAATATTCCTCAATAGGAACAACATAATGTTAACAGTACAATAGATTGCAAATTAAGATTTACTGAGAAATTACTGATAACAGCAATGCAAAAAAATGATCTTTGACTTGATGAATTATGGCTTCTTAATAAATATTTACAGGAGTTAATATTAAAACTTTATGATCTTGCTTTTCCATTAACTTATTGCTATCTTAATTTAGAGATTAAATAATACCCTGTTTCTTTTTACGCAGTTGGTATTTTAAAATTTACCATAAGAATGTCTCCTCTCTGTGGGTATTAGCTTTTCTTATTAAAGGAATACTATATAACTAAAGACTTTTCTGTGCCTACAATATGTTGTAGACATATAATGGATAACTAGATGTAATATTATAATATTTCATTAGTGAAGGCACATAATCTCATCAAAACTACCATTTCTCAGAGCCCAAGGCCAAGAAAAAAAGAACAAACAATTTAAGAGAATGAACCACATATGTATATGAATATAAATTATAATATTATGTCACCGAATGAATGAAAATCTACTGTTGTACAAAATGGGCCTCCAACTTCAAAGTGGCATTATTTTTCTTATAATAAGCTGTGAAACAGTGAATGTCTGGTTTCTGGTCAAAGAAGTTTCCGCTCTGATCCTGTGGATCTTCTGACAGATTCCATTCTGTATACTCAATTTCTCTGGGAATCTTTCCTGGAAGCGGTCTGTGCTGTTCTTGTCCAGTCACGAAGATCTGGTATGCACATGGTGCACACGCCTTTATTCTGCAGAAGTTGCCTAGGAGAAGATATTACTTTCTGATCATTTGAGAGTAAAATATATCTATTGGAGATAATAATAGCAATACATTTTTTATTAATTTTGAAGGAATTAACTGATAAACACATGTTCATTCTGGATATTTTATAACTCTGCATTTTTCATAAGAAATACCAGTTATAAATCCATTTGTTCCTTGAGGGGTAATTGCATATTTTAAGCTCAGAATATATAGCATTTCAAAGGAACACAGAATACACGTAAAAACAGCTGCGTTTCAAATTCTTTCCCAGACCACTGAGGAAAACAATGAGTTGGTACAATTCATATCCCCACCTTGTCAGTTTGGCAATCTACTGTGCGTATGATTTCACATCAACCAGGACCTTAAGATGATTTCTTTTTATTTATAATATTTCTTTAATGAAAATATCTTGGTTTCTGGCAATTTAAGAGAATGATCTAAGAAAAGAAATGAAAGCAGAAATGGAAAATTAAAGGGGAAAAATGGCCTAGATATCCATGCAAGAATCTGTAGTAAAATGTGCATTAAAATGCATATTTGTTTATCTACTACTCAAAAGAGTATGAAGTGAAACAAACGCAAATGTTTCTCATAGGTCAGTTCTCTGGGTAGTGAATTCAGAGGAGAAGCTTTGTCTTCACACACTGAGGAAGCTATGACCAGTGCTTTGTAGTTTGTCCCTTGAGGTCCAGGAAAACTGTCGCTTTGTGTCATTATTAATGACGATTTATTTCTTGAATACTCACAATATCTTTTTGATAAGATTTTATTTTGCACTATATCATAGTGACATTTTTACTTCTCTATTCTTTAGTACATTAAACTTATAGGGTATAAGGAAGATTAGCATTCGTCTGTAGCGATAACATATGTTCTCAATGGATAACTGACACATAAAAGAAGAAAACGTGATTTAATGATTCAATTTCAGTGCTTACAGCTTAACATACAGTTTGACAATAATACAAAATCCCCAATCAAAATGGACATAAATGTTCATACACAAAACTACCTCAAGTTAGACCCCAGATTTTATGACATCTTAATGCTGTTTTTTTATCAATGCTTCCTTAGCCTTCCCTCAAACCTCACTCTACAGGAAAAAAAAAGCATTGTGAAATGTGACTTCATATTCTGTAAATAGCATAGGCTGTCAGTTTCTATTTCTAAATGGAAACACATTTTCTTCATATTCCAGGTTAATTTTATTAATCTATGTTGAACTCTGAAGCTTCATATCTTCTGTATAATTTATAGTAGGTAGGGTTATAGTAGGTAGGGTTTATAGTAGGTTGGGAATTTGTAAAAAATGCATTTGGGATAATTTGCCTCACAGAGAAGTTTTATCTTAAGTTAAAACTTTGGTCAGGATTATATTTATTTTATTTCAAAGTGTTCTGAGATCATGTACAACTATTGGCCCAAAGAGAGAAAGGATGAAGTATTCATGTATACACTATATTACACACTCTATATTACACACTTACAGTAAATTTTATTACTCATTAAGTTGATGTTTCTCCTTACAGACCCAAACATTTTCCTGTGGCTTTGCCCAAGTGGCATATATGGACTTTTTATTTGATTTTGCTAATCATTTTTAGATATAATAAAAAGAAATAAATGACACAACAGTCCACCTCTAGCCTTGTTATTTTTTGATAATCTAAAATAGAAAGTAACATGTTTTACTCACAAAATATCACCGCTGCAGGGTGTAGTGACTCATGCCTTTAATCCCAGCAATCTGGAGATAGAGGCAGGCATATTGCTGTGAGTTTGAGGCCAGACTGGTCTATGTAGTGAGTTTTAGGACATCTCAGGCTACATAGTGAAACTCTGTCTCAAAGAAAGTCAGATATGTACATTTCTCTTTATTGCTTTATACATCCATAGACATTCCATGACTCATGTTCAGCCGTGGCCCTTAATATACTGTCTATGTTTGAAAGAATTTTCTTTACATCATTATAAAAATCTTTCAACTGAAGAATCTCATTGAATTTTTTGAAAGCTCTTTTCATCTTACAAAATATGTGACTAAAAAGTTATACTGGATCTGTATATAATGAAGATAGCTAGCTAGCTAGATAGATAGATAGATACATACATACATAGATACAAAGATACATAGATAGATACATAGATAGATACATAGATATATCAATTAGATATATACTGAATATAATGAATATATATTCCCAATCCAAACCTCAACTTATAATGTAGTTTTTGGAAAAATGCACCAGCTTTTAGAGTTGCCTTTTATACGTCTATCTAAAGAATGATGGGCTAAAAGGTAAGCAATAATCCTATAAGTCTGTCTGTAAATAGAAAACAGGGACTGCTAACTACAAAGGTGAGAATCATTACAAACTTAGTATTGCCTTTCCATAATTGTTCATAAGTTCTAAGGCTGACAAGATATCAGGCTATGAGCATGCTTTTAAGCCTCAGTTGGCATTACTAACATGCAGGCAGTGCGTGAGCATACAAGACATTATTGTAGTGACAGAAATGCTTTCCTTTGTTTCCATTCTCCCTCTGGTGTATACCATGTGTTCCACTCTACACTCCAAGTTCCCTTCCCTTTTTTAACCTGGCTGTTTTCACAAATTTAGGAAAACCCTTACTGCCATTATTGCCTACTTCATTTCTTATACTAAATTATTTGTAGAATGAATTAAGCCTTCTCAGTCTATTCTTTTACTTAAGTTCCCTAATATTTATCTATTTTCCTACAAAATACTAGCTACAAAAGGAGACCTATTTGTAGAGTAAACTTGATTCCCTTATTAATTATATTTAATTGTTGATGATTGAAGTTACAAAATAATCCCAAACTAGCTCAGAATTAAGTATAATAAAGGCTTATTTATTTGGGGGTAGAATCAGAGATTATAGTCCTCTGCATGAACAGGGAACAGGAATAAATCCAGCAGCTGGAAGAGAGAACAAGCTCATCCTTTACATTGGCATTTATAGTATAAGAGGCCACACCCAAGTGGGCTGGTATCTTAAATGCTACTAGCTGAAGGAGCTCCTACAACACCTCTTCCTTTTGTTTACCACACTAGCTCAGAATTGAGTATAATAAAGGGTTATTTATTTAGGGGGAGACTCACAGATCATTGTCCTCTGCACAAACATGGAACAGGAAAGAATGCAGAAGCCAGGAGAGAGAGAGAGAGAGAGAGAGAGAGAGAGAGAGAGAGAGAGAGAGAGAGAGAGAGAGAGAGAGCAAGCGCATGCTTTACATTGGCATTTACAGTTTAAGAGGCCACACCAAACTGGGCTCGTATTTTAAAGGCTACTGGCTGAAGGAGTTCCTACAGCAAATTTGTATTAATTTTCTTATGGTAATATTAAACTTTAAGGAATATATTTTACTTTGTAATAGATTTTTTAGAATAATTTATGTTTGACAAAATTATTGGATTCAAACTCCCCCGTTTCCATTGCTCCCTGTTCTCCTACATGGATCCACCCTTCTTTCAGTCAACACTGTTATGGATCTTTAATCAACTTTACTTATTACCAAATAATTTATTGTATATTCATAGACTTTATTACTTTTACATGTATTTAATGTGTGTGCGGGCACACATGCAGTAGAATGTGTATGGAGACAGAGAACGACATTGGGGGTTCAGGTCTGTCATTTTACCATGTGGAACACAATGGCTGATTCGGTTCAACAAGAATGGCAGCAAGTGCTTTCCCCTGCTGAGACATCCTGCCGGCAGTGCACAATCTGATGAGCTTGGACAGTTTTATGTAATCATCTAGTCACTGTGAAAGTCATGGACTGGAACACCCTCACAGTTCCCTCAGGATCTCTACATGTTCACTTTTCTTCTTGTTGCTAGCAACTACATACGTACTTTCATAAGAAAAATTTATTCTTTATAAAACTTCATGAAATCCCAGAGAACACATGTTTATTTGACATGCTTTTCCACTTAGAAAAATGCTTCTGAATCATTCTGGTCACTTGCTATTCCTTTGTTTGGCAAAATAATATTTCCTTATGTGGGAAATGTAGCTATATGATAATTTGTTCAGTTAGTCTTCAAAGTGTGTTTTCCTCTCCTTTGTTTTAATTTTAACATTTGGATATAAGACTGTTATTAGTTTTTCAATGTAAGTGTTTAGTCTCCTCTTATTTTTTCCTTTTTAATTTTATTTTTAAAAAAACTACCTTTTTTCACTTTACATATCAATCCCAGTTCCCACATCCTCCCCTCCACCCATTCCCTCCACTTTCCCCCACCACACATACATACACTCCTCAGAGAAGGTAAGGCACACTGCTTTGAGGAAGGTCCAAAGCCCTCCCTACTATATCTGGGCTGAGCAAAGTTCTCATCCAAGAGAATTGGTTCCCAAGAAGTCAGATAAATCCTGGTGCCATTTTCAGTGGCCCTGCAGTCTGCCCCAGCCATACAACTGTCACCCACATTCAGAGGGTCTAGTTTGGTCCTATGCTTATTCTTTCCCTGTTTGGCCAGGTAAATTGTTTGAGCGGGGGTTTCCATCATGGCTTTAACCTCTTTGATTATATTCTTACTTTTCCCACTCTTTGAAATGTATCCTGACACATCACTGAAGGTGTTTATCAGCTGTGAGAGTTCCCTGGTATAGTTTTTTGGGTCATTTATGTATCCTATCATATCACTGGCAAAAAGCAAATGTTTGACTTCTTCCTTTTCAGTTTGAATCTCCTTGATCTTCTTTTGTTGTCTTATTGCTCTAGCCAGAACTTCAAGAACTATGTTGAATATATATGGAGAGAGTGAACAATCCTTGTCTTGTTCCTAATTTTAGTGGAATTGCTTTGAGTTTTTCTCCATTTAATTGGATGTTGGCTGTCAGCTTGCTCTGTATTGCTTTTATTATGTTTAGATATGTTCCTTTCATCCCTGATCTCTCCAAGACCTTTATTGTGAAGGGGTGTTGGATTTTGTCAAATGCTTTTTTAGCATCTAATGAAATGATTATATGTTTTTTCTTTCAGTTTATTTATATGGTAGATTACATTGGTAGATTTTTGTAGTTTGAGCCACCCCTGCATCTCTAGGATGAACTGACTTGATCCTGGTGTATAATTTTTTATTTGTTCTTGGATTTGGTGTGCCAGTATTTTATTCAGAATTTTTGCATCAATATTTATGCATGAGATTGGTCTATAATTCTCTTTTATGGTTGAGTATTTATGTGGTTTTGGTATCAGGGTAACTGTAGCGTCATAAAAAAGTTTGGCAATGTTCCTTCTGTTTCTATTATGTGGAACACTTTGAGGAGTTTAAGTATTAGCTCTTCTTTGAAGTTCTGGTAAAATACTGCTCTGAAACCATTCGACCCTTGGGATTTTTTTTTTTTTTTTTGGTTGGGAGGCTTTTGATGACTGCTTTTATTTCCTTGCAGGTTATACATCTATTTATTTTGTTCACGTGGTCTTGATCTAATTTTGATATGTGTTACCTATCCAAAGAAATGTCCATTTCTTTTACATTATTCAATTTTGTATGGTACATGTTTTTGTATAATGACCTAATGATTCTCTGGTTTCCTGGGTATCTCTTGTTATGTCTCTGATTTCATTTCTGATTTTGTTAATTTTGATGTTCTCTCTGCATTTTGATTATGATATGGGTTTGCCCATCTTGTTGATTTTCTCAAAGAAACAGATCTTTGTTTTATTGATTCTTTGTATTGTTTTCTTTGTTTCTATTTTATTGATTTCAGCACTCAATTTGATTATTTCCTATCATCTCCTTTTGGGTGAGTCTACTTCTTTTTGTTCTAGAGCTGTCAACTGTGTTGTTAAGTTGTTAGCATGAGTAATATCCACTTTCTTTTTTTGTAGGTACCTCGTGCTATGAACTTTCTTCTTAGCACTGCTTTCATAGTGTCCATAGGTTAGGGTACATGGTGCCTTCATTTCGGTGAATTCTAGGAAGACTTTAATTTCTTTCTTTATTTCTTCCTTGACCCAGGGTGGTTCAATTGAACATTGTTCAATTTCTATGAATTGGTAGGCTTTCTGAGATTATTGTTGTTATTAAATTCTAACTTTCAACCAATGTGATCCGATAAGATACAGGGGGTTATTCCAAAGTTTTTGTCTTTGTTAAGGTTTGTTTTGTTACTGAGTATGTGATCAATTTTAGAGAAGGTTCCATGAGGTGCTGAGAAGGTATATTCTATTGTTTTGGGGTAGAATGTTCTGTAGCTGTCAGTTAAGTCCATTTGAGTCATGATACCTGTTATTTCTGTTATTTCTCTGATTTCTGTCTGATTGGCCTGTCAGTTGGAGGGAGTGGGGTGTTGAAGTCTCCTACATTAATGTTTGGGTTTGATGTGTGATTTAAGCTTTAGTAATGTTTCTATAACATATGTGGCTGCTCTTGTATTAGGGGCATAGATATTCAGGACTGAGACTTCATCTTGATTGATTGTTCCTGTTATGATTATAAAATATCCTTCTCCATCTCTTCTAATTGTTTTTACTTTTAAGTCTATTTTGATAGCTATTAGGGTAGCTACACATGCTTGTTTCTTATGTCTATTTGTTTGGAAAATTGTTTCCCAACCCTTCACTTTGAGGTAATGTTTGTGTTTGAGGTCAAGTTATATTTCTTGTATACAGCAGAAGGATGAATCCTGTTTTCATATTCATTCTCTTAGCCTGTGTCTTTTATAGGTGAATTGAAACCAACGATATTAAGAGATATTAATGACCAGTGATTATAATTCCTGTTATTTTTTCATGTTTGTGTTTCCCTTCTTTGGGGTTTGCTGGTGTGAAGTTATCTTTTACCTGTGTTTTGTGGGTACAGTTACCTTCCTTGTGTTGGAGTTTTCTTTCTAGTACTTTCTGTAGGGCTATATTTATGGACAGGTATTGTTTAAATCTGGTTTTGTCATGGAATATCTTGTTTTCTCCACAGATAGTGTTTGAAAGCTTTGCTCCATATAGTAGTCTGGTCCTGCATCCATGATCTTTTAATGTCTGTAGCACATCTGTCCAGGACCTTCTAGATTTCATGGTTTTCATTGAGAAGTTGGATATAATTCTGATAGGTCTGCCTTTATATGTTACTTGGCCTTTTTTCTTTGCAGTACTTAATATTCTTACTTTATTCTGTATGTTTTGTGTTTTGATTAATATATGGTGAAAGGAGGGTTTTTTTGTCCAGTTTATTTTTTGTTCTGTAAGCTTCTTTTACCTTCTAGGAATATCTTCTTCAGTTTGGAAAAGTTTTCTTTTATGATTTTGTTGAATATATTTTCTGTGCCTTTGAGCTGGAATTCTCTTTTTTCTAGCCCTATTCTTAGGTTTTGTCTTTTCATGGTGTTTTGTTTTAAGAATTTGTCAGATTCAACATTTTCTTTTACCAATGAATCTACTTCCCCTATAATATCTTCAAGACTCTCTCTTTTATCTTTTGTATTCTGTTGGTTGTGCTTGCCTCTGTAGTTCCAGTTTATTTAGCCAGATTTTCTATTTCAGAATTCCCTCAGTTTGTGCTTTACTACTTCTATTTCAGTCTTCAAGTCTTGAACTGTTTGAACTTTTTGTTTTATTTTTTTGATTATTTTTCTTAGTTTTCTTTAAGAGATTTCTTCCATTTTTGTTTGTCTTTTCCTCCATTTCCTTAGATAATTTTTTCTTTCCTCTTTAAAAGTCTCCATCATCCTCATAAAGTTACATTTAAAATCCTTTTCTTCTGCTTCTTCTGTGTTAAGATGATCAGGTCTTCCTGTTGTATGACCACTGGGTTCTGGTGTTACCATGTTTCTTTTTAGGTTGTTGAATGAATTCTTGCATTGGTGCCTAACCATCTCTTCCTCCATTTGGTGCCAGTAGTGTCTTTGCCTCTTGGCCAATCCTTGCATTTCCTGTCTGTGTCTTTAGGAACTGTAATTGGTCTGCTCTATACTGCCACTGTCTGCCTCTCAGGGAGCCACTGAGGTGTCCCTTGGCTCTTTCTCTTGATCCATTCTTGGTCTTCTTTCTAGGTTCTTGTTCTTGGTCCACTCTGTTCAGTCACAGCTTGTGCTTTATAGTTCTTCTCTTATTCCTCTCTGCGTAGTTACAACCTGTGCTTCAGATTTCCTCTAAGGTAGCAGGGGATAGGAGTGTTTGGGCGGTGGAGTGGGACTTATAGTTTGCAGAGTCTGATTGATGGGGTGCATGTGTTTAAGCAGTCTACTTGCAGGAAGCTTGACTGTTCACTGGCTAGAGAAGCTGATGTAGGTGTGGGAGGGTCCTGGGGCTTCTCCCAGGTATGGAAGGTCTAAAGAGCAGGGTGCCACCCCCTGGGCAGATGATCTCTCACTTCTTGGTCCTCTCTGTGCAGTTTTAGCCTGTGCTTCAGAGCTCATCTGAGGTTGCCTGGGATAGGAGTGTTTGGGGGGTGGAGTGGGACTTGTAGCTTGTGGGAGTTCAATCAAGGTGTTCAAGCAGCCTGCCTGCAGGAAGCTTGCCTGCTGGTTAGCTAGAAAAGCTGAGGCATGTGGAAGAGGGACCCAGAGTTTTGCCCTGGTATGGAGGGCCTAGGAGTGGGTTTCCTGTTGGGTGGTCATCACTTACTACTTGGTCCTCTCTGTGTAGTTGCAGCTTGGGTTTCCTCTTCTTTTCTTTTGGGTAAGTAGTACTTTGATTGTTAAGTTACTTTGCTAAGTTTTGTGTAATGCCTCTACATCCTCACCAACACTTGCAGTCATCAAATAGTTTTAGTGTCAACCATTAAATAAAGTTTTTACTGGCGTCTTATTGTGTTGCTGTTTTATGATTTTTTAATGTTTAAGCATTCTGGCTCTCATTTATGCATGGACTTGACAGTTGCGTGTTTTGACAAATGTCTGTGTAAATGTTTTTCACATTGTATAAACAGAGTTTCTTTCTTTATATTCTTGAATTGTAGAGTCCATTTATGTATTGTGATTGGAAATTCTTTAGGCATATGTTTTGGAAATGTTTTCTTCCGTTCTGTCTTTTGCCTTTTTGTTTTCTTAACATTGTCTTTTTCAAAGCAAGAGGTGTAGGTTTTTATAAGTCTAAGCATTCAAGCTATCCCATCTGCTTGTAGCGTTTCCATCCAAAAGTGGGCCTTTATATACAGATTACTAAACTGTGTTTTGTTCTCCTCTTTAAGGGAGTCTATACTCACATAAGGAATGGAAAAGACGGGCAGTAGAGATGGTGAAGACCTCTCTGCAAGAATCAGCCTCATCCTTGCTCTCTCTTCCTGTCTTCCCCAGTAATCTATATAGACTCGAACAGCATTGAGTTTTCCAAAGCTTGACTCTCATTCAATGACAATATTGCCTTGGGTTCTTTGGAAAGTATTAGTCCCAAAAAGAAGTGGCAGAAATTTCTAGATCAAGGATCCTCTCCAGAGCTACACTGCCAGCTTCATATTCTTAAACAGGGAACAGGCTCAAATGTGTATCTATCATGACTAGATTGTCATTTCCCATTGCACTTTACAGCAAGTGGTCTGAAAGTCCCACTTGAAGACAACAGAAACCATGTTAATCATCACTGTTGACCGCGATGGGGGCTGGCATGGATGCTGTCACTGTGTGGACAGGGAAGCAATGGTACCACACTATGCAGAAGGTGTTATCTCTGGAAGCTGCTGATGGAATGAAGATGTAGTGAGGCGAATGTAAAGAAGGAGTTCTCATCTCCAACCACAAGGTTTTTGAACTAGTCTAGCAATTATGAGAATGTTGGCAAGGGTTCTGTGATTGAATATATTTGAATTTAAAACAAATAAACTTTAATACTGGACTTAGTGCTTCATTTAAACAAAAGATTAAATCTTGCCTCTTTGAAAAGTGATAAACATATAAACTGTTTAACAATGTCACTGAAACCCATGAGACTTTGTACTTAGGAAGTGCTTGAGTCGGGTGCTGGACACATTCGTCAAAGTCAGATTAACGCCTGTGCTAATCATGCAGGAAGTCAGAGAGTGCATGATTTCATATCACAGGTACTGGGAACTCCTTCATACCTGAAGTAAAATGGAGTCACTTTATCCCATTAATAGGCTACAGAGCACTTTCTTCAAATGATCTTTTCTTTATTTTCCTTTTGTCTTATTGGCTTTGTACTTGGATATGCAATAACCATAAAGATTGCTAAGAAATTTTTGGAACTTGTTTCTCCTTTGAATTTCAAATTTTATAAATTAAAACAATCATAATTTGTTCTTATGCTTTACTCAGCTGTTAGTATTAAACTCAAGCACTTAATCTGAAAATATGTAGGCAAGTTTCTATTGTACATTTGCCAGGATTTCTAAGGCAATTATAAATTTATTAATAATATATTTGGCTCAGATAGTCTCAGTATATTAATATCTTTGTAAATTTGGCATGATAAGCTGTTCATGGATTTAATACAATTCTATTTGTAGCAAAAGAAACTGCTTGTGGAGGACTTTATACTGTTGTTAGAGTAGAAGAGTATTCTTTAAGAACTAATGTTTTATCAATTAAGGAACAGAGATCTCAACAGACCAGTAAGTTGCCTTATTCTTTAAAATCTATGTAAGAAAACAGAACTTTCTTAAAATCCCCTCAAGACAATTGAAAATCCATAGCTTATGATCACATTTAAATAAATATGCTATACTTATTTTAATTATTAATTCCAACGCTCATCTCATCTTCAAGAATTGTAAAGCTTTTATTCTTTATAGTTATATAACTATATATTTGTAATTATACTTCTATATTAACTAAATATATCTTTACCTTTTTAAGATGCAAATGAAATGACCAAAATTATTTTAAAAATAATCTCGGAAGTTTTTAAATATTTTTTAATTTTTTTAAAAAAAAAACTGATTAAGTCTTCAAAGCTGGATCACAGTTTCTCCTCCCTCTCTCCTCTCCTCCCAGTCCCTCCCCCAACTTTCCTTCCCTCTTCTCCTCCCCATCCACTCCTCCTCCTTTATTTTTCAGAAAAGGGCAAGCCTGCCTTGAATATCAGCCAGCCATGACAATCAAGTTAGAGTAAGACTGGATACCTCCTTTCCTAGAAAGGCCAGAGGAGGGAACCCAGTATGAGGAATGGGTTCCAAAAGCAGGTAATAGCACCAGAGACAGCCCCTGCTCCTACTAATAGGAGCGCCACAACAGGACCAACCTACACAACTGTAACATATGTTCAAAGGGCCCAGGTCAATCCCATCATTCTCGCTGGTTAGCAGTTCCATCTCTGTAAACCCCTATGTGTCCAGGTTATTTGATTCTGTAGGTTTTCTTGTGGTGTCCTTGGCTACTCTGGCTCCCGAAATCTTTTCTCCCCATCTTTCATAGGACTCCCAGAACTCTGCCTAGTGTTTGGCTGTGAGTCTCTATATCTATTTCTATCAATTGCTGGGTGAAAGGCTCTCTGAGGATAATCAGACTAGGCAACGATCTATGGTGCTAGCAGGATATTTTTAGGCAGCATTACATTGACTTTTTACTATTTTTTGATCATGTTTGTTTCTATCCTAGGTCTCTCAGTTGTTCAGTCTTTGGGTCCTGGCATCCATCAGTGTCAGGGTTGTGCTCTCTCTTACTGCAGAGATCTCCAAATGGACCAGTCATTGGTTGGCCACTCCCATAATTTCTGTGCCATTTTTACCGCAGCGTATTTTATAGGCAGGGCAAATTGTAGGTCAATGGTTATGTAACTGGCATCCTAATACTACCACAGGAAGTCTTGCCTGGTTACAGGAGATAGCAGGTTAAGGTTCCTATAGCCAGGAGCCTTAGCCGGGGTCACTCTCTTAGATTCATAGGCGTTTCCATTGCTTTAGGTTTCTAGCTCATTCCAGGGATGCCCTTGATTCCAGTCATCTTCCCAGTATTCTCTCCCTGCATCCTTTCCTGACCTGATCCCTCCTGCTCCTTTGTCCAGGTCCCCATCTCCCCATCAATATTCCTACCCCCCATCCACTTGGGATGTCTATTCTGATTCCCCTTCACAGTGAGACTCTGTCCCCTGCCCCTCCTCCTACCTTGAACCTTCCTTGTTACTGAACATCTTGCTTTGACAAAAATTAAATATATATTTTAAAGGACCGGGGTGAAATTACTTGAGTTATTCTCCAAAATAATTTAATCACTCATGATTTATTTCTCCCCCAAATGACCTCACAATTCATATTTAATTATTGGAAATCTAGATTTTAAATAATCATTTTTATGTTCAGTTTTTCTATGTTTTAAGTTTTCTGGAACACTAGCATTATTATTTAGTTTAAAGTTATTATAAGAATAAATGTTTGTCTAAAAGCTTGGAACAGTGCTGCTGAAGTTGAAAAAAATAGAACACTCTAATCAATGTCCTAAAATTACTTTTATTACTCCGCTTATCAAAGAGGAACCAAAGCAGAAAGGAATCTCAGAGTATTTACCCTCATGATAATTATGTGAATGGGGCCCAAATCCAAAATCAAAATAATGACCCTTATATTCCCAAACTCCATACCGCATGTGCTGAGAACCACAACGATGGAGATGCATTTTATAAGCATTTAAGTCACCAAACCCTTTCCACTGCTCCTGCCAAACTTCTACACAGTAGGAACTCTGAAGACTAGTGCCAAACCCTCACGTTCCTGATATAAACTCCAACAGCTGCAAACCCTTAAGCTTCAAGTACAGCTGCCTGGAAGAGAACTATTGAAAGGCCCCACAAAGGCAGATACACAGATTACATATGTTCAATAACTCAGAGCCATAAGAAGAATATGTAGTTCTATTAAGGCCGTTAGACAGAGGGAAATTGTGCCAGCAGTCTCTAATTGACCTTACAGGGCGAGTGTGATCTCCACATTGTGCTTCCATTACTCTCCAGGTCATTTACTTTTGTTAGAATTACACATTCTTTCAACACACAAGCCACCACAAAGTAGGGGCAATTACATTGGTTAGGACATGCTGACTTTCTGAACAATAATTTTCCAGAGGAGGTCTACTTAAATACTTAATTCCTGAAAAGTCTAATGCATCAAATTCTTACTAGGAACTCAATGAATATTAAATATATTTAAATATATATTTATATTAATATATGTTTTATGTAGTGTACATCTTTATAATGAATGTTTTATACCTCGAGAGAGAAAAAGGCAGAAAGACAGACATAACATACACACATGTGCACACACACACACAGAGAGAGAGAGAGAAAAAGAGAGAGAGAGAGAGAGAGAGAGAAACCTTCCACTGAAACCAGAACTCAACTATATTTAGTTAAAAAAAAAAAGGGAAAAAATTCAAGGAAACTCCACACCTGATGAAAATAACCTGAAACACATTATTCTTGTAATTTTTCCAAGCTAGATATGGCCACATAGTATCATCGTACCGTTCAAAGATCAAAGCAAATTCAGGTAATACTTTCCAACTCTTCCCCTTTCTTCAAGAATGTGAGAAACTTGGACATCTGCAAAGTGCTGTTCTGTTATTTAACTTCCAGCTTTTTACAGATGAATGAACATTATTGGTCAGCACCATGTGAGGATAGAACTTAAAGACTTTTGCTGTTGTCATGGAGATGAGTCAACTTGAATCCATGACTCTGCCTATAAGTACCATTATGTTAGATTCAGTCTGTGCAAGTCTCGCCAGTCTCTGGGCCCAACTTCTCATTTCTTCAAACCGTAATATTCAGTGTCAAAGAAATATTCATGGGGTTAAAAACAGCAATTTATGAAAGCAAATGAAATGCCAAGTTATAATCAAGTGCTTGTATATTGTATTAATGCATATAATGTAACACATAACAACATTTGTATAATCAAACTTTTTCAGCAATTTTCTTGACATGTATTATATTGTAAAATAATTTATTGGATTGGATAATAGTAAAGAACAACAAAAATTACTAATGCTAGCTCACCACCATACACTTCTAACTTATATTGATCGACATAATAGTGCTACAGGGTTTCACAATGTAATCTCATTTTCTAGGTAAACTAATTGAGTCTCGATAAATTGAAATGACTTTGTCCAAAGTAACCTGAAGAGCCAGATCTAACGTCCGGCTGTCTTCCTAGTGCCTGTCCACAGTGATTTTACTACTGTCGCAAACACAGCTTGAGACCCAGGGAAGGTGTCGGCATGATATAGATAACGACTCTGCTATTCTTAGCAAACAGCATATTTAGGTTAGAATTACTGAGACTTATTGTGGCGGTACAGAATTTCCAAAGTAACGTGGAGGGAATACTTCATAACCCCGTAAGTCAATAGCCTATTTAATGAACTTGTATAAATATGTCATTATCTCTTCGTGAACCTACTTTGGGACCAGGTGCCTGTGTCCCTGACATGTACCTCGGGCCCTGTGGTTCCTCCTCTTCCTCGGACACATTTCTCCCACTGGCTCTCAGAACACTGTCTTACTGTACCAGGAAAAGGAGGCTCTGAATCGCAGCATGTTTTCACTCTTGCTTTGACTGAACATCTGCTCACCCAAGGCCAGCTTTTTCAGTTCCATCTACTCATTACTATGGTTACCATGGTATATGCTCTATTTTAGGTCTGTATCTATTGGCTTGTCGCCATTCTCTCTTGGGGAAAGAAAAGAAAGTTTTCCAGAGCCAAACTGGCCCTTCTATTCAGTAAATATGGTAATTTTTGCCTGTGCTGGGTTTCCACCCATCCCCTTTCCTTTCATATTTGGTGTTCTTCTGTGTGCAAAGGGATCTTTCCATCCAACCTTTTTTGTGTGGATCTAACCACACATTTTCTACTTAATTACCCTCTCTGTTTTGAAAAGTTTCCCCTTAATTGCACTCATATAGGATTTGTTTCTATAGTCATTGTGATAGTTAAATGTGACAGTTGCCTGCTTACATTTCTCTAAATATGGTGTTTAGGAAGATGATGTCTCAGACAGCAAAATGAAAATCCTAGAGCTTCTCAACCCAAGCCGCCCCATTGACCTGTGCTATCCACTGTCATATATAACCAGGAACTATGTGGAGGAATTGAGTTCTAAAATTGTGCTAGTCTCTCACACACACAGACACATAGACACACACACACACATTTAAAGGAAAAATTTGATGTAAATTAACTCAATATTTTATATTACTAAAACAAAAATATTTTATAAAATAAATCATTAAAATTACTCCTTTAAATTGTAAATATGAGAACTAGGAAATAATTACATAGTCCAGAGAATTTTCATTATATGGGACTATTTTAAGACTATAAGTGTTTGGGATGTCAGTAAATAAATAATAGCAAATCATGTATTCATTAATTTGGTTTATATATGCATTCTTATTGTCAAATATTATGTCCTTGATTCTATGAATGTATTCACAGTTCAAAAATACTAATCATCCAAATGTATCACAGTTGTATTCCTCCAAAATATGTTAGTCACATTATCATTTTTATTTTCCAAAAATTTGATGGAATTGTCTACACATGATTAGATAATATGAAGGTATGATAGTTGCAGATATCTCTCTCTCTCTCTCTCTCTCTCTCTCTCTCTCTCTCTCTCTCTCTCTCTCTCTCTCTCTCTCTCTCTTTCTCTCCATTCCTTAAAATACAAGATGTCAATAAAGTTAGTTTTTGCTTGAGCTAATGAACTGATATTTTAAGTAACTATGATATCCATTTACTATTATGATAGTAAAATTTTTAGCAGAAAAATTTTTTAAACCACAGAAGGCATGCACAAGCTCAAAGACATAAAACTTATGCTTTGTGTTATAAAAGCAGAGTACCCATCTTAATATCAATGCACAAATGTGAGGATATCTGTTTGATAGGCTTATTACTTTGAGTTTCACAGACATCTGTCATTCATCAAAGTTAATAGGCCCATGAATGAATTGCTGGGAGATCCTAATAATAGAGACCTTTAATTCATCATCTCGCTTTATCCATAGAGTAGGATCAAATTCCCGGGCAGTAATGGCGCACACCTTAAATAACAGCACTAGGAGGCAGAAGCAGGCAGATCTTTGTGAGTTCAACTCCACTCTGGTCTATAGAGCGCCAGGACAGCTAGGACTGTTATACAGAGAAAACCTGTCTCAAAAAGAAAAAAGCACAAATTATTTAATTTAAAATTTTCAGAATGAGTCTTTGTCAATGAGGAAATATGAAAATATAAGTAACAGGAATTATTTATTATAACAAGTATCTAATACTGATAAGTATTTTCTGCTACTAATATTTTCCATGTATCAGGAATTATAAGCCTGCTTTAAAAGTTCTTTCATAAAAAATCACTGCCGTGTAGTACTTTATTATAAACCTTCATTGCAATGTGTATTTTTGTCTGATTCATTTAATATTTGTTTATTCCATTACCTGCTACATGTTTTAAGTAAAGGGTTATGGAAAGTGTGTCATACCCATCCAGCCCTATATCACGTGATAAATGTATTGGGTTTATCTGTAATCTATTGCAAAAGGATTTGAGAGAACTTCATCATTACCCTGAAATCTTTTAAGCACAAAGTATATTCAGAGATAGTACTATAAAATGTATATGATAGCACTTTATGACAAATTTCATTCCAAATGCTTGCTTCTGTAAAGTATCAATAATTTTGGATCCTGCATAAAGTGCAAGTGATCCCAGATTAGTCTTTGAAATGGTTGTATCTAAAATGTAAATTTTCTGAAGTGTGTTCCGTAGAGGTGTCATTCCCAGAGCCAAGGTGGATTGCAGCTATAGGCAAAACCTGTTAGTTAAAGAGGGCAGATGTGAATTTAGCCGTCTTCTCCCCAAGCTCTAAGTTTGAACCTCTGACAGAGAAACAATATACATTGAGGGAAAATAAAAAGTTGCTTTCTTCAACAACAGCAAAAGTAGCTTTGTGGATGCCCCGTGCCCTAGAATTCATGCAAATTATAGCAGATACTGGGTCACTCTGTATTGACGGCATCTGTCTTGAATGAAAGGCTCAAAACGAAAACCAAAGAGAAGAACTGTCACTGGTCCTAGGCTTTCTGCCTTTGAAATTTTCCTGTCTTGAACACATTCGAAAGCAGCACACTTTCCAGATTACCTTCAGGCTTTCTGGTCTCCAGACTGTACTTTATGTATCTTAGCTTTCCCGTGGAGCATTGGCACATTGGGATAGGCAAGAATGCTTGAAATTCAACAACTCCTGTAAGGACAACAGGAAGAAGCAAGAACATTTTAACAGCTCAGTGTCTTATCTGTTTGCTTTACATTTTCTATGGATCTAAGATTTATGACAAATGGAAAAATAAAGGCCATGAGGCTTGCGGTTTGGGAAATTGTAAACACAGTTGTTTTAAAGTCCAGACATTGTTAGAAGTGAGTATTTTCTGTCGGAGGCACCTGCCCAGTGTAGCATGTGCCATTGTCAGGCAAATGTGAGCATCAGATTGCAGAGTGTTGAAGGAGAGTTTTAATTATTACAAAATCATTTAGGGCTTATGGAAGATTCCATTGAAAATTTTGAGGATTATTAGTTTTAACTCTCCTACAATTTCTAAATTCAGATGTAGTGGCCCCTTATACCACTTTTCATAAGAAGCATTCCTTAAAGACCAACTTTTTAATCTCAAATGTAATATTTGTGAAGATAAGTGCAGTAAGTTAGATGACTCCCTAAATTAAATATAATCTTATTCAAGACACCAGGTTTACCTAGAATCAAGGCTTTAATAAACTGAAATTGAGTTATTTCATGTATATTAACTAATACAGTTATTCTTGGCACTAAATGACTGTGTTGTATTACACATAACATGTCTAGAGTGAAGATCACTGTTCATACCTCATAAAATAAAGCTTTGTAGATTCTAGATGTTAACTATGTTCAAGAAGCATTAGTATTTACTGAGTGATAAAAGACAAATTCATATATATATGTGTATATATATATATATATATACACATTCACAGGACTAATCCTATGCTTATAGTATATTGTTTACAGTACTATACTGAGTTGTGACTAGAAAACAGAAATTAGGCTCTTCACATTTGGATAATATTATGAATTTTCTCTTATTTTGAATGAAGGCTTATAATTTGATCTGTGACTTAATATCCATTTGCTCATGTTAGACACTGAAAGTCTTTAATTGGCCTGGATGTTTAGGTTTCCACAGACCACTAGACTCGGGATGCCCTGGCATCCCATTAAGACAACTTCTTTCATGTGGTGTTGAGTACCATAAACCGTAAGTGGTGGATTGTACCGCCATGAGTAATAAGCCATAGGAAATTATAGTCACATGGCTCACACTTTGGGGACAGCATATGCGACATCATTCCTTCAGGAAGTGAGTTATTGGGAACTGTATTCTAGGTGTACTCGTAATATCCTACGAAGAACATATGCTAAGAGCTATCTGATATTAACATTCTGCATATATTACATACCTCAAGAAGCCATTCAGTGTCTCGATCCTTTGTAGAATCCTTTTAAACGAAATAGTGGCTAAACAATGGTAAAAAAACAAAAAAAGGTATTAACATAACAAATGTCATAATTTGTGAATCATCGGGGGAAAAAACCCAACGACTACAAACACTCATTCTATGAGTTCTGTATATTTATCCAAAAAAGTATATTTTCTCAATGTGCCAGAAAATTTCTCTAATAATAAGGAAATGCCTCATTTCCAGTCGAGTGTAGCTGACTCTTATGTGCATTCCTGTTTACAGGGAGGGTAGACTTTCCCCTGCTTTCACATCTCCTTTTCCTACAACTAAGAGGACACGCACCTGCCACACCGCCGTCACTTTGGTTCCTTGCCAGCTGTGATACTGAGATGCCAAGGTCTGAGGCTTTACAAACAGGAGCAGCAGCAACATCTGGACACGTGAAACTTTACTCCTGGCTGCTCTCCTTCACTTGCTTCGAGACAGCTAGGCACCTGTGGATAGCCAGTCCCAGGCACAATGACATCAACCCCTACATGGAAATATGATTCTTCTGGTATATGAACAATGCTTATATAGGAATGTATAAAACCACGAATGCACTCATGCACTGTGCATATGAAATCATTAAAAAAAAATGTAACTCAAAGGATACGCAAATTTAAAACAAGCAGGGAAACAACAGTCACCTGAGTCTCATTTTCAAATTTTATCATAAAATTGCAAGCACAGGCTGGAAGCAGAAACTGAGCAGACTTTATCTAAGGTAGAGAGTTCCTGTCAGAAAAGATTAAGCCTTCTTCCATGCCGAGACATTTGGAGGAAAGCCATTTTTTTTTCCAAATACCCCTGCTAAATTTCTTTACCATTTTAGATATTACTTTTTCCTGTACCCCGAAGGGCTTGATGTTTTTTTGAGCTCCATACTGAGTGACTACAAAGTAAGATTTGGCGATTATTCATAAAATCAATTCATAGTTTGGAGAAAGAGAATTATATCTGGTACAAATATTGAGTAGTTGAAATTCTAGTCTATAAATTTCTGCAGAGGTCATGGCTTTCAAAGATGAGGAAAAAGGGGAGAAAAGCAAAGCTGAGTTAGGGACTTTGATCTATAAACCCAACAGTGTGTGCATCCACCCTTTCTTTGCGCGGTGTGGAGTCTCTGGCTCATATCTAGATGCCTTGGCTAAGCACCCTCAGATGTGATTATAAAGGACGTAGAGGCAGGGCATGACCTATTTCTATACGTTTTCATCCACAGTGACTTAACACATCTCAAAACTTATCTCAAGTTATAACAAAAGGATTATTGCAATTTTTACCATGAGATTCTTGCATGAATTGGAATGAAAAAAAAAAAAAAACAAACCACTCTGCACTCCAAACCAGTGAAATCATCTAGCCATGTCAGCGTGCAGACAACATCCAAGTTACCACTTTCATCTTGCTTGGACCACAGGAGAGGGAGCAGGAGAAAGATAATGCAGCCTCGGCAGATGAGTTTTCGGTAACAATGGGAATACAAAACACATAATAAATATTGTCTCAGTACCCAAACAGAGAAGTTGTCTCGTCCCAACTTGTTCTTTACAAGCTCTGTTACGGATTTTTCCAAAGTGTTTTATTATGATATTTAGCTAGGCTTTGATCTTCTTTGAAAACACATTCATCGTGTTACTTAAGTGCGCATGATACTTGCATTTATTAAAACATGCCACTGTGAGATTTTTACCGATATTTTTAAATTTTTCGAAAATATTAGATTTAGCACTTGTTCCATGTTACACTTACAATATTATAGTATTCTGTCTTTCAGAGAAGAGATTATGGTCACTCTTACTTTAAAACCCTAATATGTAATATTTATGAAAACTATTTAAATCGTGTTATTGCTAGTCAGGACTCAATTCGATTTTTTAGTACTTTAATAAAACTATTAAAAAGTGAGCAATGAGATATTTATCCATGACATTAAATATGCATTATATTATCTCTGACTCTTATGAAACAGTGTTGTACTAAAATACATTGGCTGTAACCTCGTTTTCTTATTTCATTTGAGTTACTCTCTATGAAAGCCTCTTTCTATGGCATTAGACTAAATGTATCAGACATCTTCTATTGAGTGTTAGGATTGGGCCCGAGTCAATATTACTGAAATAATCATATGATGAGATTCATACATTAATATTATTAGTAATTAAAATTAATAGTAACAGATCCTAAATTTTCTTGAAAAATAAAATCAGTGCAGTGTAGGATAAAATTTTCTTCAAGATCATAAATATTCCACTTTTACATACAAATCAAAGAACAAGCAGATAACATAACCCTTTTAGAACAGAAAATATATTATTGTTTACTAAAATATGCTGTATATCACTGATGTTTAATGTCTTAACCATAACATTTTTCAGGAGTTTGATGTCCAGAACTCTGGCCTTATCTTATGCTAGATTCACCTGGTTTTGTTCCTGACACTGTTACAATCCTCTGTATGTTGTCTTGGTTATGGGAAGTATGCATTGTGCTATGACCAAATTTATCCTCTGAATCTCTTCAAATCTTTTTAAATTAAAACCTTTTGTGAAAATTTATAATATTTTAATAATTCATTGAGATGCTTTCTGATATTTTAAACGTACATGCAATTTAAGTGTTTACTTCCAGTAAGCTGTCATACAAATGGAACCTGTGCTTAAATGCTCCTTAGAAGTCTTCGAACCCCCTTTGCTCCATCCTTCTTGGCCAGGTGCACCTGGACTTTTCCCGGTGATCTGACTTAACCTTGACTGGGGAATCTGTGAATTATTCACAGTTCTTGACTTGGAATTATTGACTCCATTTTCTCTGCCCTCTCTGCCTGTTCCATCCAGTCTTTTGCGTTAGGTTCCCTATATCAGCTTCTTCCTCTTGCTGCAATACAATTCTCAGACGAAAAGAAACTGAGGGAAAAAAGGTTTAGGAGGAATACAGACACTGTCAGATACAGTCTGTCACAGCTGGGAAGACAGCAACAGGAGCCTGGTGTAAGTCAGCCATTCAAGAAACTGGCAGATTCTTTTCATCCCCACAATGAAAGCAGAGTAAGGGAAGAGGAAATGGGGACCAGCTCTCCAAGCCCAAAGCCCACCCTTAGTGATGCATTCCTTTGGAAAACTCTACCACCTAAAGGTTATATAACCTTCACGAACAGTGCCACCAACTGGGAACCAACTGCTCAAAGACACAAGTCTGTGGGGGAACATTGCTCATTCAAAACACATTTACCTTTCTTTCTTTCTGTAACTCTTTCTCCTTTCCTTCTTACAATTACTGAGCATTTATTTTGTTCCTGAAACATCTCTGAGACATGTCGTTAAACGTGTCATTAATGCTTATTTATGGTTAACAAACTCCCTCATGGTAGTACGAATCAAATTTTGGAATTGGAAAGGTGAGGACACTGGATTTTTTTTTCCACACGTGCTGCCAATAAAAATTAACTAGCCTCTTTATTTCTTCAATCCTATTCACTGAGTTCTGGTTTTATGATTAATATTCCTAATGATTATACCTGGTCTTTTATAACTTTATAGTTTAAAATACATTCCTAGCCACAAAGGGAATTATATGCCAGCTAATAAAAACAGACTAGTTCAAGAGAGATGAAGCTGCTACAGAGATTTAATTCATAAACTGAACCCAGTAATGAATCAGCTGTCATCTGAATACATTCGAAAATGCTATAATTGTCTTTGTGCCTTATTTATTTTCTGGTAAATGCATGCATGGTGTCATCAATCCCAGTTTGCATTTTTCCTCATTCTAAAAGTCCTAAATAAAAAGACAAATAGTCCAAAGGTTTGTCCATTCATCAAACCGGCCACTTTCGCTTGCCGCTGTCCTTTATTGAAGTTTCCCCATTTACATGCCTTTAGCCTTGAAATGTGTGATTAAATGCCACAGTTTGGGTGTGAGCTAGGAGTGGCAAAAATTATAAACCTGGAGCTCATTAAAATTAATGATACTTTAAAAAATTAAATGCATATATCTTTATGCCTACAATAATATCATAAGTAATTTATTTAAAGGGTCTCAGAATATATAAGGATCAAGAAAACCTTACAAGCTGTCTTGCTTTCTGTTAGGAATTAAGCATCTCACTGATGCTAATTTGACTCTATAAAAAGGATCCTAGTATAATTCTTGATAATACATGGAAGCTTCAAATTTTCTTTTCATTACCACTTTTCCTTCTCCATCCCTATTTCTCTGTCTCTGTATTTTTCTTTTAAAAACCTTCTGAATGAAGTATTTCCAGATTATTCCAGTTAAAATTAGTTACTTCTTTACTGTAACAGAGTATGTACAGTGGTCTGGGGGAAAATATTTTAGATATTTTGCTTTGAAAGATCTCTTGAAATTCTCTCATATATACACATTTTAGCTTACTTGAAATATTGCAAATCTTACTAAAATAGGAGATCTAGTGTAATAATTCTATAAATTTCAGAATATAGTTTCCAAAACTATTTAAGGGATGAGTAAGATGTCTGTGTCACACAGAAACTTATACACTGGCCCAGTTTATATCATTCCTCCATTCAAAACTTCCTGATTATTTAGAATGCTCATAAATTTTCATGAAGTATATATTTATACTCAAATAAATAAATGAGAAAAAGATTTGACAGCTACATATTACTACAAGTTCCCTTTTGTTAATAGAGAATTTTTTAAAATAAAGTAAATCATTGGGTCTGGAGGTATGGCTTGATGACTAGGACTTGCTGCTTTAGCATGAGGACCCGAATTGGTATCCCAGCACCCATATTAGGATGTTCACAGCTTCTAGAAATCTGATGGGCTCTCTGGCCTCCATATATATACTGGTGAGATGGCTCAGTGGGTAAAGGCATAATCATGACCTGAGTTTGATCTCTGAGACCCACACAGCAGAAGAAAATGAATTCCAACAAATTCATCTCTGGCCTCTACATTGTACCTTGGCAGATATATACTGACATATACACACTTACATACATGAACACAAATAAATAAATAAATGTTATTATTTCTAATGAGATTTTTGTAATAAACTTTAGTTAGAAAAGATGAACTCCGAAATTATTCTGATTTTTCTTGTCAACAATCAAAATAAATTTTGCCTTTTTGATGCAGAATTCTCATCTGATAAAAGATTATTTCTAAAGCAAGTATATATATAATGTATATGTGCATGTACATATATATATACACACATAAATCACACACACATGTGTGTATATATATACATATATATGTGTATGTATATATATATATATATATATATATATATATATATATATGCAAAACCATTCTGTTGTTTCTTTCTGTCATCCAGCGGCATCATTTGCTTGTTTCAAACATATGTTCTTGTCGCTTTGTTCGGTAACAGTCCCATTTCTGTTCCTTCATTAGAGCTGGCAGATTATTACGGGCTCTGAATTCCACAGTCAATTCAACATGAGCTTTATATCCATGACCACTGTCAACTGGTCTGCTGTTAATCGTTCATGTTTACCAGCTCCTGGATGATGGAACAAGATTTGATTGGAAAGCCAAGTTGATTTCTGCTTTCCTGTAACATTTGCTTTGCTCAGAAACCACCCTGAAGATATATTTCCCAAAATTTAAGCTGCTAGAGTTCAACAATATTTGAAAGGTTTTCATTGTCCTGCAATTTAAAAAATCTTTGAATAATGGTGCCAGGAACACAAGTTCGGTTATCATGATGGTAAACTATATTTTCAGGTAATTTTATATACATATTTTCACACGGTGTTGATTCTTCCACTTACTAAAATACCCCCAGGAAGCAATTCATAGTAAGAAACTTTAAAACATTATCTTTCAAACCCCATCTTAAAACAACAGTGGACTGCTTCCTGAAAGAGAATAAACAGGCATACATGATTGTAAAGTCACATTGTAAATATTTTTGACGTAACATATTTGACATAAATATTTTCATTGTGCAGATGTGCTATAACAAAGAAAAAAATCGTGGGATATTGCTTTTTGTCTATTGTAATACCAAAGAAATTAAATGTTAAATTAAAAAAAATGAAGTCC
Organism: Arvicola amphibius; assembly: GCF_903992535.2. Classification (NCBI taxonomy): domain Eukaryota; kingdom Metazoa; phylum Chordata; class Mammalia; order Rodentia; family Cricetidae; genus Arvicola; species Arvicola amphibius. The sequence continues at coordinate 15,383,182 of NC_052064.1, forward strand.
TTAGTCTGTGTTACATAAACTGCAATGATGGTAATCAGCCATGATGCGTGACTAAGGCTCACATCTGTCCAGAAGGTTCATAAAGTAATATAAGCAAAACATAAGTTCTCCATTTGTTTGGGGACACTCAGTTCATTGCAAAAAAAAGGGGTCATGCCTAGCTTGCAAACAAGCTTTTATCTTATTGATTTGTTTGTTTGTTTGCTTAATTTCTGCAGGGTTCTAATCCCCCCTCCCAATTTTTACTTATTTGTTTATTCATATGCTTTAAATACTCTCTTGTGAATATCTATCTACTCAGGAAATGATATTATTTCTCTTCATGGAAAAAATGGTTTTTTGTTTTTTTTTGGTTTTTTTTTGTTTTTTTTTAGAATGGGCTAGCACTTTCGCTCTGATTCAGCAGAAGGAGGCCTGTCTGTGCTTGGTGATGTGTTTCATTGAGCAGTGGTTAGTGCCAAAAGAGCACAGAGCCTTGAGGGACGCCAGAGCGAACGTGAGCTCACCTGAGCAAATAAATCCAGTGAACTGCATTTTTGCAAAAGGAGTTGACAATTCTTGCTGATGACTGGCTTTGATGATTAGCACTGTAGAGAAAAGTATACAACTAGTTCAGTTTCCTCCCGTTAGGAACTGTTAGGGGGTTGGTCACCTTGACACAAGTGACAGACATCTGGGCAGAGAAAACTTTTCACTACTTGAAAAAGCAAAAGCTCAACATGAGTCTAAACGTGACCAATCTGATTTTCTTTCTTAGGAAATCATCGAAATCATTTTATCAGCCCTCAAATAGAGCATTACTTTGAATATGTTAAAAATGCGTAAATCCAATGGTGATGAGGAAGATAATATTGAAGAAATTATCTATAATCCACGGCTATTTTGACAGTCATTACGGTATGCAAGTATTAAGTCATTTAATTCTAACAAGTAGGCAGCACTGTGATATGCATTTTACTGCTCCTGGAAACTAATGTCACACAGTGAGTGAGTTTGGAACATGCCCTGACAGGTGGGCTAAGTCTCTTATCATCATCCTCACTTGTTGTTGAAGTTATACATTTCATCTGATGTGGAATTTCCCTCTCTATGCTGTGATTACCATTAATGTTGATAACGCAGAACAGAGCTAGGCAGAGAAAACTAAGCTGAATGCTGGGAGGAAGAAGAGCAGATTCAAGAAGATGTCATGGATCTGCTGCCGGAGATAGACGTGCTGAAACGTTGATGGTAGGCCAGAACCTTGTGGTGATACACAGATTAGTGGAGATGGGTTAAATTAATATGTAAGAGTTAGCCAATAACAAGCTAGAGCTAATGGGCCAAGCAGGGATTTAATTAATACTGTTTCTGTGTGGTTATTTTGGTCTGAGCGGGCAGGACAAACAAGCAGCCTCCTCCGACATTCATCACGGTATGTCTTCTAACCGGATAATTTAATCCATTGAAACCTTTAAAAAATAATTATGGGTATAGATAAGTTCTTACTGTAGTATTTTTTATTTTTACCTTTTCTATATAGATTTATTGTAGCTCATTTCCTTTTTCTCCTTGCCTAATAGTATTCCCTGTGGTTAATGATTTATTCGTTCAATGCCTTTTGATACCTGGCTGATTATTTGGGTTTTTTTGTTTCTAAATTTTTGTTTTATGATTACTATAAAGCTTAGAGAAGAACATGTTTTATCATAACTAGCTACCATAAAATGACTGCAAATTAGCATGACCATAAAGAAAGTAAACCCAAACATAACACATTATTCTAAAATATGCTAATAAATGCAAAAAATCTCTCACCATTCCTGGCCACACTGTATATTTTTTTCAGTCCTGTGTTCCTATAGTGTTTGTCTCTTGATATATTGTAATGAATATTTTAATTGATTTTGTTTTAAGTTTTCTTGCCAATGTAAGAAATTCTTTGTGTACTCTATTTGTAATAAAGTATTCTGAGTGTGTTTGCATTGACACAGCAGTGACCCCCCACCCCCCAAGAGTCATCTGGGTATCTCCTAGTCTCACCAGAAGAGACTGGGGACAACAATGACTTCCAAAAAGGCGTTTGGGCCTCTCCATGTCTCCAGAGAAGGGACTGGGGGCTGTGCTCGCCTTTTAGGTCCTTTGCTTGTTTAGGATGAGTGAAGAAATGTAGTTAGGGATAAACATGGATTTTGGTCCTTTTCTGGTGTGAAAGCTTGACAGCATTGTCTAAAGCGTCTGAGGTGAACTTTGAGTGGAGATATCATCCAGAGATAAGACAGAAATGACTATAGGTTCAAAGTCCACAAAGAATTCTTAAAAGGAAAAGCATAAACAAACACTAATCAGTCACAAGCACTGGACTAAAACCCTTTCTATGTTCTATGCACAAACATCGTGAGTTTTTAGAAAACTTTTAGCCAAGATAGTATGGTACTTGTTAGGCAAGCACTAAGCAAAGCACTTCAGCTTTCAGATGGAGGAATTGAAACAATTGCTTTAAAGCTGATTTAAATAAGCTTAAAGGTCTTCTAGAAAAGAGAGAGCCAAGTCTCAGTGCTCTAACAGAACAATAGTACCATGATGAAGCACTTTTTAAAATTTAGAAGCAATCCTTTGAGGTGAACACTGCTTTGGAGTATGTCAATAGCAGACTAAATCACATAGAAGAGTCAAGCTGTGGTGTTAGATACTGGGTATTTGAAAGTACACAGCTGGAAGAAAAGAAAGATAAACATACGAAGAGTGTAGAATTTGGAACGGCATTGTAGGTGGATATTGTAGCCGAAGGGGCCTCAGAATGCTAATAAGCTAGAAATCTCATCCAATGAAGTTGAAACAGAAAGCCTCCTAAAGACAGAGAAGGCTACAAATATCCAAAATTAATCATATTTAAGACAAACACTTCTCTTTTAAAACATCCTATAATCAAGCCTTCAAAGATGGAAGAAGATAAAGAGAAGATCTAAAGCAGAGGAAGATTAAACAAAGCAGACATAGCAGAAACATGCATTAGAAAGTGCCGATTCTTCTCACAACAGAAGGAACCAGGAAAAAGAAAGAGAGGATGAGAGAAACACTTCATGATGCTCCAAGGAAAATCTTCTAGCACTCATACTGCACATACAGAGATGACATCTGGAATGAAGGACACAGAAAGAAATACCGAACTAAGAAAACTGCAAGAGAAGGAGTCCCATCAGGCTACAAGAAAGACTAAAAGCTTGTCTTCACACAGCTATCGGGAGGCAATGATGAACGAGACGGGAATGTTCTAAGGTATAAAAATCACTGACAAGAGTCACTGCATTTAAATGAAGCATGCTCTAATGTTGTAAATGTCTAACAAAGTTATATCTTTATTATGAAAGCTAAACCCCAAAAGAAATAAAAGTAAGTGCATGAATGTCAAGAATGAACAGCATAGGAAGACGTGAAGGAGAAGAACGATTCCTATGCAGTGGTAAGAATGAGGGAGAGGAGTTGCCAAATAGTGGGGCTATATTCCTTTCTGATTGTCTATGGCCAGGCTAAGACGTCATATTTTCAAAACTAATTCTTATGATCCGGGATTCATTTCTTATATGCCTCGTGGTAGCTAACAGCAAAAGTTCTAACAAGAAGTGAAGCCTAAACACATAATAAAACAAACAAGGTTTTAAAGGGATTTCCATTTTTAGACTGGATTTCAAATTAATTAACAACTGATTTGTGACTATTAGTTTGATATTAACATTTAGAAGCTCAGAAAATCCTGACGTCAAATAAGAAAAGTATATATTTATCTTCAAATGCACATATTTTCATTTGATATGTCCAAAAGTGGCAATGTCATGCTAAATTGAGTAAGAAATGATTATTGCTTATTCATTTCAATGAAGAAGAAAATGCGAGTCTCTGATACCACCTCCAATATACTTTATGACAGCATCTTTGGAAAAATGTCACATTTATCTAACCATTCACAGTTAAGACCAGTCTAAAACTTTCATTAGTATTTCTTGATTGCTTGAATTTTAAGAAACACACCCATTTTCTTCAGTCACATTCTTTTCCAAAGATTATTTATAAATATAATGTGTTCCACTCAGTTTTATAATGGATGCGTTTCTGAGGTGGTTGCATTTCAAGGAGTTCATCCTAAGAATGCTATCCCCCAGAGAACAGTTATGCCAGCTAAATAATTTATTGGCAACTCAGCAACCGTAGTAACTGATGAAATCTGTTGAGACAAGGGGTCGTGAAGTAGAGCGGATGTGAAATATACTGCAAGTCTTAGAATAGGAAGCTCACACAACAAGACATACAGGAGCACCGTCGAAACCGTTAGACTAAATTTAATTTTCAGATTTCTAACTGAAAAAAAAAAAAAACAAACACATAGCATTATTTAGGAAAAGAACATGTATATTAGACATGAATTAAAACTAAGAGGTTAAACCCTACTCCCCAGCCTCTACCCCCTCCCCCCCCCCCCCAAAAAAAAAGACAGATGAGAAACAACAGCAAAAGCACTGGCATGCCAGTATCAGCATGATCACTGGGTGATGTGAACAATACATAATAGATATCTCAGCTTCCGGTCGGCAACTTCATGGGTAACTATCACCGAGCTCAGGCTTAATTTGCTCAATGCAAGGCTTCTTTCTATACAAGGGGAAGGTAGAAATCCGAAAAGTAAAATAACTTTAATAGGTTTACGTTATCAGCAATCGCCACAGTGACCCAGTTTTCCTTTCTTTTCCTCTTTCAAGTAAACTAAAAGTTACTCCTGTAGAATTTGTATAAAAGTCCCTTAAGGCTACGCACGGCTAATGCTTCTTTGGGGCAAACGTAGCCTGAGGGATGCAGAGTTTTCAGGGTCCCTCTACGGATTTTTACATTAATATGGAGCAATGTCCTCTTAGATTGGAAGGGACCAGCCAGCTGAAGAATTTCCTGGTGTGTGAAAAAAATGTTTTTGCTGGTATCACGAGCTGTGTGCTGGGCGCACTGTTTATTTGGAGCCCGCTACGTGTGAAAGCTGCACCTTTTCCATTTTTAGAAAATGTGAGGCAGCAAAAAGGGTTTTGACACAGTGCAGATCCTGCATTTAATCACCTCCATTGAGGGCACCCTAGCGCCACTCCCCGCTCTTTTTATATTTGGACACTAGCCGTTTGGGGGAAAATATCCGATTCCGGTTTTAAAACAATAATACGATTCTGGAAGATTAAAAAATAAGCTTCATAAAGTCATCAGTGAATAATAGGAAGGAAGATACGCTGGAAGACCTAATGGTCTCTCTCTCTCTCTCTCTCTCTCTCTCTCTCTCTCTCTCTCTCTCTCTCTCTCTCTCTCTCTCTCCTTTCTCCTCCAATAATAACTTAATATATGGGCTTAGACCACTTCTATCACCTCATTAATTACTTGATAGGAGGGTAATGTATTTATGGGATTCTAAAACAAAGGGAGGTTTTGTCTGGCAGGACGTTTCAGGCTCACATCGCATGCGTTGTGAAAGGAGACCTCTACTCCTTTCGCGGCGTTATATTGTTTCGTTTTGCATTGTTATCATTTGAAGATGTAACCTTGTTTGTTTACAAATAGGCCCATATATAAGCTAAAAGTAAATATAAATTAAAATAGTTATGTTCAGCTGGAACATTTTCATATCAGTATTTAAATAAAGCAGGAAAAAGTAGAAGATAATAAAAACAAGAAGCACTGAATTTTAGAAATGCCAAAAAAGAGGAACTTTTTTTTTTTTTTAGAAACTGATTATTTTATTATGTGTAAGCATTTGCATTAAGTGCTCAAATTTTTGGGTCAATTAATAATTAAAATTCTGTACCATCAAAATATATTAATGTAAGATGCAATATACAAATTTGAATGCATTAAAAGAAGTTATTATAAAAAATGTTTTTGGTACATTTCCTAAATAAGGCTATAAAAACAATGCTAAATTTAGTAGCTTATAGTATGATTTTGTAAGAATATATGGTTGTTGTACTTATCCCTCTAATATATACCAATTGTAATAATTAGAATAAAGGCCTTTGATATTATTGACTAAAAATTACCATGTACTACTGCTTTTACAAGAGGAGTGAATGTGAGATTTAGTCACTGAAACTTTGTGTGTACTATTTAAGAATTGGTTAAGCTATCATGTGTCCAACCTATAAAAATTTATCTTGGTAGGTATTCATTATGATTTTATACCTTAGTAATTCACTTATTAATTTTTATTTATGTTGATATTATAGTATAATTACATTATTTTCTTTTTCCTGTCCTTCCTCTAAAACCTCATATATATAAATATATATTTCTCTTTCATATTTATGCCTAATTTTTATTGTTATTACATGAATATTTATATATTGTGTATATATTGATATTCCTAAATATATAAAGACTGTTTAGTCAGTTTAATGTTAATTATATCTATGCTTTCAGGACTGACCATTTGGTATTTAATAACCATATTTTTTGTGCTCTTCCCTGGGAAAGACTATCTCTTCCGCTCTCAGTATTCCTTGGTTACCTGTCTTTCTTTATGTGGGGTCAAGGCCTGTCTCCTTTGCCATATCTAACTGCTATTTTACACAATGACTAAAATCATAATGTCATTGAGTATATCAGACATGGAGATATAGAAAGTCGGAGTTCTCAGAGCTTGGGGTCCCTATTTCATGGGGTCTGTACCTACATTCAAATGTCATTATAAAACAAAGATGTCAAAAAGTAAGGGCCACAGAGAACACTTCCTGCCCCTTCTTTTCAGTCACATATATTCACATAGTGTACCACTTTGTTGGACTGGCAACCCGTCTTTAACATTTATAGAGTTTGGCTTTCAATTTGATATGCTCTTTTTCAGTTCGGTGAGATTTAATTTGGTGAGATTACCTTCTCAGAGACGATTGACTTTCTGTCCTAATCCATCAGATAGAATACATAGACGATTGCAGCTAATAATCGATTATCCTGATAATAGTCTCTTCAGTTAGCTTGATATTCATTTACTGTTCATCGTCTACTAAACAGTGTTAGATTTATTATGAGATTAAAGGAAATGTAAGTACATTCTCCATTATTATTTTTATTTTATTTCTCCCTTCTATATTTAGAAGAAATATATTTATTTTTTTCATTTCCACATTTAAGGATCAAAACTAGGGTCTCATGTTCCTACTGAATGAATCTCCACCCACACTAGCTTTACTAAGAAAGATAATTGTCAGACCACTTCCTAGCTGCCAGCTCCCTGAAATTCTTTCTAATGTACACAACAAAAATGAGTCCTGTCTAAAGGGTAGTTCTGGGCTAGGCAAAATTGACTCTCTGCAACACGTTTTGTGTGTGTGTGTGTGTGTGTGTGTGTGTGTGTGTGTGTGGTGTATGTGTATGTGTATGTGTGCTAACATCTTTCATCTTTCTTTCACCTTGTGTGCTTTCTATTGCGTCAGTCCATAAGTGAGGCTAGCCTAAGATGTACTATGGTATTAAAAAACAAAAACAGGAAAAAAAATAAAGAAAAGAAAAGGCTCAAAAGATGACCTCAACATCTGTGTTCCTCGAACAGTAAAGTTATAAAGTTTATATAATGCATATGTTCTATATCCGTCTCAGGACAACTTAAGCTGTGTGCCATAATTCTAGGTTTAAAAAGAAAATTAAAAAATTAAAAAAAAAAAAAAACAAGCCTCAGCTTGAGACACACTAGTCTCACTGGGGAAGGGAAGCACAAGAAACCCATCACTAGCTGGCTATCGAAGCCTTTGCTCCACAGGTGGCTGGGATCACACGCCACTGTTCCATGAAAGTCCAAACACCATGGATGAAGATGATGGGGCAGAAGTTTATCTTTGCGTGGTGGTGTTTTCCTGAAGTTTGTATGTTCACAGTGTTTCAGGAAAGCAAATCATAGATTGCTTTAATTAACAGATTAACATTTTATATGAATTGCCCATCTACCAACCCACTAAATTCTAATATGGTTTCATTGGCTTCAAACTATTACGTTTTATTTTTGGGTTTGTTTGGGGAGAGGAGTGCTAGCAAAAGACCAACCAGCTCTAGAGCGTTAGGTACATAAATGCTCTCCAAATGAGCCATTACTCATACTTGAATTAAATTTATTTTTAATTTATACGCAAAAAGTAAAAGCGTAAAATCATACCTATAAACTGTAACTTAATGTTTAACTTATGGATACGTTATGAGGGGTGTAGATCAAGTAAAAGTCCCTATCTCTTTAAAGATTTATCATTTCTTTGTGAGGGAAGCTTTCAGAATCTGTTCTTGTGGGTTTCTGACCTGAACAACACGTCATTGCTTTCTGCAATCACTCTATGTGCAAGAGCAAACCAGAGCCTCTTGCTCCACGGCAAATGTAAACCGCGAACTCCTCCATCCCGCTCATCTGTTCACACAACACTCTTCTGTGTGTCCACTGTTCTACACTCAGATTCCGTAGAGAGACAGTTTATGATTCAATATACAAATGGGGATGTCTGGTAAATTAAATATGAGCTGGGTTTAGAGTGAGCTTCAGAAGCTATGGTAGGAGATTTATTATAAGGAAATTTTTTTAAATGATTTTATCTACTTTCCCTCTTGGCAAACAAACTTTTAGGAAGAGGGCATATATTCTAGAACTATTGCAAACTGACTCGAAGATGTTCCTCGTGTCTCTTAACTGTAATGGCTATAACAGTAATAGTTAGATGTTATCGTCTAAGAGAAGAGGGAAAATACCAGTTTAAAACGAGTATGTTGAAAATAACAGGCTTTCAATCAAATGTGAAAACAGACAAAAATAATTGTCGTGATTTATCTTAAAGAACTGCTAATTAATAGCTATGTTTTTCTAGAATTTTCACTTTTTCATGATGTGGGCTCTTGTATCCTCACAGCTGTTTTCATGTAGATGGTAAGAGAACTTTTGAAGAGATAGGTACCTAAATGTCTCACAGTTGCTATATGCAAACATGGACTAATTTGAACACATGATGGAATTAAACTTAATTTGCTAGTAAAAGTACTACTTTATACTCAATACGTTATAAAGTTTCGAAAATCAAAACAGTAAATTCTGTTGGGAAACCCCCTTCACAATAGTAAATGTCACAAAAAATGAAAAATCCACGTTTCAATCTTGTCTTTACATGATTAAATAAAGCTTTTATCATGTTAAAGAGTTTACGGTAGTAGATCCACCTAGTCTGGAGGATATAAGGATTCCAGCAATGTTGAGGATACTAAACATTCAGGAGATAGAAGCTGACATTTTATTTAAATAGAATCATAACAGTCTACACAACATAACCATGGATTCTACAGGGAGGGTTATGCATTTAAATCTGTAGTTTATATACTGTATATATGACAGGATATATTTCTCTTTTTTACTTTTGTTGAACTAGGTTTTTTCCTCACATAATATATTCTGTTTATAGTTTTGCCTTCTATTACTCCTCCCAGTTCCTTCTCACTTCCCATTAAATCTACATCCACCTACTTTCTGTCTCTCAACAGATTGGCTTCTTGGAATAATAATAAACTAAAATAAATCAAAACAAAAACACATTGAAATTGGACCAAAAACAAAACAAACAAACAAACAACCACGAAAACAGAAGGAAAAGAGCCTAAGAAAAGGCACAAGAGTCAGAGACCCACTCATTCCCATACGCAGGAATTCCATAGCAACACTAAAATGGAAGTCTTATTATATTTTTAAAGGACCTGCACAGTTGGAAAAGAAGAAAAGAAAATATATAAATAAGGTTAAAAACAAAAACAAGGAAGAGCCCTGATATGCCCTTTCCAGAGGAGATGCTTCCCAAGATTCTACTGAGTTTATTTACTGTAGCCCGTCTACTGCTGGGCATGCAGCCTTCCCTGTAGAGTAGTTTGTTTACCCAGTGAGACTCCCTTGGAGGAAACCTAATTTTCATTTCCGAGTGGTTTTCAGTTGGAGATAATTTCTAGGGATGTGGGTAGACTTCATCTTTCAGCTCTTGGACCCGCAACTGGTGCAAATCTATGCTTCCTCAGTGTTTTTGAGTTCATATGAGCTTTGGTCATGCTGATTTAGAGGACCTTGTTGTCTTGCTATCCTCCATCCCTTCTGGCTCCTACCATCTTTCTGCCTCCTCTATTGGGTTCCTTATTTCCTGAGGGGAGGTATGATGAAGACATCCTGTTTAGGACTGAGTGCTTCAAAGTCTCTACACTCGGCATAATGTCTGGCTGTGGGTCTCTCTGTTTATTTCCAGCTGCTTCTCTGATGATGACTGAGCAAGACACTGATTTTAATTGTGTAACATAACTTCATTAGGGGTCATATGATAGGATATATTTCATAAGGTTCATTTTCCTGAAAATAATCTATAGCAGTCATATGATATATATGAATAAAAATTTAGAAGATAATCTTGTCAAATAAATGAATTTAATGATTTAAGAGATAGACCATTACTTCTATCTATAACAATTTATACAATTTATATAAATTGTTTCCCTTTAATTTTAAAAGATTTTAATAAACATTCATTATCAGTGGGGCTTCCTTTATGATCTGTCAAGGGCATCAGATTATCCCCAATATTTGTTCTGACCAAGTTAACATCTACTCTAAGACAAACTAGATAATTTGGGGCACTATTTATTAGGAAGGTCTTATTTATTTCTCATATGGTCATTGTAATCACAATGTAAAATAAAATAATGAAATGCTTTGCTTCAAGACTGTTCTAAACTAAAGCACAATCAAAGTGCAATCGTTACTTATAAGACAGATGCCACATGAAGATGTTGAAAAAATTAGACTTTTTTTTTTTGCATCCTCTGTTAGTAAGAGTCTGAATGGTGGAAGCTGTATTAGGCCTTCCTAGGCCCAATGTGGCACTGATTTGTTTTGGTGAGCCCCATACCTAGCATTTCTAATGCATTAGACTATACCCTTAATGCAAATACCAAATGTGTAATTTAATTTCTCACTTAAAACATTTCCTGAAGAGGATTTGGTGGTGGTGCAGGCCTGTAACACCAGCTACTCTACATGCACTGGAGAGCTGAAGACCATCCTGTATAACTCAGTGAGATCCCCTCTCACAATTCAAACTAAGAAAACCAAAAGATAAGCATACAATTCAGTGTTGGAATACTTTCCCAGTAGGTGAGAGGACATGCTCAAAACCCAAAGCTGCAAAATGTCCTAATTAATTCAATATGTTAAATACATATTCTAAAATTAATAGTAAACAATAGGATTTAAAATTGAATACATTTAACACATTTGAATGTAATTTAAATATTGGTGATATTAGAAACAGGATCAATCTATTATTTCTAATCAAAACTATTTAAAATCCTGCATGATTTATAAAATTCAATGCCAACTGATAACCTTTTACTTATTCCAAGATACTACCCAAATCTTATCATCCTTTTCTTACTATAATAGACAGACCAAAAAAAAAAAAAAAAGAGAGAGAGAGAGAAAAGAAGGGCAAGAAATGAGAAAAGAGAAAGATGTTTTAAATTTGAAGTGAACTTTTCTACCAATATTAATGCCAGTTTTCAGTGTTTCTAATAAAGGTACTGCGGTTTTTAAATTAAATGGCTAGTATCAAATTCAGTTTTCAAAACTCTTAGTAAATCACTGCTTAATAAAAACAGGTTCAACGGAGAGTAGATGTTTTATTTGTTCATAGCACATCACAGCAAGAACCAGCAGACACTGTATTTGTCAAAGTCACAATTCCTTTAGGGTTTCTAGGAGAATGCCAGGATCAAAGAGAAGAAACAGATAAGATAAAAGAATTTTAATCTATTTGCATTAGGAATTTCCCATTTACGTTTCACTTGTTGCTGTTACTTTACAGCAATTTAAAAAGTCTGTTCCTGAGGAATCACTACCTGACACTAATGGAGCTTCTTTTGACAGATTTTATCTTTTGTAGAAAAATTATATGGTGTGGATTTAAAAAAAAAAAAAAAAAAAAACCTGTCGGATTGGAATAGCTACTCTGGGGCTGCAGGTGTCTCTTTGGCTCGTCTAATCTTCCCCAGAGAGGTTGGGCATCTCATCTATGCAGCATGTTCTTCGGGCTATCAAGGGTTGTAGACAGCACATCCTGCCAAGTAAATATACCTAGCTATAGTTAGCTAAGGTTGTAACTGGTTCCTTGAGCAATAGTCTTTTTTAGCAGAGTAATATTTCATCAACCTTGTGATTGTACGGTGAGGCCTTTATTAGGAAAGTAAGCTGCTCTCCTTATAATATTTACATTTTGTGAGTGAGAGAGAGTACCTGTGTTTTCTGCACTCTCAGACTTAACCGGTACATTGCTGTAGAGTAGAAAATTATGTTTATGGAATAAGTGCCAGCCTATGATAGTTTTCATAGTTTATAGTTCTTGTTTGGAATGTGTTCACAGCAGTGATTGTATTATATCTTATACCCCTGCCTCTATTCCATCACCCCGCTCTCTCACCATTGATAGCTTTATCTCTTTCTGGATATTCTGCACATGATCTAACTTCAGAACCTTCTTATCTATTGCTCTCTTTTTCTTCCGGATATTTTACCAAGATGTCCACAAAGTACTTACTTCATATGGTAGATAAAATGTCACCAAGAGGACATCCCTGACCATGTTAGCCTTTTTTTGGTCCTCCTATCCCAGCTTTTTATGTATGATAGAAGGAAATCCACATTTGATAAACACCTTTCTTCTATTGAGCCTCTGTTCAAGAATCATGAAAGACTGCTTTTTTTGCTATCCTAGAGAGATCTGTCTCAGAAGACACTCATTTTCAGGTCAAGAGTGCAGTAGATACCCCTAGTTCCTGAACATTCCTAGCCAATATATATATATATCATCCCTGAGATCCTACTGACACTCAGACTAAGCACGCTTGTCCCTTTGGGGAAACTACTCAGGACTTACCTTATCATGGCCAGTTTCTTGTTTTAGGTCAGTCACTAAAGAGAACCCAGAACTTCCACGCCGTCCCCATCCCCATCACTAAAACTAATCCCCGATCCTCTAGTTCTGTCTCCTGATTGTCTCCTGATGCCTTTCTATCTTCAAACACATTAGTGTACTCTCCCTTATCTTCTTTGCACCTGAAGCCTCATGACTGCTTCTCACACCTTCTTTCAAGAGGCAGCTATTTCCTCCTCACACCACTTAGATCATTAAGATTGGAGGTGAGGTAGTGTTCTATGAGCTCCTCAGTGCCACCTCCTGAGGAGTCTCTTTTGTTCTCTGAAATCCTGGAGGTAAATCCTCACAACATTAAGAGATAGCCTTTGAATCCTGCCATTCCTCCCCCAGGCTCTATTTATTTTTATTTCTCTTTTTTTTTTTTCCAGGCTGGATGCTAGGCAAAGGCTGTAAGCTCAGTCTTATTCCTCCACCCCACTATGACACTTTCCCTCCTTTGTTAAGAGCTAAGCTTTTCCTTTCTATCTTTCCCAGACTCTGCTCTTGTTATATATTATGGTACCTCCATATCTATAAGGATAAAGACTGTGCAAGTGGCTCGGTGATAGTTGTCTCTCATATATGAAATTTTGATTTCTAACCACAGAACTAGAAAAACACAAGCGTCCAGGTAGTTGACTATTAGTTCAACACTTATAATACACTACTGATTCTTTGAACTTTGATACCATTATGTTTAATAAGATATTTAAATTTACTCAATCTTTACTTCCTCTTTTTGTTTTGAGCAAATTATTTTTTCTAAAAATAAAATATTAAATCTTGGATAAAATTGAAATTATTTTTATTTTATTTTCCAAGTTCTTTTTATTTATTCAATGTAATAAATATCTACAAAGTGTGGGTGTAGTAAAATGAAATTGCTTAAGTTTGTTTTGAACTCTTCTTTGAAAATTTTAGTAATGACTCTTATATAACCTTTTGTCTTTAGTCGGAATAAGAATATAAATAATGAGTAAAACCCTGTGTTGGAGTGAAATCCAGACACTCACTGGCAATATGACGTGACTGTTTAGCTGGGTGGTTAGTTGGAGCCTTCCATCACTGATGAAAATTCTGAGAACATCATAGCGTTAAGACACATCAGTAGAGTGTGTTAGGGTGGCAGCTCCTCCTCCACATGGTCAGAGCCTCAAACACAAATGATTTCAAGGGACTTCAATCTGCTCAGTGTAAAAGAAGTTTTAACTTGCTCTCTGGAACCAGAGTGGGTGATGGCTGGAGTTGATGCCTGCCTCCTATGGCACTTTTCCAGTATTGCCACCTTGCTTATCTATTGAAGAGATGTAGGTAGTTCAAGGTATTTCAAGGTGACTTTTGGTCTTGAGAGATCGCTATTTAAGATAAATAAATGTTGAATTTAAGACTGAATTCTAACAATGACCATGTTTATTTTTGTAGGAACTTAAAATGTTCAGGATCTTAAAATAACAAGTTGGATTGAAGAAATGTGTCTCAGGCAGTAAGAACTTAAAAGAGGTAAGATTTTTTTAAAATAAATGTTTTACATATTAAAATTCTCATAAAAATTTAGATATACTGATACATATCTTTGCGGGTAATTTAGAAGATACGTTTTATAAGTTAAGAGCACTTCATTTTGTCACCAGATACTCTCCTTTGGGATGAGTTGGACATTTGAGAGAGTTCTAATATTTTAAGAAAACATATTATAGGAAGGCTGCATTTCAGTTTTAGAATAAATACCACAAAATAGATTGCTGCCATTTTTTAAATAAAAGGATTAATAAATCCTCCTGCTTAGGAATTTCCCTAGGTTGGCCACTTTCCCAGGGGTTTCCTAACAGAGGTGGATGGTGGGTAGGCAGATTGCCATTCAGAAGAAGCCTTTGGCTAAATTGCCCTTTCTGCATTTCCTGGGGCACATATGGTTACTATCAGTCAGAACCTATCCAAAGACAGCAGGGCCAAGCACAAGGGAGCTAGTCAGTTTCTACTAACCGTTATCTTCATTTTCACCAAAGATCTGAAACTGAGCTATCGCCCTTAAATCAAACGCCAGTCAGCAGTCCAGAATGTGGACACACGAGTTATTTGAGCCCATGTCAGCATCTTTTCAAGGTCCATTTCTCGTATAAAGTCAGGGGACAGCTTAGCAGTGTTAATCTTGTGATTCTGCTTCCTGCGCATGTCGCTACGGAAAGAATGGAGAGAATGAACAAAGGAATTTAACAGTATGTGTGGATATGTGTGAGTAATTGTGTGGGGGGCGGGAAAGGAGAAAATGAAACACGGACTTTATGTATGTTTCTTCCTTACCTTAAGGACCACTGAGTAAAGTGATTCATAAATTAAATTTTGATTTTTAAGTATCCAATTTTATTGCATTTCTTTGGATTTATTATTCTTAATGTGAACAAGTAAAACTTCCTTATGTATTTCATACTAATAGAAAGAATGTGAGACTGTGTTTTGTGAAGCCAGTGTTAAAATGGCTATCTGGAAAAGCCTCTTTCATCAGCAACACGTTTGCCATGCAAGGTCCAGATTCACTAAATCATGATGTATGTAAAAATTGGTACACTTGTAGGAATTTTGAATTCTCTTACTATGAATATAATATTTAATATTGCCAGAACAGTATTGACTGTACACATGTATATGAGTTTATAAACCCATTAGAATGATCTCCTTTTCAGCACCCTTTCCCAGTACCAATTGCCTCGATGCTATTTTTGTGGAGGTGCCATACTCACCAAGATTGAACATTCAATTCCATTTTACCAAATTGTCAGTCCCTGACTCTCTGATTATAGTATCTTCCAAAGTCACAGATTCGGAGAGAATATACAAAATATGCAATTGTCAGGCATGACTTAGATGACATTCCACATTCATGAAAGGTAAAATTACAATGTTGTGTGGTTTGAGTGCCTGTCATTGTTGTCTTGTAGTGTTGCCTCAATTATGGAGCAAATATCTAAGAATGAGTTCATAAACGTCAACAGCGCGTACCGATGAGTTTTACATCACTATATATAATAATGTACATTATTGGCTTGAAAGGAGTAGAGAGAACAAAGTCAACTTATGAGTATCTGTAAAAGTCAAAGTATCAAGATACGATATCTTGAATTATCTCCCAAATATTAAATATAATAGAGATCGTGTAAACCTGAATTTATGCCTTCATGTTTTAACTATTATAAGTATATGTAAGCCAGTATAAATATGAATAAATTGTATGGAAAATCTGGTCTACTCATCTAAAGGTGGGAGTTATGTGGCCTTCATTTTATCTATCTTTTCCCTCAATCCCCCTCTTTAAAATTACAGAAAAATATATGTATTTATTATGTATAATTTGGTATTTTCCTATGTATGGATAATCCACATTTTATATATTTTAACCACTTAGGGTTGCTTTTATTATATTAATACTCACTTAACACCTATTGTTGTAGTTTTCTGAAGGAAACAATAAATGTATTCGTTTTTACTTAACAGCTCCCTGAATGTTTTTTCCTATACAGATTAGACATCTCTAAGGAAACATAACAGAATGAAAACTTGGGGGAGCCTCTCCTTTTTAACAACACAGGCAAAGCTAGAGACATTATGTTAAGTCAAGTAAGATAGGCACAAAAAGACAAATACATCATGGTTTCATTTATACAAAATATAAAAACATATATCTCATGAGTATAATAATCATTACCAGAGGAGAAGTTAGGCAATGGATTTAAAACGTTGCGTTCTGAAATTTTGAACAGAAGTCATCTGAAGGGGATTATTGGTGTTACCAATAGTTATGAAAGTTTTATTTAAACATTTAAGGATCGATGGATGACATATTTTGCAGGCTCCAATATTTCTGTTGTTGAGAAATATATATGTTTGAATAAAGTAAACACGGCAAGATCCATGATGCTTTTTAATACCTATTTCCTGAATGCAAGAATAGTTCTGGCTCTATGTTTTCTCAGATGTGTTTGATAAATTCTACAGTTATTATATTCTAATACCTTAATATAAAGATGTTGAGTACTCAGGAAGGACAAAGTCATCACAGAGTCTGTAGGTGAGAGAAAGAAGCCCTGAGCTGAGAAGCAAGAAAAAATACAACCCATATCACTTCAGAAGGAAAATTAAAAATGTGTGGGTGTGAAAGAAGGTGTAATCACAATGCTGAGATGAGCGATGGTGTGTAATTGCCCTTGGGGTCAAGGTTAAAAGTCCTCATTTTCAGTCCACTCTGTCCAGCTCCCCTCTCTCCAATACACACTCTCATCTCTGCTTCCCTTTAGAAAAGAGCAAACCTCTAAGAGAAGACTACCAAATAGGATAAAATGATATAAAATTAGACAAGGGAAAAACCCTAGCATCAATAGTTGGACAAGGCAACTCAATAAGATGAAAAGAGTCCCAAAAGCCAGCAAAAGCATCAGAGACACCTCTATTCTCACTATTAGGTTTTCCACCAGAATGCCAACCTAACAGTTACAGCATATACAAGAGAACCTGGTGCACTCCATGCAGGCTTGCTGCTTTAGTCTCTGTGACCCCATATGAGCGCTGCTAAGTTGATTATGAGAGCTGTGTTCTCCTGGTGTCCTCCATTCCCTCTGATTCCTATAACCTTTCTGCTCCTCTTCTGTGGGATTCCTCTAACCCCAAGAAGAGGGACCTGATGGAGATCTCCAACTTTGACTTTCTCTCTGCATATTGTCTGGCTGAAGGTCTCTGCACCTACTCCCATCTGTTGTTGTTTCCTGGCTGCCTAGACTTGAAATAACAGCTCAGAAACTATATTAATTAAATCACCACTTGGCCTATTAGCTCTAGCTTCTTATTTACTAATTCTTACATCTTAGTTTAACCTATCTCCATTAATCTGAGGTCATGGCCTACCCGCAAAGATTCAGCATGTCTGTCTCCAGCAGCAGCTCTATGACTTCTCTCTTACTCTGCCCTTCTTTCTCCCAGCATTCATTTTAGTTTTCCCTGCCTAGCTAAATTCTGCCCTGCTGTAGGTCCAAAGCAGTTTCTTTATTCACCAATGGTATTCACAGCATAAACAGGAGAATCCCACATCAATCTGCTGTCAGAGGAAGACTTTTGGATGACAACTGAAAATGCCTCTGATCTATGAGTATAACAGAATATCATTTCATTTTTCCATTCCTTTTTTCCTTTCTTCCTTTCTTTCTTCCTTCCTTCCTTTCTTCATTCCTTTCTTCCTTCCTTCTTTGGCCAATCATGTTTGGGTTCATCCTAGTTCTGTACGCTATTCAGTCTCTGGTTTATGGCCATCCCAGCAGTATAGGGCATGGGCTCCCTCTTGTGCTGTGGCCCTCAGGAAGTTGAAACACATTGATTTGTAACTCACACACATTCTGTGCCTCCATTACCCAAGCACAACTTGAGGCAGGACAGATTGTAGGTGGAAGGTTTTGGGTCTGGGTTGGTGTCCAGGTTTCTCTTTCCATAGTCTGCAGAGTACCTTCCTGAACCAAAGAGACAAGAATATAGGTGTGAAGGTACCATTCAGGCACCAACTTGACCTCTCTACGTTCACAGAGCTGTGTGGATGTTGTTGTCAGCAATAGGGCTCCTCTGTCAATTTTCAGGGAGAAACATTTCATTGTAGCATGAGCCTGGGTTGTTTAGGAATCACCATAGGAACCCCGCAGCCAACAACTCAACCAAATGTAACACATTCCCACCACAGGAAGCTTTTTCCTGGCTACAAAAGATGGCCAATTCAGACTCCCTATCCTTCATTGCTAGGAATACTTATTGTCACCTTCATAGATTCCTAGAAGTTTCCACCCCCCAAGGCTCCCCAATTCCAGCTGTCTCTCCTCAAACTTTCTGCCTTCATCCTGCTCCCCTCCACATACCCGCTCCTTCCTATTCCTTTCACTTCCTGCCCCAAGTCTACCCATAAAAATTTCCCCTTCCAAGTGAGGTCTACGCATCCCCGTGCCAACATTTTTTTAATATTATTCACTTAGCATCAGTATTTAGAAATACATATACTTGTGTGTATGGGGATCTTACTTTTATTGCTAATATTTATTCTGCCAAGTGGTTATAATGAAATTATTTTTTTCCAATCTAGTGTTAGTTGATGATCAGTTTTATTTTGAGTGTTTGTAAATTGATTTTCTATAAGTTATTGCAGATATATCTTTTAGTGGGAGTGTATCTGTTTCCCTTGGAGAAATATCCCTTAGACTAATAAAAAAGCACTTCCCAGAAAAAGGATTGGTAGGTGAGAAATAGACAAAATGTTTTAGTGAGTGTTCTTGATGGTTTGGTACCTAACAAGACAAAGGCAACTTTAGAAGGGAAAGGCTTATTTCAGCACAGTCTGTCATGGCGGGGAAACATAGGTGGAGGCATGTGTTGTTTCCTCAAGTATACATAATCAGGAAGCCAGGTGCTATGAATGCTCTTTTTCAACTAGATCCCCCCAAGGCTGAGGGATGAATGGTGCTGCCCACATTTAGGGTGAGTCCTCCTACCTTGATTAATCAAGATGATTCCTCATAGGCATGCCTGATGGTTGCTTCCTAGTGATTTTAGATCCTGTCATGTTGATAACCAATACCAGGCATCGCATTGTTCAGCACAGTTCCTCTACACAGAAAGAATAGTACTTTTATAGATGATTAGATTCTGGATGCTTTGCATTTTTCTTTAGATGCTCTGGGGTTTGCTTGTTTATTCACTGATTTTGTTTGTTTGTTTCTTGATTTCCTGCCTATAGCATCTGACCAATTCTCTTCCTATTGTCAGAAAATTTTATCTTTCTTTGATTATGTAACTTTTTGCTTCTCATATACTGTGGATGCTTTAAGGATTCTCATGTATTTACACTCCGGGTATCTTCTTGCTGAATTGGCACTTTAATCAATATGAATGTTTGTTTTATCTATGGTAATGCTTTTCACTTATACATATTCCAGATGATATGTTCGTTTACTTTCTAGTGCTGTGATAACCTCCATGACCAAAAACAAATAGAGAGGCAAGAATTTAATTCAGTGTACAGTTGTGGCGCCTCATGAAGTGAGTAAGGGTAACAACTCAAACCAGAAAGTAGAGGCAGAAATTGAGCAGAAGCCTGGAGACAATAGCTTACTCATCCTGCTTTATCTATACAACACAAGAGTCCTAAACCCCTCGATATTAACTTAATATCATCATTAAATTTTGGTTATATCTAACTCCATTTTGTATTCTTATTGTTTTCCTTAATGAATTTTTTCTTTACTTAGCCTTTCAAATTTTCTATTTATTTAAATAAATAATTTTATCATTTTCCTTTTCATAGTCTTATGTCCCAACAATTCCATATGGTTGCATGTTTCTTTTACTTGTAGCCAGTTGGCTTGCTTGTTTGATTTTAATATAACAAATATATCTAGAGAATGTGGATCATACTTTGTCATATTCTGAATTTTCCCCATTGCCTTCATCTCCTACAAGTTTTTAGTGATTGATTTTATATGTTGTTGTTTGCTATTATTATTTTTCTTAACTGATTTCCATATATCAACGAATTTGATGGTAGACATTGGTGTTGATGAATGAGATGCCAGAGCAGTTTTGTAATTGCTCCTAAGCCTGGAAATGAGATTGAGGCTAAAATGGATTAGAGGTTGTGTTGTAGATTATTACACTGAAAATGTTCACTGGGGACCCCAAATGATACATATAGAATGCTTTATCCAGTAACTTCAGGTTTCTCTGGTAGCATGTACGGATGCAGTGTTTGACTGTTGTTAACATTTTTGGAGCGATCTAAGGACGTTGACATTTTCATAGCAATCCCTGTCTTCCAGTAGGATTTACATGCAGTGCTAATCAACTCCCCATGTCATTAGTTATAATTGTCTTGCTTATCCTACATTTGCCAACTCCCCTTCTCTACATAAATTGATTTCATGGTAATTTGTCATTCTCTAAAGTTCTGGCAATGTTCTGTTTTTGTGATTGCTTTTTTTATCATTCTCTTGACCTTGGAGAATGAATAGATTTCTCTTTGTTATTATATTCTGCTATCCCTTCCTCTGGGGTTAAGGGAGGCAGAGAAAACTTGCCTGGTTTAATTGGAATTTGCCTGATATTCTCAACAAATAATCAAGTACGTTTTACTTAGTCCTGCTTCTCTACAGTATTATTATAAATGATGACAACGTGTATCCACAGATCTGATGGGGATAGAAACTCCCCCATCTACTTTTCAGAAACATATGTCTAAACTGACAATGGTTAATATGTCTTTTCTCTTTTTTTGACCAAACTTTAAGGATCATTTTATATAACTATTGGCACCCATACCGCAGTAAGAGACAGAAAACTACATCTGTCTGCTTTAATTCAAGCTAAGTTGTTTTAGTAAGAAGTTGACGGAGGAAGGTTTGGACATTGTTGGCTGAAATGATGCTTTGGGATGATCTGCAGATTTCATTACTCATGTTGTTTTTCTGTTCTACTATTACAACAGGTAATTGACTATAGTTTACGTGGGAGTATAGACTAAAATACAGTTGCAGTTCATCTGGGTTTCATCAAAACTACATCCCTGTTGGGCCACAACTGGCCTTTGAAACAATTTATGTCTACAAGTCCTACCCAGAGTCACTGGGGAATTGCCTGAGGTCTGAGGCAGTTGCCATGGAAACAGCCCCAGTCCTTTCTTCTTCTGTAATTGCTTTACAGAATTTAACGAGAAATGAATGTAACAGCAAAGAGAGAAGTATAAGGGAATAATGTATTCGTAATAGTTTGTATTTGCAGAAGGTTGACTATAAATCCATGTTTTGAATGTGACCATTGAAACTATGCTTCAAAAGTTAGGACTTAAAACCTCACTTTTTCAGGAGCCCCTGTTTTACTTCATTCTAAATATGTGGGTGCCAGTTACCTTGAGCTTCCATTATCAAGTTCATTTTGTGGTTGTTTCAAAGTCGCAAGCTAAAAATTTCTCACCAAACCATAGAGTTCGTTTTCACCTCTAAATATGCTACATTTTAATTATTCTTTCTCAAACATGATTAGATAGTCTCCAAAAAAGAGACTACGGGATTATATTCAGAAAATGTCCTTACTGAACAGCATGGCTATGAAACTGGCACCATGTTTTGAAGTGACTTTAAAGAGTATTATATTGCTCAACTGTGACCCTTTAAAACATAAATTTCAATATCAACCTGGAAAGCAACAATAGTAGTAGAATCTAAAATAAAGGTCTCTTAACATCTATTAGGATGTTAAGAACTATTAGTCTCTTCAGAATTTCAAATTCTCTTTGGATATTGAATGTGAAGCTATTGCGAGGAAACATATGTAAAATACAAAGATAAATAAAACAAAAGACATGCACAATCATAAAATCACAGGACATCAAGACATTATGGTTCACATGAGCAATACCAATTATAGTTTTATAATTTGATTATGACCTTAACTAGCCTCGTTGAGCAGACAGAAGCCCTCATACAGTGAAAGCTACTGGAAGGTAGGCACTCTGTCCCATATTCAGTATGGAAGAAAACATTATATATATTCAAGCATTTACATGTGTGTACTAGATAGCATGAAAGTATTCTTTCATCCCTTCCTATTACTCTCAATTATTTCTTAAGGATTAGAAGAATAAAATGCTTGAAGCTGTCATTTAAAAGAGGGGTAGCTGGATGGATAGATGGTTCCATTGTGAGATTATTTCAACTGGACTACCTTATTAATCAATATGAACCTTATTCCCCAAACCACCCAACTCTATTCAAACTCTGGGCTTCACCTAAATATGTCTTATGAAAATATCAGCACTTTTTAACTCTCAGCACTGCTTAATGTATGACTTGCAAAATCTGTGCCATTTGGGAGCTGAAATTCTATTCATTAGCATTTTATTCACTAGTAATTGCTCAGTTAACATGCTGATTATTCTATTAGACATAATTTGTTAAAATGTCATATCTGTGCTTACGTATATAATTTCTTATGGTTTCTAATAATATATGAGAATACTTGTCTAAAAAATGACTTTGGCAAGTATCTATAGACTTTAGTATCAAACCCAAGAATGTGTGAGAATGTCTATTGCTATTACCTTAACACATGTTGATTGGTTTTCTTTCCCTCATAATCATAAAAAAGTCTTAATTAGACCTTAAAATACAACATAGAAGATTTGATATACTACAGAAAGAAGGAGGTAAAAGTAAGAGTTTCCAAGTATATAATTGCTACATTTTATATGTTAGTCTCTTTTTACTAAATAAATGAAAATTAGCGCTGAAATATTATTTAGAGAAAATTATTTACAATCCATATAAGTATAGAGGGAAAAAAAGAAATAAGAAAGGCAAACTGATTTGTCTCAAATCACATACTGAAGCAAGCAATATATGGAAATAAAAATGTTGAGCCTAGTGAGACTGATTATTTTCCCTTACTAGAAGCATGTGGTATTCATTCCCAATATTTTCCAAATTTTAAAATGTATTCTTTTGAAAAAATTTGCCCCAGGCAGAAGATAAATTATGACATTTACATTCTGTGAATGAAGTAAATCTTTACCTTGACTTCATGGTTGACCACACAGAGTCATTCGACAAAAGTAATGACCCTAATGCCACTCATCCAACAAAAATGATACTGTCAGCATTTTGACGAATTTATATTTGGACTAAGAGACCACCAAGTTACAGCAATATTCTAGACCAACTGCTAGTCTAGACTTTGATGCTAGACAGAGGTGCCTCCTGAATGAAGTCCTTCCACATCCCGCAGGCTAAGAGAACACACATCTGAGACGCGTTAGTTGAAATTCCACTCTACTATTGATTGCCCAGTTTGCATGGAATGATCACAGTAGAAATGTAAAGAAGCTAAGGAAAACTTCACACTAAAATCCACAGCCGACAGACAGGGCCCACGGAACAGAGAGGAAAAAGAAAATTTCTCCCCATGCTCCATTCACCATTTGAAACTTAAAGTTCACCTATTTTGAACAGGGGCATCAGGGAAGCCAGAAAGGAGTTTTGAGGCTAAACAACATTCTGTGGGGCACAAATAGCTACACATATGTTATTCCTTCTCTGGAAGTTTGAGTGAACAGAGAAGAGGAAACTTTGTTGGTGATATATTCTTTTTATTATTCATTTTCTGAATATTTCAAATATTCCAGGTAGTATGGTTAATTATTAGAATAAAACGATTACTGTATAATCAAAACAATGCCATCGTGCGAACTGAACTCTAAAATTTTCAGTACAATGTGTTAAGGCTGAAAATGGTGATGAGCCAACATCCCAGCCTCAGCCTTCACTTTGCATTAACAGCCCATCAGTCGACTGCGATTTAATCTCATTAGTTGCAAATATAGACAAATAAGATAACGTAAACATGGCTAAAACATGTATGGAATAGCCGCATATCAAACTACACATGCAGAAAGTGTACGGAAATTGCTAAGTGGGTATATTTTAAAATGTATTTCTTTCCTTTGTATTGGAAATGTTTTTCGGCATGCATGCACACATACTGCTTGCATGCCTCATGTCCTGGAAGGTCAGAAAGGGCAGCAGAGTCTCTCCCATTGGAGGTACCTATCACTGTGAACCAACATGTGAATCCTGGTATGTGATCCTAACCAATGAGGTATTTCTCGAGCTCTTAATATGTTTACTAACAAAGAGGTAGTTCTTGATCAAATCGACATTTATAATGAAGGAAATTGGTGTCTTCCGTGATTCTTTGATATGAGTGCATTCTGGATGGAAGGAATTCTTAAGAAATTATCAAGAAATGTGCTAAGACAGAAGACATAATTTTACTAAAATAATGTCAGGAAGGACAAGAGTATCATCTCTTCCAGAGTTCTCACAATGTACATCATTGGTGAAGAGTTAAGCAATGTGATTTGAAACTAAATTGTCAAATATTATGTGTTACTTTAAAGTATTTGTCAGAGAGTTATTCATTTTACTGCAGATTCCTTTATGCTATATATTTTCTCAAAAAGACACTTCCCTAAGAAGTAT
Source organism: Arvicola amphibius (assembly GCF_903992535.2). Classification (NCBI taxonomy): domain Eukaryota; kingdom Metazoa; phylum Chordata; class Mammalia; order Rodentia; family Cricetidae; genus Arvicola; species Arvicola amphibius. Next base: position 15,408,197 of record NC_052064.1, read on the forward strand.
TTTGATGCTCCTATGAGGCTGCTCTTTCTAACAAAACTTAATCCACTCAGTGCACATGTGTGTGTATATTTCCCTTGATGTGCTGACAGGTGTGGTACAAAATAGGAAAGCTCTTGTTGACTTTGGAAACCTGAGGCAGAAATAATAGAATTAGTTGAAGGGTGGAGTTAATTTTTACCTATAGCTGTCTGGTGTCTGATTTTCTTTGAAAATGGAATGTACTTTGAAATTCATAGAGTAATATTAAAACAATAAAAAGATGATACACCTGATATAGTTTTCACTACTCTCTGCAATTTATAACCTTGTTGCCCTCCCCCATCCGCTTGCACAGGCAGTCACTCACAATACTGTCTTTAAACATGAAGTTTTTTAAAAACAGAAATGGAAATATTCTTTTTCACCTGCTCCTTGTCTTGTTCACCCTGCCTACTATCAGGTAAGTTGGAGTGGGTAGTGTTTCCTCTACAAATGACTTGCTCTTCTCTGGCCTACAAGTTACTAAAAACCCGTTGATTAGCATGCAGAAGGAAGCCCTGGCATGCGTGCACCATTCGAAAGCAAGTGTGAGAAAGCAGCCCCAAGGCCTTTGAGAAGATGGGCTTTCAGAACACTGAAGTGCTGCTACTGGCTCTGAATAGGCAATTATGCCAGTCCATTGCACAGGGCACTGTGGATTACACAGCCACGATGGTGCTCCCCAACAGCGATTGGTCCAGATGTTTAAATTCTGATTATACTCGACTTAGAAACATTTGAAAATATACACTTTAATTATAGATATGGAAATAATTACTTCTCTTCCTCATCCATCACCGTGCCACGGCTGAGATTTTTCTAACTAGGGCTTTGTTTGATGCATTCGTAAACATACATTCTAGCATTTTGCTGCAAACACATCCCAATTACTGCTTGTATATAATTTACTCCATGAGCTATGCAAATGATATTTCCACATATTTATTAATATATCCCCCAATTATAGTTCATCTAGCTGGCCAACATGAAACAATTTCATAGAATAGGACAAGATACTTCCCAAAATGTAAGTAACTAGGAACCATGTAATAAATTGTTGAACCTAATAATAAATATGTCAAAGGCTTCAGCACTAGCAGCACACGGCTGTCTTCTAAAGAACGGAGCTTCAGTGGCGTGTTAATACATTCTTTGTGAGTTCATTCCTGGAGCCAGTGGCCTTCACGGACTATAGTGCCATTAGTGGCAGCCTCTCTGACAAGGTTTGATGAGGGTAATTAGCAATCCACTCTGTGAGCTCCGATGCTGTGTCCTCTGCCACTGCATTTCCACTTTGTGTGCTTTCCATTAGATAACACACGGAGTGCAACTTCTGTTGTGCCTAGTAACGGTTTATCTTTCTCACTTTCAATTTTAGTTGGATCCACTGGAGTCATTAGAGAGCACCCAGATTATTTGTCAAGAAATTATGACATATTGTGATGATGGATTGTTTAATAGAGTCCGCGATTCAGTATAATTCAATTCTGAGTCAGTTATTTGAAATGAAATAGCCACAACGTATAGCAGCCTATCTATTTAGAACCAAGTGTTACCTTCCAGTTGCGCATTCTTCTTGCCCGTTTTGCGCCTTCCAAATTATCCCTGGCAATTAGACAGCATTTAACATGCATCATGTTTATCTTCGCAGGCGTGGTGACACCTAAGGTGACTAAGAATGGTGAAAAGAGTCTCTATTTGGTAAAGAACTGGAAAGAATAGAAAATAAGGAGTGATTCTGCTTGTTGGCTGAGTGGTTAGCGTTAGATAAGCGGATTTGTAGTGAGGTCATCAGTCACAATTGGATGGTAATTTGAAAATGGATTAGCTTGGAAGTAGCAATTTCTGCCCAATGGGTTTCAGTAAAAGAGCCTGCCTAATTCTGTAAGAGACCTCATAAACTGGCAGAGATCAATGCCTACCTAATGTGGCATTATGCACTGGGCACACTCCAATGATTACAGCACAGCTGTGGCTGGCTTTTTCCTCGCTACTTCTTTAACACTTGCACGGCAGGTGCCCCGCATGACTATTTGGCCCAAAGGAATAAACTTGTTAGAGAATTAAATGGACTGGGGCAGCTTTGCCTCCTAAGTAGCTACTCCCTTCTGGCCTAAGGAACGGCCAGTGAGGGGTACCAGTAGCCTGAACCCAGTAATAAATAAAGACTAAGTGATGTCCACCAAGGAAATAGTTTCTCCCATGCGTGGATGGTGCTTTCCTGCTTGGAGAGGCAATGATGTGTCGGTCTTACTTTTGTAGCTTTAAAGAACACGATCACATAAATTTTCATTTTGAAATGTGGAATGCTGTCAATGTTAGAACTTCACATTAAAATGTACAAGGCAGCAAGACATCTGTAAGGGTTTTTGTTGTTGTTTAGTATGGAGCACGGAAATTGGATGTCAAAGGTTGAGAAGGAATTCAGTCCAGCACATTTTAAATAAAATTTGAACATGAGACATTAGCAATAGTCTTTGTATTCTTTAAAAAAAAGTTCCTCACTCTGTGTGTGTGCGCACTCGGGGCGCGTGAGCCTGAGCACACATGCTTGGGCGCATGCAGTCACGCACGTGGCCATGCTATGGTACATAGTGTGCCTATGGGGATCGGAGGACATTTTCCGGGAGTCACTTCTCTTCTTGCACCATATGGGACCTGGAATTTGAACCTTTGTACATGGCTGGCACCTTCACTCTCTGAGTCATCCTGCCAGCTCCATATTTGCATTCTTGTGTTCATAACTTTCTATAAATTTCTGCACCAATTACTTGAATCTTGAATAAGGCAGGAATGAAAAGTTAGCAGCATATATATATATATATATATATATATATATATATATATAGTTGGGAATTCAAATATTTACAGTAAAATAATTAAATTTACCTGTATCTCTAGACAAACAATAATTTTTTGTTTGAAAATTTCATCTTGCACCTCATCGATGGCTGTAACGTGATATGGAATGGAATAATATAAACAACTTTCTGGATTAATACGACAGTCATCAAAGAGTCTATCGAGAATGATTTCCAGTCCCCAGTTAGTTTACAACCTACATTTTCAAAATCCTTTTTAAAAGGGGTTATTTATCCAATAATTTTCTGACTTACAATCCCAAAAGTAAAGATACCTTGAAATGACTGGTAAAAATCAGACTTCTTCAAAGGAAGAGAAGAAACCATTGGAATGCAGGCAGGCTGAGGATAAAGAGGTGTTCCTAGATTTTCTGTGACCTCAGTGTGCATCCAAAAACCAAATTTGAGCTACATATGTAGCTCAGTTGATAGATGTATGCTTACCAGGCATGAAGCCCTCTCTTTGATACCAATCTCTGTATGAAGCCAAGCCAAGTGCATGTCTGTGATTTAAAAGCTTGTGGAGGTAGCAGGAGGAGAATAGGAATTTCAAAGTCATCCATGTCTATAGAAACAGCTTCAAGCCAGCCTGGACTACAAACAATATCCAAAAATATCCAAACAGGACATAAAATAAATTGGTTAGACTAAATCTCTGTCCTAACTAATTTTTAGTGACAGAAATTAATTCACCACTCATTATTGGAGCAAAGTGGATAAGACAAATTTTGAATAATTTAAAGATTTACGATCAGTAAAGTTACCTTGTCTTTACTTAAAAATTGTGAGTGTGTGTATGTGTGTGTGTATGTGTGTGTGTGTGTGTGTGTGTGTGTGTGTGTGAGTGAAATATAGGAAAATGGATCCCAGCTTTGCCTATACATGTTGAGCAGTGGCTGATTCTAAGACAGGTGTATGCTGTAATGAAGGCAAATGTTATGGACATCACATTTATATAGTTCAGCACTGAACAATATTATTATCATTTGTATACCTTATAAAATGTTTAATAACCCTTTTCTGTATGGTACTAGAACTAGCAGGTGCTGATGAGCTGTAAAGCCACACACGAGTTTGCAGTGGCCATGACAAGGCTCTTGTAAGCAAGCAGCATTTAGTGGGCCCCGGGGTTTCTTTATATAGTGGCCCCAGGACAGAATACTAGATGTTCTAGTTTCTCTTTATACACACTACCACAAACCTGAAATAAAAAGGATTGGTTTGGGCTCCATTTCTTTTTCTTTTCTTTCTTATTCTATTTTCATTTGTTCATTGTTTTTTAAGTGTCTTACGTAGCTGGTGCTGGCCTTCAATTCACTGTATAGCTGAGGATAACCTTGAATTTCTGTTCCTCCTCTCTCTACCTCATATGTCTGGATATTAGAGTTTTACAGAATAGTGGCCAGGTTTGGGTGGTAACATATTTTTCTGGGTAAAGAAATCTATAGATCTTGTACTTTTCAGATTTTTAAATTAGAGGAAACATCTATAGAAATCTGTAAATAAAATACGCTTTACACTGGGGTCTAAGAACTTCAGTTACAAGGGTAGCGTGCAATCAGTCATAACCTCATAACCTATTACAAATTTCTACCCAGTTGTCTAGATTATTTTAGCATTCTCCAGTGTATATACGTATAAAAATATCATACGGTATTCCATCCATATGGGCAATTTAAAATTAGTGACTGAAACTCACAAGAATGAGTTATAGCATCTGAGAGCTATACTTAACAGGTCACAACATTCTAGTTTTTCAATACAGTGCTCAAAGAAAGCATTGCTTAAAATGATGGAAAACTAGAGCTTATAGTTCATCTAGGAAACAAGTAAACTTTACACTGTAAGCAAAGCAAAGATCTGACAAGGTGCGGAACGCAGTGGCAGAAATAAAAACCGCCGTAGGAAGAGACAACTTTAAAACGATGAACTTGGTAGGACAAACTTGAGACTGCATCTTGTGGGTGCAGTTGGAAAACAGAACGATTAAAAATGAGGCAGTCATACATTGAAAATGCAAACGATGTGTCAATTAAGTTAGTGATTCTGAGGCCTGAACCTGGGGTGCTGCTCACACTCGGCAAGTGCTTTCCTGTACACCTTCTTCAGTCCTGCTACTGGCTCTTAAATGGATGAAAACACAGTTCTTTACAACGTAAAACCAGGACCTCAAACAGTAGAGGGAGAACGCAGGGTAAACGAGGCAAGGGGGAGAGGCCTGAGCGGATCTCCTGCCCTCGCTGCATTCTTTCCCCTCCACTTTGATTCAGTTTCTCGAACCCCCACATCTGTAAGATAAGAGGAAGCAATAGTTGCCATTTGACAGAGTTACTCTGTGGACAAAACAGATAATGTGAAATCATTTAAGACTCCTATGGGTTCGGCTTTCTCTTGTCTCACAGACATTGGTATTTTCTGTGTGTTGTTCAACAGATCCTATTTTGCTAGATTAACAGTTTTCAACAATTCCCAAAGTCTTGTGTTTTTTTTTTTTGTTGTTGTTGTTTTTTAAGAGGGGTATTATATCCAAATTCCAATTCTAATCCCACTCCTTCCTTTATCTGTGCTCTGCATTCCTTCGGGTTCTGGCACTGAGCTCAGTGAAAACTCGAGACGTGAATGGAAGGGTTTGATTTGGATGGATGTCAAGCCAAAGCCACTACTGATGCCTTAATCTGCCTCAGGTCCTTCTCTTCCTTCCCTTAGAATAAAAACGAAAACTTGACTAGAAGGCATCTTTTTCCTTGGAGTGAAGAGATGAGATGAATTTATAATTTTAAACAAACTTTATATGTGGAATTTGAGGGTTTATGCTATTACACAGCTATTTTTATTCTTTTCCCAATGAATATCTTGCTATCAGAATCCTTTTCTATGCAGCGTCTTTAATAAGAAACATCTTGTTACAGACAAAATGAAACTCTTAGAAAGCTGAGAAGTAATACAGAAATACAGGCTAGATCTTATATCAGCCTTAGAGCTGTTGATGTCGCCTGTCTTTCTCAGTAGAGAAATGCTACAATATTTTAATAAATTAGAATTTATAAACTCCTATCGCCATGACTGCATTTTTGAAGAATTCCATTGTGATACAAATTGTCTGTGTCCGTGTGTTAACACACACCCACACACTTTTTCTCACGCATTCTTGTTGCACGCATATTACTTTCCTTTCCTAGAACAGCCCTTGGCAAGGCTTGCAGTCTGACATTTCCATTTGCCTATGTCGAACGTCTTCCTACAGATTTTCAGGCACCTGCTATATCTTCTGTTTTTAAACAGTGAAGAAAATCTAGTCATTGCGGAGAGAAGCTTGATTGTCTTCTCTGAACTCACCGGGGGCTGTAGGTAAACTATACAAGTGAGAGAAACAAACGGACTGTCACCGCCACAGCAGAAGTAGTAAGATAAAACAAAGTGTCCCCCGCATGGTCCAAACAGACATACAGGAGTTGAGCAGTCCAGCAGAATGTGTCCTGTGAGCCCTCCTCCGGCCTGCTGTTTTCCCTGTTGGGGGCCACATGGCTCTGATTGTGAACTAATTGTAAGAATATACAACCACTGACTACGGCTTTCTGAAAGCTGAGTGTCCCCACTGTGCTAGGCAGATCCTGAACTTGTGGATCTTTAGGAAACCTTTGCTTGGCCTTTGTCTGGTTTTTATCCTCCGAAACACAATGGACCTATCAGGAAAGACAAAAAGCAGCAATATCTAGAGACCTGAGAGAGAGAGAGAGAGAGAGAGAGAGAGAGAGAGAGAGAGAGAGAGAGAGAGTTTTGATTGTGAGAAGAGAAAACGAATGAATGGCCTTCTCCTTCTGACCTTCATTAACCTAGTCGGGAGTTGGGAAAACCACTGAGTTCCAAAGAAACACTACCAAACCTGGGCCCAACATTCTGTTGAACTCACTTAAGGCTCTTTAAAAGGGGGCTATTTGATCTGAAAGGCAAGCTTTGTTTTAGATTGTGATGAGTACAAGGAAATGGAAGATTGACATCTTACAAACTGACAGTAGGTGTTCAGGCCCATACCTGAAATTTTGTAAGAAGAGTTCAATGACCTCAGTGGTCACCATAGGCAACCAGATTAATGTGAGGCTTCTGTTTGTCTGTTTACTTGCTTCATTTGTTTTCTCTGCATTGTTCGACTACTACGATCATTCATTAATATTAACAAAATGGAAACGCAAGGGTAATATAATCCTTAAAAGAAACTGACTTCTGGCAGTGATGAGAACCAGGTTGAGGATTTCCTTGAGGGATGGTTTCCTCACTGTTCTCCCGCCCGGTGACAGCCTGAAGATGAACACAAGCACCTGCTTCTAGACACGCACACGTGTTGACTTTAAAAGAGAATGGAAAGCTGCTAGGGTTCCCTGTGTGTCACACTGGCGATGCTCTGGGGATTGCACAACAGCAAAACAGCCTGCGTTCAGATCCCCAAACAAAGATAGAAGCTGAGCACATGGGCACATGCCTGCAGCCTCAGTGCTTCGCAGAGGTAGCAGGAGTGTCTGGGCTCTCCCTAGCAAGCCAGAAGCTCCAGGAGCAGGGAACTATGCAACCGCTAAGGTGGAGGAACGATGCTAAAAGATGTTCTGTTATCCACCTGTGGCCTCCCCATGTGCTCGCACGCTGAGTGTGCCCTACACACGCACTTGCAGGCATGCACAGACACACAGTAGCACGAATTGAAATTGACTTCAAACTCGTCATCTGCTTTCCTTGTCTCCCAAAACATCTGGATTTAGAAAAGGAACCAATGTTCATTTTCCGAACTAAAGTTAATATTTACATTCTCATTTAAATACTTTGCTTGCATGTTAGTGTTCCTTCCTGCCACCATCTATCACAGTTAGTGACTCTGAAACATATTCAAAAGCTAGTCTTGTCTAAACAATTGTCCTTTATCCAGGAAAATTTTAGGATTTTTTCATGATTGACTTTACTTGTCAATTGATGCAGCCTAGAATCGACTACCTAAGCGTCAATAAGAGATTATCTACATCGAGTTGATCTGTTTGCATGTCTGTGGGATTGGTTTGAAAACTCAGCCCACTGTGGGCGGTACCGTTTCCTAGGCAGGGGCCCCTGATTCTTAGAAGCTGAGCAAGGGCAAGCAAGTGAGCAAGTTGCACTTCCCCCTGCTCTTGACTGCTGACGCAATGGGTCCAACTGTCTCCAGTTCCCACTGCTATGACTTCCTGTGGTGATGAGCTATTAGCCGGGATTGTGAAATTAGTATGTTTTAAATTGCAAAATCAGCCCTTTCTTCCCTAAATCGCTTGTTGCTGAGTTATTTTATCATAATAACAGAAAAGAAACTAGGACAGATTTTTTTCATAATTAAGAAATGCAACCGCTAAAACTAAATAAAATAACACTTAGAAACATTTTTGCCTAATAATTTTCTGAAACTCGAAACTGTACTGCCATTTTTCAACTCAAACCTTTGCAAATACCGTAGAATCAAGAATACTTGGTGTTTTCTTTCTAGATGTGTAAACGTATCTCTTGTCATTCAATTATTCTGCATAACAGCACTGTTCCTATGTGAATTATTGTAAGAGATTAAGTGTACAAAAACAGTTAGGTCTGTATGCTGTTTGTGACATGTCATTTTAATTGATAACCTCTGAATATCTAATCCGGGAAATCAGTTCTTTTATTCTTCCAAGCCATAAAACACACTTTATCATGCAACTTCCTTCCTACTGATTCAGCTCTCTCTGGTCACTTCTTGCCTACCCGGAGTAAATCAAATCCCTAAGGTGAGGAATCAGAGTCATGGCATATTCTGTTCAGTTTTCTCTTTTTAACACCGAGACGGTAATGTGTAGCAGTCTCTCAGAGTTTGGAAAGCAATGTAGAAGAGGACACAGATGGAATAGACGGCTTTAAGGAGAGTGTCTTCCAGACACAACAGAACTGATACACATGTGAACTCACAGAGACTGTGGTTCAAGCCACACGAAGTCGCCGGGCTGAGAGGGGGAAGTGAACGTGAGTTTTCTCCAAAGGTGTCTCACTGGGTAGATAAACCACCCTTAAGTATAGGCTCAGTATCCAACACAAAATGAACTCAATGGTATTTTTAGCCTTTTTGTCTCATAGAACTTTGGGCATTTTTGTCTTACTAATTTTTTTGCTTTTATACCATGGTTTACCATTTTGTGTTTTTATAGGTTTTGTATATATAGGTGTTTGTGTGTGTGTTTCTTGTACTTTTTGTCTTTCTTTCTTCTATTCTGTTTTTCACCTTTTTCTCAAGAGAGAGAGAAAGAAGACGTGGAATTGGGTGGATGAAGAGGTGGGGTGGACCTGGGAGAAGTTGAGAGAAGGGAAACCACTATCAGAATATACTTTATAAAAAAGTGTCTTCAATTAAAAATAAAAGAGTATTGCTTTTCAGCCTTTTGGCTAGGATCAAGTGTAAAAATAAAAGAGAGTAATATGTAAATAGAAAAATTAAGAAAAAGGGTGTTCTTAGTTTAGTCAGACTTGATTTGATGCATTCCTTTATGAGTTCCATTATAAGCATTAGTAGATGCACCCTTCAATATATCTGTATTCCTGAACACCCTGGAAATACTCAGCGTATGTTCAGATGTGTAATAATTCTGCGGTAGTTTATTTGTTCTGAAAGTAATGAATTTGTACAAGCTTTTTTTGTAGGCAAATTTATCATAATCCCTATCTGCAATAGGAAAACACACACACACACACACACACACACACACATGCTTTGAAGATTAACAGTCTATCTGACAGATTAAAATGTTAATACTTTTCCCTAAAATAAATGTTTACATAGTTTTGTTCACTATTTTTAAAATTTATTGGACCTTGGAATTTTTTTTCTTTTTCTTTTTCTTTTAAGTTAAGGGTGATGTTTGTCACTAACTAAAGCCCCACTTCCTCTTAGAGGACACTGCTTGATGATTAGTAGATTAGTAGAATGTAGAGATGAATGGGAAAAGAATTTCACTGAACTTAAAGATGGAAAGGTGATGCAAGGCGTTGGAGGAAGAAGAAACACTTATGTTTGTTAATAAATGTAGGAACTTGGTGTAAACATTGTGAAATTCCAAGACAATCAGAGGATGCTCGCTGCAGGGACTTCTCTGACCTCTCATAAAATGAACCTATTTTTGAAACAGACATTAGCTGTTCTACAAATAATGTGGTAAGTTCAAGATGTGACTAGCTTATGGGAGTCACAAAAGAAAAAGTTAATTTTTTTTTTCCCAACAGGAAATTAGCAAGATTTTTTTCTTAAAATAAATCAGTCCTGAGGATCAAACAGTAGTTAAAAATGTAACGTTTGCCTGGAAATATAATCAATGAGTAAAGTGCTTACCTAACCTGCACAGAACCCTGAGTCCAATTCCCAGTAACACATAAGCTGAACATGGTGCTGGATACTACGATCCTAGTATGTGGGAAAGTGATGAGAAGAGGATCAGAAATGTGAGGTCATCTTCTGATACACACACACACACACACACAAATCATATATATTTAACATATATGTCATATTATATATGTGTTATATATATAAATATATATACACACACAGACACACACACACACACATACAGTCTGAGGCCATTCCGGACTCTATAGATCTCTCTCTCTCTCTCTCTCTCACACACACACACACACACACAGTCTTAGGTAGACTCTATAGAACACACACACAGACACATACAGACTAAGGCCACTCTGGACTCTACAGAACACACACACACACACACACACACACACACACACACATGCCATCCTCAATTTGAAACTGATGTATAGATAACTGAAAGTAGTAGTCTTCTTACAGGAAAGGGTAACATTTTGACACGGGCAAATTACAAATTTCTCTGGGTGTCACTTTGTCAGTTGGTCAAATAAGCAGATAAATTTTCATGGTATCCAAAAAGATTATGATAGAGGAATGACCAAGAAATTCCACTCGATGATGGCTTCTGAGTGGCAAAAGGGTAATACTTTTTCTGTCATTTTCTAGATCCTGAAGAGATAGAAAAAATTATCCCAATGCCATCACGAAGTGTTTTGATAGTAGTGAACATTTGCTGTGGCACAATCCAAACAAGCATTGACATGTATATTGACTCAGCTTGTCTTTCCTTTGCAAATATTTTATTCTTTATTACACCCATTTCTACCATTTTACAGCTGTTGGAATAGAGGAAAGAAAAGTTAAGTAAAACAACTCAATGGTATGCAGTCCATGAACAGAACTCAGATTTGACCCTTCCAAATTGCAGCTAAAAATCCCATTTAAATCACTGAGTTAGTATATTCAAAACTAAGGCGAAAATGATAACAATTTAAGCTAGTACGTTTAACCTAGTACATTTATGCTAGTACAAAATGCTTTCAAGAGTGCCAGCATTTTGTGAATGAGATCAGCACCACCTCCTCTGCTTTCTTGAGAAGGAAGTTAGTCATCCTGTGAGTCATCCCTATGAACTTCTATCTACCCTCAATCACTGACATTAGCAACATTATATAGCTGCTTGACGAACTTCCTCTACTGTCATGGACGTGACATTTCCAATGACTCTGTTCGTAGTCCCAACGTGCACATTTTTCTGTTCCATTCATACGTGACTTCCTTCTCTGTCTGGACCTCAACAAATTGTCCCCAGGCTACTTACTGCCACTGATGTCTCAACCTGAGAACACATAAATTCACAGAAGTCGGAGGATAGAGAGATTAATTTTTACATCATAATTTGGATTTTCAGGAGCTAAGGCTTTAACCTCCACTATTGAAGAAATGGTATTGGAACCAGTAAGATGCCTTGGCCCATAAAGGGACTTGAAGCTAAGTCTTACACCCTGAGTTTGATCTCCATAATCAACATGGTTGGGCTGTATTGACTCCAGTGAGTTTTCCTCTGACCTCCAGATGCTCACTGTGGTACTTGTATGCCCCCACCACTAACACACACACACATATACAGATAAGTCGTGGAATTTTAAAGACTATCACTGTCCTTTTCAAATGGTAATTTAACATTTTCCTTTATTTAAATGCACTGACTAGTTGGTATTCTAAAACAAAAAGAGATTTTCCTATCATATTCTTATATTCATGTTATATCACGTGTAACAATTTATTCCTGTTTTATTCAGTGTTTGATTTGTATTATTATAAATGTCCCAGAGGAATTTGACAGGACTTCTTTTTTTTTTTTTTTTTTTTTGGTTTTTCGAGACAGGGTTTCCCTGTAGTTTCTAGAGCCTGTCCTGGAACTAGCTCTTGTAGACCAGGCTGGCCTCGAACTCAGAGATCCGCCTGCCTCTGCCTCCCGAGTGCTGGGATTAAAGGCGTGCGCCACCACCGCCCGGCTGACAGGACTTCTTTAAGCTGGATCCTTTATTATTTTGACATGTCCAGAACATTTTTTGAGGACACCATTGCTGACCTGCTCCTATAATGTTTCGGGGTCATTCTGTTTATTTATAACACAGCCCGGAGTAACCCATCATTTGGGCAAGAAAGTGCTGGTCACCTTTAGTGAAAAAATAGTACATAGAAACAAAACTGAGAGGGAGATTTATTGGAAGTTTGTGCCCATTGGCCACTTTTTTTTTTTTTTTTGGCTCTGAAATGAAGAGTCTATAAAGACACACACAGACGCTCACTTTGCTTTAAGTAAGTCTCTATCTATAACTACATCTATATATATAGAATCAGCTATGGCTTTAAAACAACATTTTAATCTATGATCAGTTACGGCTACCCAGTATGTCTAGAACTGAAGTTAGAGAGAAAAGAATACAAGAAACTATTTTTTTTACTGATATTCTTAGCAGACTTTATCAGCATCCATAATAGTTCATTGAGTCTGAGAACTGTGAAGAATAGAAATTCACTTGAATTGCCTATTTTTACACCTAAAATAATTGAGATAGAGGGGAGGAGGTTGTCTGTCGAATCAGCAAACTTATATATAAACAAAATCAGAAATTTGTTTTAAAGCTATAACCTAGCTAATATATGCAAAATATACTTTTACAACTGGTTCCTAAAATGGAAATAATGTGCCTAAGGATTCACTATTTTGATGTGATATTTATTCAGAGATGTCATGTTCTTCTCACGACACCATGAAGTGATTCTCTTAACATTTGCCATAGAAACATGAAGCAGCAATTTAAAATCCAGTGGAAACAAATGTTCAAGGATGCGAACTGAGTTGCTACAATTGTAACAAGGGCACCAAGATGGAATCAAATTTTGCTGAATTTGTTTTATCACCGATGAAACTGCTGACATTTTAGAACATAAAATATTTGTAATAATAGTAGGAGGCCTAGAATAGACAGTGCCAAATGTTAATCAAATTAAAATACTGTCTGGTTTAAAGAATTGAGTTAGTCTTGAGATGCAGCCTGCAGCAAGAGACAACTTGCCTAGACTAGACAAGGTTCTCGGTTTGGTGCCCAGTACACAGAAATAAGAACACATGATCTAATAATTAATAAGTTAGGTTGTGGAAGTAGCTGATATCCTAAATTTTTATCGTGTTATTTCTTAAATAAAGCCATCCCAAGTGGTTTGTGCTTTAAGATATAGATATTAAATCAAGTCACCAAAAATTTAATTGGCAGATATTTATAAAGACCCATGCAGATGATACAATATACAAAATACAATGTGAAAAAAATATTTTCAATTTTTTTCAGAATTTCATCCACGAGTACAGTATTTACATGATTTTCACACCTTTTCCCCCTACGCCTACTTCTCCCATGCTTTTCAAATATATAGTTTCTTCTGATTTAATTAGTGTCATAGACACACACAAACATATCCATTGCCTACCTATGGCTCTTATCTAGGTAGGGAGGGCCCTGGGGAGTTTATTTCTTACAGACATATGGGCAGAACTAAAAGAGATGGTTTAGTCACAAAGGAATCATATACATCTTGTATTCCATTCAAGTCTATGTTCTATTGTCCACATTGGGTGGATGAACTGCCTGAAATCTCTGTTCTATGGAATTCCTTGCCTCCTTCTTGCATCCTTAGACCCCTGTGCTCTTCTGCACACACATACACAAACACACACACACACACACACAGTAAATGAAAAGGTCTTTAAATTAATATCTATAAAACATTATAGAACTACAAAATATGCATTCAGTTAATTATTTCATATAAAAGATTTTTAAGGGGTAAAAGATATTTTTATCTCCTATGAATTTCAAGGTATATTTATTGAGGCTAGGACAGAATGCATTTCCTCCCTACTACATCCCAGGGCTAATTAAAATTACTCAGATCAGTGTAGGCACTGAATAAATATCTGATGAATTAAAGTTTCTTAAAAATAACTGTTCAATAAGTATCATATTGTATTGTGTAGCTGAAACTTAGGGCAAGAGATGAGGAAAGAAAATCTGGGAAGATTAAACGTCATCAGTATGCAACAGAAAAATAATGTGAGCATTATAAAATATCTTAAATTTCATTGGTCTCCTTAAAGTCAGTAGTGTTAGCTCCATGCTGTGCTAAAGTCATGTCGGTCAGAAATCATTTTAACATACAGGAAGTTAGCCAACCATTACTGAAATATTTTATACACAGTTCTGTAGCGAGTCTTTGAAATCTACTAGACTGTCTCCATTTAGAGTGATATCCAAGTTAACTCAGTAATTTATGAAGTAAGTTAAGCGTCACAAACATTTATATACCCTATTGGCAGCGGTACCTTTGTTTTTTCCAAGTGTCAGACTGTATTGAAAGCTGTTATAAGAGCCAAAGTTATACAGGGGAGAAAAATTATACATTACTGGTTAGTATATTTATAAAATTTAACATTACGTTAATAGTAATTATATATCAGCTATAAGTAATGGGGATCAAAGCCATTAAATGAATACTAAAAATTTTAGATATCACCTAAAAATAATAAAAAGTCATTTAACTAATAACATATAAATATTTTAAATTTCATCCTCTTTTCATATATTCACATTTAAAAGGGACTTCCAATTTGCATAATTTGCTAAACGATTTTCTTTATGGCGTCATGTTTAGCTCTTGAAGATGAGATCTTGTGTGGCAAATAAATCACTGGCTAACTTCGTTATGATGTGTTCTTTAAATTTATAATTTGGATACTAATTATATCCAATATATAAAAATAATCTAAAATGAAGTTGTGTATACACACACACATTATTTTAAAGTAAATGGTGACTATTTGATTTTTCTCACTATTCTGTTCAGAAGGTTCCAGTAAGGACTTGCTTAGCTGGAAGCTGGAATGTTTCCCAGGTTCACCCTTAGCCCCTGCTTAATTGCTCCGGGCAAACCCTTTCAGGCTGTGGAGTACGTGTTCCCTCTCAAACTGATGCAAAGTGACATCTAAGCAGAGCTGTGTACTTTGCCCTACTCTCTTTCCTCTCTCTACTCCCTCAGTTGTGGGAAGAGAGGAAAATAATTGTTCAGAATTTCAGAGGCCTTTCCTGTCAATCAGATTGTTTACTGCCTGCAGGAAATACAAGAGTAATACAGGAGACAGCTCCCAAGCAGGTTGTGGAAGAGAAGCCTGGAAGATCCTGCATGAGAGAGTAAAGAGAAGGCCCATCTCCTTAGGACTAGCTCACTTGCGGTGATTAAAATGTGTTGTACACAAGAATTACATACACACACACACACACACACACACACACACATATATATATGTGGTGAATGAGTTGAGGACAAAATGAAGTAGTTGAAGAGTTGAAGAGGGGCCTTATCGTAAATAACAGTGTTCAATTACCTCAGAAAATTTTTTAGACACACACACACATATATATAATCAAATGTACTTAAATATACCTTTCCTTTTGTGAAAACGTAGCATTATTCTTTAGATTGAAGAGTCTTGGGTTGACAACTTCATTTGAACCGGACAGGTCAGACACTGAGTGTGGGGTAAACTGATTGAATGGTACCTGGCCTTGACATGGAGAAATAACAGAACCCTCGATTTTCTGAAATACGTGACTCTTCTAGTGGAGGGAACTTAGAGTGTGGGTAAACTCCTACCAAAAAAAGTATCGAAACGAAACAAAACGCAAAACCTGGAAAGTGTAAAGACTTTAAGCTGCATGCATACGTATCCTACTGTAGGTTACCTGGTCACAGGAAACTGCTTCTTCAGCATCCTGTGATACGTCTACCACACATCTAAGAGGTATACAAATCATAAGGGATGCAGACAGCACTTCTTAAAATGTTTTAGGAGAAACTCTGCCACATTGAATTAACTGTGGACAAAGTTACTTAATTACTCAGTAGCTTCCTTAAAATTCATTTTGTACATTCCCATATTTAATGGTCTTACTTAAAGCGGTTACACAATTTTTTTCACTATATTTTTTCCACTACTAAATTACAATTCTTAAGTTATAGAACCATTAGTTTTTGTGACAACTAAGAATATTGTCAAATACTATCGCAGAGAAAAATTTAGGAGTTAATTTTTAATATGCCACAATTCCTAGCATGTTGTTGACGGTCACATACACAGTTGACCTTGAAGAAATCCCAAAGCAGTTTGTGAAAAGTATTTTAGAACTCTTTAGGGGTGTTTCGAGTTCCAGTTTGGATGGTTGTTCTTGCATCTGTGTGGAGAGGCACCACTATTTGCATGCCTACATTAGAGTATCAGCAAAAGAAACAGAAGACAAGCTGCCAAATATACTGAACCACTCTGGAGTATAAAAAACACGCCGTTACAAGAGCTAGCACATACCAAACTCTAGTATTTTCCAGTGAAGTGCACAACTCTGGAAGAAGGCTGACAACTTCACAGAGGTCTAAGGTTGGAAATGACCACTGTTGAATGATATAATATACCTTTGGAAAATAACTGCATGTATTTTCAACGTGGGATTATTATTTATTTCCTAGGGAGGGAAAAAGAGTTGAGCTGAAAAAAAAAATAGAATAGTCCCCAAAGGTTTGATCGTTGGTGCCCAGAGACTAAATAGTATAGTTTTCCAGATGCTCAGAGATAATAGTGTAATCTGACCCGATGGATGGAGGTTAACTTGGTAGAAATGTGGGAACAAGACTTTATATCTGGTCTCATTTATTATCAGGCTAAGTGACTCAGGATAAAACATAAAATATTTCAAATATGTTCATTGAAAACTGACATTTGAATAGATCACAATGTATTATTTGTCATGCGGTTTGCCAGAACCAAGTTATTTTGGCTCAGATAACAAATATATTTTTTATTACTTTGTCAATGTTATTACTCAGTTGAGCCTGAGTTAATTACTAACAATAATGGATGTGAATGGCCCGTTTTTAATAGACAATGAGTAGATAATTGGCTTAATAAACTAAAAGAGTTGAGCATCTGTAAATATGTTTGCTCAAAGGCCATTCTGACTGGTATTAGTGCCAGTTACGCCAGTTTTGTTTTTGTTTGTTTGTTTTTGCTTTTGTTTTTCCACGTGGGGGGCCCATAATTTTAATAGCTCAGAATATGTATGTATCTTTGGAATTCATAAACAGTAGGTAGCTAAAAATTAAATGGATAAAGAGATCATGGAAGAAGAAGAAGAAGAAGAAGAAGAAGAAGAAGAAGAAGAAGAAGAAGAAGAAGAAGAAGAAGAAGAAGAAGAAAGATGACATGTGCACAATATTCTTTCTCTGTATCTTTCAGAGTAAACACTAACATTTTTTAAATTTGTCCCATGAAAGCAAATTGCCTGGAAAATATGGGTTGATATTGAAGTGGAATTGGGGAAAATATATATCCCCACACACAACAAAATAAAAACAAACAAAAAAACTTAGCCAATTCAATATATGAAGCAGTTCACCCAAGATTAAAGAATGTAATCACCCTAAAACAGTAGTTTTCTAGAAATCACCCCGTTGATAGAGTTTACAAATTCTATAACATTTCTCTAGTCCCCATCTTCTAGAAAAGGTTCTGTTAGTAGTATATTTTCAATTTTCTTGCTTGGTTTGGTTCCATTCCCATGATGAATAATTCTTAATCCTATTTCATCACTGAAGTTTACTAAATAAGAAAGTAATGCAAATAAATAACAAAAAATACAAGGTAAGCAAAGAAGAATAGAAAGAAGACATTATGTTCAAAGATCAATAAACAGCGAATTTAATAACAAAATCCTATTACATCACTGAAGTTTACTAAATAAGAAAGTAATCCAAATAAAAAAAAATATGCAAGGTAAGCAAAGAAGAATAGAAAGAGGATATTATGTTCAAAGGTCAATAAACAGTGAACCTAATAACAACCAGATAAATTTCTGGTGATGAGAATCACCCTCGGTTTCCCCTCCTACTCTTGGGGCACCCTTCAGACCCCGTCTTCTTGAAGAGCAGGTCAAACCAGGGTCTGAGATGTCCTGTATGCCGCCGATACTCTTCAAGGATTACAGATGTTTGGACTCGGCTCGCAGGTGTTTCAGATTTTATTTTCCACCATGCCAAGGGCAAATTTGGGGCGGAGGGAGTCATACAAATTCCTCTACCTGATGCGTAGAGTTCAGCCCACCCAAGCTGAAAAAATAAAACAAGATTTGTGCCACTCCACATCTCATGGCCAAGCAGACAAGCAGGTAAATCATTTGAGAAGATTTCCAAGCTTAATCCTTTGAAAACTGATCTTCCCTCAGGGGGATACCAAATCACATTCTGCATCGAAATATCCCTGCTCCCAATCACACTGGCTCAGCAAGTTTTGCAAGGTGCAAAAAAAATTTTTTTCTTTTGGCTTTGTTTTCAGATAATGTGATCTCAAGCCAAATGTACTGATTTAGTTTTACTATTTGAAAGTTAAATTATTTTTCTTCAGAATGATTACTTTTATAAGAAACAGATTACCGCAACGTATATATGTGCTATGAAATTTGATAAGGAAAACTGTGTATATTCTAAACAAATTGAATATCACATTCAATCAGTAACTTATATCTGAGAGGAGTATCAATTAAATTGGAAAAAAACAACAGCAAGTTTTTCAACAAATAATATCCTGAGTAGATGAATAGTTGCTTGTACAAACCTAAAGTTAGTAATGTTTATTTCTTTAGTATTAGACTAACATAGACTCCATTACAGAAGCATGGTTTAGGCACGTGAAGAAGATGAACCCTATTCAAATATGTGCTTAGGTGTCAGCTGTGTTATCTTAGGTCCTTGTAAGATCTAAGCCAACGCTGCTATGAAGCTAACTTTACACAATTAGGTCTCCCATATATTTGCGTGGCCCAAATTTTATTAGGGTTCATTCAGATTAATGGCATTCATATTGAAGAATTTAAAACAAAATAAAATTTACTGTGATGTGTTGAAATATATTTACAAATGGCCAGGAGTGATGGTGCATGACTATAATACTAACCTTCTTGGAGTTTGCGACTGGCCTGGGCTACAGAGCAAGTTCCAGGATAGTCAGAGCTATATGAAGAAACCCATGTGTCAAATGTATCCCTGGGCACATACACACGCACACACACACAAGCACATATATATTTATCAGTCAATTATTATTTTAATTCTAACAACTAACCCAAGTCAGTACACTTGAGATGCTAACTATTGTATTTACTTCTGCTGTCACATAACATGAAATATTGCGGTCACCACATTCTGGCTCATCACTAATATAGAATAAAAAAATAAACAAACAAACAAAAATAAAGATTTCCTGAAAGGGATCCAGAGAGAATCAAAGAAAGGGTGGGAATGAGAAAGAAAGAAGCAGGAAAGGAAGGGAGGGAGGGAGGAAAGAAAGGAGGGACAGAGGAAGTGGGGAGGTAACAGTGGGCAAGCAATCCTTCTAATTAAATGTAAAAGTCACTTTTTTTTCTAATAAGAGGCTTCCCTGAGGTGCTTCCTTGATCAGCCACGGGCATGAGCAAATTAGAACCATTTGGTTTCCTTGAGCTGGAGTGGAAATTCTCAAGAGCAGTTTGAATGTCCTGGTGGATAACGATTAACGGGGGGTGAATTTCAAGTAATTTGATATTTGTTAAAGGAGCAAACTTGGCAAATGATTTTCTTTCAAGTAAATCAGAACACGTTTAGGTTAAGCCTATAATAATAACCCTCTTGCTTGGAAAAGGGTGGAGTAATAAGATGGCTATAAATTGCATGTGACCTTGAAAGCCAGTATTTCTGTAGCTGAGAAAGTCAAGGACACTGTGAAAATTACACAAACCCAGTTGAATTTTTCCTGAAGAAAGTGAAACGCTAGAGTTGCCTTCTAATTTAAAGTAGACATAAGAATGTATCTTTGAACTTTATTTCATTTCTCTTACTTGGGCTCCTGGGTTTCACTCCTTTCTACAGACCAAGGCTGGACTGCCGAAAACGTCACAATTTGCTATTTTCTCCTTGGGACTTCCTGGGAAAATAGCGAACACACACACACACACACACACACACACACAGAGTCAAGGAAGGGTTCTCTGTTCCAAGCGACTTACAGAGCAGACACCTTAAGCATACACAAAGAACATTGTATACAATATACATTGCAGACATCCAAACTGCACAGCCAACAAATATCATACTGAAGGTAAGGGCTGTTCAGGAACAGTGTTTTTCTGTTGTGAAGACATAGAAGTACTTCTTCTTTGACCATCTTCAATAATATTTAGAGACTAAATATCCATCAGTTGCATTCGCCTACATGTAATAATGCAAAGCAAATAAACTATCATCTTTCCCTGTTCCGCTCCCTCCCTCCCTCTCTCCTTTTCTCCTCTCCCCTGTCCATCCGTCTCCCTCTTCCTCCTCCTCCTCTCCCCTCCCACCTCTCCTCCTAATAGTATCTTGTTTGTCATAAGTAATGCTTATGGGGAAAAAAAATCAATTTTCAAAACTAGTAAAATTTTCTGTTTCTAAAGCTAAGGATGGGTGTTCATTGCTGAGTAAGGTAACAAACACGGTTCAGTAGTATTAACTGATCAATTTACTGAGTGTTAGACAAAATTTCTTATTTCTGAAAGTTTAATTTTAAAGCAATTTATACCATGAAGAATTGTGTATTGTGAAGAATTATGTATTGTGCATAACCTATTTCAAAAGAGAAACCAGACTAGGAGATCTATGGAAACATTATTTTGAGAATCTGCTTAGTAATGAAATCATTTTATACAATGGCATCAACTATCTACTTTGCTAAAATTGATGGAATTGATTGAACAGGTGTATTAAACTCATGTATCAAAAACAAAATTAAGACACATAAAATGTCTTTCATAAACTGACTGTATTTTATTATAATCTTTAGTAGTGTCTTCTATAATTATTAACTAAATTTTGTTACTCTGGTTTGAAGCTTTGAGGACTAAATAATGTTTATATTTAAGTTGTAAATATTCTCACTAATTTCTGTGGGTGAGATTGACAGTATTGGAAATCATTATAGCAAGTCCCGGGCTGGCCAGATCTCAGCTAACTCATCATTCCTATTTTCTTACTCAGCATTTAAAGCAATTCCCTTCCATTATTGTGCCAGTTGGCACCTCGTGTTTTTCCTCAATTATGCCTTTAATTTTTGGAGCTACATTTGGCTTTCCATTTTACTGCAACTTCCAGTACCACCTCCTCCTTAGTAGATGACTCATGGACTCCTAGAACCAGCCCCCACTTTTGAACATCTTTCTTAATTCACAATTGTGAATACCTTAAATTTATTAAGGAACTCATAGATTCTTTTTAAAAAAATACGCATAATATTAGACTCACTGCCTTGTGAATCTATATTCTGCATTGGTGTTCTTGTTTTTTCGAATATGATATTATCAGAAAAGCTGTTCTGCTCCATTTCCCTGAGAGTCCGCCAAATATTTGATACAGGCCCTCCTTCCTGCTGACCCTCTCAGTCCTCCTGTCTAGTCCATTCCCATTCCTTTGGTTTCGTGGCTAACACCAAAAAACATTTCTTACGTGGGGTCCCCAGTGGCCTTACAAGACCCAAACTCAGATCAATGCCTCACTCAGCCTTCATCAGAGAAGCTTCCTCTTGCAGTAGATTGGAACTAACGCAGGGACCTATAACTGGACAGTTCACATTGGTAAGGGAGGACATTGGAACACTCAGTCCTTATGGATGTCTTCATCAAACACCTCCCCTTGGAGCTCAGAACACAACGTGGGAGAGTAGGCAGAATTGTACGTGCCAGAGGTGATGGAAGACTCCAAGAAAACTGTCTGTCTGCATTCACAGACATTGTGGCAACATGCTCTGGGGCTGGACAGCTTCAAGTCGCATGGTGTCCCAGTGCCAAGGGGGGAAGTGAACATCTGCTCTCATCCCTAAAAAAGGGACTATCTCCAATTGATATCTACTTATCAAGGAAAAATTAGTTTTTCCCAATCTCTCTGAGTATATAAACCACAGGTAGTCCCCATGCCCAGTAATAAATGAGCAATACTAAATTAACTCAGTGATATTTTTGTCACACATTGCTTTGTTTAAGCAATTTCTTGTCTTAACTAGTCTTGTTAGTATGCAGTTTCTGATTTTGTTTTATGGGTTTTATTTGTGATTTTTTTTGTGGGTGCATATCTATGTGTGTGTACAAGTGTGTATTTGTGTGTTCATTTACCTATGTGTATGTTCTATGTGTGCATGCATGTGTTTGTGTGCCTATCTGTATATCTGTGTGTTGTGTGTATATCTGTTTTCACATGTGTGTATCGTGTGTGTATCTGTGAATGTATGTGTGTGTATACTTGTTTGTGATATGGATGTGTGCATGTGTATGTATGTATGTATATACCTCTGAGAATCTTATTGTGCTTTTTCTTTATTTAAAATTCTGGTTTGTTTGTTCAAAAGAAATAGAAAAAGAAAGGGAATGAAACTGGGTGAGTGTGGAGGTAGGGAGAATCTCTAAAGTGTTGGGGGAAGGAAAACCATAATTTGGACATATTTTAAGAAAAATTATATAAATTATAATTATATATAATGCATATATTTCCAAACAAAATTAAAATTCCTAATTTTAGTCTAATGTCAAGAACAAATCTACTTTAAAATAGATGTAAAGGCTAGACTACCTCATTATGAACACTGACTCAACATGGTTGGAAAGGAAAAAGTTCAGAGTCCCTGAAAGTGTCAGTCATTCCACTATGGAGGTAAAGGATGGGGCCACAAGCCGGAAGGAAAAGCACAACTGAATCTCACTGTCTGCTTTGTATGCTGATTACATGGTCTGAAATAAAAACATAAAATATTTATAGTTCTATCATAAAAAGAAAAACTTTCTAAGATGCAAGGTTAAGTTTAAAAATACAGTAACTTGACTCTACTAATTTTTATTTAAAGTATAGGCTTGCATTCAAGGAAAACAATTCCAATAATGTTCTAGATTCCCTATGTTTAGAAGTGTATTTCAACTCTATTCCTTTTGTATTAAAAACCATGGTTTTCATCTTTGAAACCCCATAAGCTAATGAGAGGCAGTGGACAGATGTTGAGGTAGCAAGTACTGGATGAGATAAGATTTACTATTAGATGATCCCATGATGCTTGACCAGTACAACAGGAAAAGAATAATTTCAAATAGTCTGGCAGAGAGGTTGATGTGCGGATCAGGAACAATCTGGTTCATTCTTATTACCTGTTAACAGAGTATCATAGTTCTTAAAATATTCAAAGAACAGAGCACAATCCCAGTAGGTTTGGATCAAGGGACATGACAAACCCGGAGGTTCTACAAAGCAGTTTCATGGGCTGTTGTGCTACACTCTGGTATCCAATGTAGACACTTGTACCCCCTACTCAGAGATATAAAGACTCAAGCTAAAGCATGAGTATTAGGTTAAGAAAATACCATTGAACTTTGGGATTAAACAGATTTGAGGATGCGGTTATAACTCTGCTTTGCTCTGTGCTCGTTCTCATTCCTGGTGATGTAGACGGAGAGAGAGTTTACTTTCTGTCATCCATTAAAGTTTTTAAAACAAAAAACAAAACTCAAGTAGAGGTTTTGATCTTTAAAGTGTGATACTCCAGGCTGAAAGTATATTTAACAGTACTTCACATTCCTAAGGAGCAGATTGCTTGGCTCCTGACTTGCTAGGAACTCCAAATAGGCCACAGAAGAGAGATGCGATAGGATACCTGTAGCTTTATCTTCCCTGAGAATCTGAACAAGCATTTAGCAAAACAAAGCAAACAAACAAGAACAACAAAACAAACAAACTGCCCAACTTTGAGATCTTGTCACCCTGAAAAAGAGGGCAGGAGATTGCAACCTCCTGCCTGTATGTCCACATTGAGGCAGTGTAAGAGCAGAAGAGAGGGAGTGAGTTCAGCTTCAGTTCCTCTCTCCAGCATCAAGATATCTCCAGCTCTCTCTCTTAACCAAAATGAAAACGTGACCAATTTCTGTATGCGTGAATGTAGCTTCACTCTTGACGGGTAAATCCAGGGACTGGAGATCCAGCTGGTAATGATGAGATTCTTAGGTCTGTAGATGAAGATCATTTGACTTGAACTACATACTTTTCACAATTGTCTTAGGTTTTTCATGAAAATATGTTCTCTTGATATATTTTATATCCTAGAAGTTAAACCAGTTTTTTTTTTTTTAAGAAAAATTCACTATTTTCCCCTATAAAACTTAACGTCTCTACATTTATCTTCAGCCAGAAGCACAATGCATTAATATTCAGGAACATTTATAAACAGGAAGGGAAATTTTACATTTGCTTCAGGTTAGGGTTTATTTTCATCAAATATTTACATTCTTTTGTCGCACTTTCTAGAATTGCGATGTTGGATTGACTTGACTATTCCACCTAACTGAATAGCTAAGAAGAATGTATAAGTGTGTCTTAGCAAGAAGGCTGACTCATGGGCATTTAAAATATTCCTTACCTGATTAAAAGGATTAAAAGTAGAACCAATACAAGAAGAAATACAGGTAATGAAACATCAGAAACCCAGGAAAAAAAATCACCACCCGTCTCTACAGCTGTAGTCACAATGGAGCCTGAGGCAGAACCAGAACTTTACAACTACATTTTACAAGAAATGAGTTTATTATATTTTTACAGAGTAGTTTTAAATAGGACACAATTATTTCTAGTTTTCATAATTCACCCTTAGGTTTCTAAGCCACAAAGAAAACATTTTCAAATTTTGGTGCAATGGAGACCTGTGTTGCATTACTTACTTTGAGGCCCAAGAGGTTGGAATAAATTATAATTTGGTCAATACCAGACTAACATGTATTCTCTTCCTAAAAATCACCAGAGGAATGTTACACAGAACTCACGCTGTGAAATACTTGAAAATCAATGCAGGATAAAATGAATCAGGAGAGGCACTTTTAGACCTAACCTTTTGAAGTTGTCTGTGTGTATGCTTGTGTGTTCCTGAGGGGAAGATTTATGGAAGGAAAATAATTTGCAGTTACATGCCATTACTATGTGCCAAACTTAGTACAAATGTTTTATATAAGCTTATATTAGTTTATGCATATATAAACAAATTGATGTCTTAGAATATTACACTGTGTAAGACATTTTTATTGCTTCAGTGAGGCAGAAGACCATAGAACATGAAACATGTAGCTGGGACAAGCTAAACGCAATGCAAACACAACCTAAGAAGAAATATCACAACTTCTCCTGAAACATCACCGCCATAGGCTCTGGAATAATGGATGCCTCTAATTCTGTAATGAGGATGCTGGACCTTGTGGTCTGCACCATGTTTAACGTTTTCCAAAAGGAAGTATTCAGACTCCAGATCACAAGTATCCCTGCATGCAAAGGTTGACCTTAATCCACAGGATTAAATATCATCATGGCTTCTATCATATAGACATCCCATGCTGTGTACTTTAGAATCAGGATCTCTAAGAATAATCGCAACAATGGGGAAATGACTACTGTAAAGTTATGGGTGAGTAAAAGACAGCCCACACAAATGAAAACTCAATTTGATAAGTTACACACATTCTATCTTTATTTCAAAAATAATGTACATAAAAGAATATTTTAAATTATATAAATTACAAGTTTCAGAATATTAACTTCTTAATGCTAACTACTTCTACATCCTTTAGAAACAAGCCATATTACTTTGTTGACTTAAGAGATCATCCAGAAAATGAATACCTACTTTATATTAATTTGATCCTATCACTCAAGTAAAACCTGTCACAAGCCTCACAAGTGCTTGCTAACTAGTCTGTAAGGCTGATGGCATAATAACAGGAAGAATGCTTATGCGTCCACCAAATACTGAAATACTTTGCCTCAGTATTAAGGAATCAAAATTGGTTTATATGATTCAACTGGTTATATTTATGAGATAGTTTCTTTGTCATTTTTAAGGTTAATTAAGCAAGATAAAAGTCTTAAGTCTTCTTCCCACTCATGGGAAGGAATTTGACACAAAATAAACACTATTTTTAAATCATTAATATACAAATTAAATATACACATTAGTGTGAGTGTATCCTTTAATATTGAAAAGTGTGTTGGTCACAGTGTAAAAGATAAAAAGATATACTTCTATAATTTTTCATAGACCCAATACAGTATTGTAATTAAATTAATAGTAAGCTTAGAGATGATGTTTGGTAGAAGTTCACATCCTCCTGAGATAGCACTGTTGTGATCTTACTCGAATGGGTCTTTGGACATGTTAGGATCTTGTGTATAAAAATATTCAGCTTAAAGCCGGGCTTTGGTGGTGCACGCCTTTAATCTCAGCACTCGGAGACAGAGACAGGCGGATCTCTGTGAGTTCGAGGCCAGCCTGGTCTACAAGAGCTAGTTCCAGGACAGGCTCCAAAGCTACAGAGAAACACCATCTCGAAAAGCCAAAAAAATAAAAATAAAAAATAAAAAATAAAAAAATAAATGTCCTAATATAGCTCCTAGTATAAATTTTAATCATATTATAACATTATTGGGGAAGAGTTATATTTTATTCTCCTATGAAAGCATTGAAAGCATCTCTTCTGTTATATACTTTCATTCTTCCATTTATTCATTTACCTGTTTCTTCAGTTCGTATTTCTTTCCCATTCTCTATGCTAAGCATATAAGCACTAGTCTCCTTGAAAATAAACGGCTGTCTAAGAAATAGCCCCCCCTCCAAAAAAAAAAATGTCAGACTCTAACTAAATCATGAAATCGAGCTGTTTAAGAGGCTATACTGGGAACATCTGTACTGAGCCGGGCTCCAGGCTATCCCATTTCCCCAACTTGAGCTGTATGAAACAATGCTGGGAACATCTGCACTGAGCCGGGCTCCAGGCTATCCCATTTCCAACACATCGAGCTGTTTAAGAGGCAATGCTGAGAACATCTGCACAGAGCCGGGCTCCAGGCTATCCCATTTCCCTACCTTGAGTTGTAAGAGGCAATGCTGAGAACATCTGCACAGAGCCGGGCTCCAGGCTATCCCATTTCCAGCACATCGAGCTATTTAAGAGGCAATGCTGAGAACATCTGCACTGAGCCGGGCTCCAGGCTATCCCATTTCCCCACAAATATTCAGGGGGCCTTGGCCTCACGTATACCATTGCTGTATTTGATGCTCACTTACATTTCGTTTGCCAGCTCTGTCGCTGTCCATTTTCTACAACCTCATTTATGTCATCTACATCTTCCCCTGGGAAACAGCAGTATAGTCACAGCACTATAAATTATTTCCTGGCCGGGCGGCGGTGGCACACGCCTTTAATCCCAGCACTCGGGAGGCAGAGGCAGGCGGATCTCTGTGAGTTCGAGACCAGCCTGGTCTACAAGAGCTAGTTCCAGGACAGGCTCTAAAAAAGCTGCAGAGAAACCCTGTCTCGAAAATCAACAAAAAAAAAAAAAAAAAAAAAAAAAAAAAAAAAAAAAAAAAAAATTTCCTGTACCACAAATATTTGTTTTCTTTCTAAAATAATTACCTGGTATGTGTGGTAAAAAAAAAATTCTTTGTCTTTTATTAAAGATAGATTGTTTTCTAATACGGTATATTTTAATAATATTTCCCTCCCTCTATTCATCCTAGTTTCTCCCCCCCCTCCCTTCCCCTGTATTCACCATTTCTGCCCTTTAGAGAGTGGGAAGGTTTTTGATGCTTGAGACTGCTCTTGGGTAGCCATTTCAGTATGAAAAAAATAAATATTTTCACATTCACTTTTGTCTTTTTAAGGGTCTATTAAGATCATCCTTTTCCCCTCAAACTTCCTAGCTCACCAAGTCCACACACGTATTTCATAAACCTATTACAGGAAGAGCCTAACCTGCGAAAGTTTAGGAATTGGTTTCTGTTATTTTCGGGATAGATGGGATGAAAATATGAAGGAGCAAGAAAATGTACTTTGTTTTTCTTGGTGAAAAATTATTTTAGAGGGGATGCAATCTCTAGATAAAAACTAAGGACATAAATTATTTTTAAAATGTGAGTGTTAAAATGACAGAACTTGTTGTTGTTGATGTTGTTGTTTTCCCAGACAGGGTTTCTCTGTGCTAACAACAGCCATAGATATCCTGTAACCAGCTCTGTAGACCAGGCTGACTACGGAACTCATTTTTAATGTAACCTGTATAACCAAAAAATAAATAAATAAATAAATAAATAAATAAATAAATAAATAAATCATTGACATCTGTCATTAGCATCCTCATTTTAAAAATACACCATAGGTTTTGTAGATGAAAATATATCAGACTTTGAAGATATGTCGTATAAAATTGTAGTAGTCAGGGTTCTCAGTGTGATGGGGTTTCAAACACAATGTTCTTAAATATAAAAGATACCTTCATTATTGGGAAGTTTCTTAGTTTCCTGTGGATAGAAACCAGGAAAATATAACAGATGGTAAAGCCACCGATCAGAGAAAGAAAGAAACAAACAAACAAAAATCCATTCTGATTCAGAACCCCAGAGTTTTGACTTTGGAATAATCCTGGGTTTTATGTTGAGACTTTAGGAGGGAGAACCAGATCCTGTGGCTGGAGTTTATGACCGGAAGTGGGAAATCCTGCGTTCTAATTATGGGTACGCTGTTCCCACTGTCTCTAGAGCAGTGAGGGCTCACTAGCTAAAGGGTAAATATAGACAGAATGCTTTCAGAGCCCTGAAAAAAGCACACTAGCAAATGCTCATTGTCTCCAGAAGTATGTAAATATTAAAATATTGTTATTAAAATATCAGATGGCCCCAAATATTAAACATGAGATATTTTCCTCTACCAGACTATGAGCGTATAAAATCCTGTTGAAATCAAAGTGGTAGTCCTGATTTCCTCACCACAAGGTTTAGAAAGTTTTAGAAAGGCTAGAATCATCTTCTCAAAGTACAGCTTATGAATCTTTCTTTGGATTACTGTGTGACAGTTCTTCTTACCTTTGAACTCTCCCATTGAGAGAGAGAGAGAGAGAATTCCTTGAGAGTTCTGTAGAAACACTGTGTCACTAAACATCCACCTCATAGTCATTGTACACAGGAAGTGAGACGGATTTAATAACGGTGACATTAAGCAAGTACAGCAGCTGACCTGTGGAAAGAGGAGCCTCAAATCGGAAGGTTAGTTGAGGGTCATGGTTTCCATGCAACCACTGACCCCACAGAGAGTCCCCCTAAATAAATGAACTGTTGGGTGTGGATCGATGTGATAAAGGAGGTGAGCAAGCCATGTGCTGATCCTGTGCGTGAGTGTTGTCAGAAGAAAGGTAGCAATCAAGTCGTTGAACAGCCAGAAGATTACCCCATCTCAAAGCTTTAGGAGACCACTGTGTCCCGCGCCAAACAAACCACAAAACGATTCACCTCTGCATCTCAGTTATTGCAGAAAAGACATGAAAAGCAAGACATAAATTGTCATCCCATTGAATAAATATAAAGATCAATTTTAATCATACTTTTGCATATATTTCCCTTTAACGCATTTAATTCAGTTGTGTGACTCACAAGCAATATTGATCTCAGGTAAACCATTGTCTTTTAGTTTATAAAGATACCTATACTAGCTTTGCCACAAATACATCCAAGGGGAAGGGGCTGAATAACTGTACATAATTGCGTTGTGGATTTCTTCTGCTTTCTAGATTCATTAAGTGAGAACCGGTACACAAAACAGACAAAAATAGATGAGAGAACATAACTAGGTACTGTGAAGTTTCTGCTGGGAGACCCTGGCTAACCCCTCTGAGGATTGCTTGCCAAGAAGCTCATATTTTTATCCTAAAGCAAATGGCTTGAGCATCATGGAGAGAATTTACATCTTTATCTTAAAGCTTACCTGATTGCATCGTATGAAATTCTGAATATATACCAAGGAAAAATTCAAGTAATGAGAGGCCGTTATGTAACACCACATACCATGTTACTGTATCTGTTTCTATAGATTGTATATGTAGTATCGGGTTTCCCTCTCCCATGGAAACGGGAAACACAGTGAAACAGCTTTGTAGTACATTCGAACTACAGGTGAACTACTTTTAAGTTCAAACTGTTCCAATAGAGAATAGGGTAATGACTAAAAATTAAAGTACCCAGCCTGTTTTTGACGACTGTTTGACATTTATTACTTCCTTCGTCCCCCCCCCCCTCTCCTGCTTAATATATATCTTACATGAGTTAAGAGGACCAAACTTCTGGCTGACATAGATTCAGAAATTAAGTTAGTCAGAAAATGAAATTCCCTCATTAGCTTTTGATTTGTGGGAAATTGTAGAGACACTTGATTTCTCTAAATGATTTTTGAGTTCCCCAAACTTGCTTTTCCACTGCCATAGCTGTCTGACTCTGGAACACCTAAACCAGTGGAAAGAGAGAAATCAAGAAAAAAAAAAAAAAGAGCAATATAATATATTCCTTTGAGAGGTTGGTTTGCCCAGAATCCACTCCTGTTTCAACAGAGCTGAGAAAAAGACTCGAATGGTGTGTCTGTGTGAGACGCTGCTTGGCCCAACACCACTGAGTTTCCACCCAGGGAAAAAAAAGTCATTATGGGATTTAGAATACTTTTCATTTATGTCTCATAAACAAGTTTAAAAATAACACCAAAAAAGGATGTTAACCATATGCCGCCTCACAGTTTGCAACGAAAGGGGATAAAGTTACCAAAGCTCCCTCAAGCCCTTTGAACTTGAGAGCCAGCATGCATTTTTCCATCCTCTTATACACTATGATAAACAGTAACCCCTTCCCTGCTCCACTGGCATGTGTTGTGGGTTCCCTTTGTTCGGCAGACATACTACATCATATCATTTTTATTACTGTAGCTAATGAGAATATTCGCAAACAGATGCTCCAATTCACTGGGCTTTTTTTTTTTTTTTTGTGAGCTGCCTTTTTGAAAGCAATACTTTTTTAGATAAAATAATGATTGAAAATTATGTCTTTAAAAATACCAATGTGACTCTCAAAGCAATAACCATTTACAATGACTTGCAATCACGTTTCAAGGATACATTCATTTCAAGGTTGAAGAGAAGTCGAAGATAAAACATTCCCTTTGGATAACAACTTTAAGTGCTGTAAGACATAGAACCTCTGTTGGGTCCTGTTCTGGTTTACAACTGCTAGGCATTTACACAGGGCTAAGTTTGGTCATGCCACGTTTTCCTATCTACCACAGCATCATTTTACGTGAAGGAAGACAGGACCATGCTTTCTCCGCATTTTGTGCATATTTAAACAAACGTAGGAGTCGCAACTGTGCGTGCTTGAGCCATCAGAGCACTGGGTAGGATGTGCTTCACGACATCATCTCTGCCACCGTCATCCACCACGTCATCCTCAAAGGATTCTAACTGCTAATTACATATTTGTGTTATGCATGTGCTGTGAGAAAGAATTGTAAATCATGAGATACTCAATAAATCTGAATTGAAAAAAGTGATACAACCAAGATTGTCTCCTTTTCCATCACAATAAAAAGGACATTAAAACGTTTCAAAGTCTAGCTGGTTCTAGCACTTGGCATTTGTTTAAAGGAGCAGAAAACAGCAGTGTGGTGGTAGTGAGCATTTCTTGTTTCCCTTTGGGGAGTTACTTTAGTATGGCTGATAAGTTACGTCCCATCTGTCTTTTTCTCATTAGCAGCGTCAAACCTAATAATGAGATTAATGGCGAATATAAGACTGAAGATAAAATCGCAAGAGTTTTTGCAAGTTATGGATATAAACAGGGATGCAGAGAACCGAACCTCCATTGCTTTCCAGAAGAGACCAAAGAGGGAGGCAAATGTGAACTGCAGAGAACACACTCCAAACAATAAATGCTCCTCTGAGTTTCATATTTGTTCAATGGGATAGCAGCGAGGGTACTTTTATTTCTAGAAAGAATTCTACAGCCTTCATAAGAAGGCTAAACTCAGGGTGCACGGAGTCTTGCTGTGTTGCTTTTGAGGCAGACGGTTGGACAGAAATCGTGGTTGAAGACAGGATTCGTATTCAGCAGTCCGAGTATGTATGTTTTGGATTAGTCAGTTTCAAAATTAAAGTTGAACAGCAAACGTACAGAAACTTTCTAAACATAACTATGTATCTATCAAAATAATGCCTGCATTGTGAGAAGCATGCAAAACTTAATTATTAGCTGGTATTTGTTGGGTTAATATTAAATCATGTTTAAGCCAATGACTATCCATGGGCCAAAACTCATAGACCTCTCCAGGTCTTAATCACCAGTGCTTCCCTTCATGCTTCCCAAAGGATGTCCACTTCTGCACTGAAGCTCTGGTCCTACATACTAATTCTGATGAGCTTTTCTTCGACTTGGACTTGCTTTCTGAAACTTGGACTTGACAATATACATTTGCTTTCAAAACAGAGACCTTTCCAATCATTGCTGCATAATTTGAGGATGGTAATTAAAAACAATCCGATACAACCATCTATAAACTACTCCTTTTATATATTCACAGGCCAAGAGACATGCTCCAACTCTTCGTGGAAATGTGAAAACTAGCTAAAATTAATCCAGCAATTGAAGCGAGGATTAGCAATCACATGTTTCATTGAGTAGCTAATGATGAAAGGCAAACACAAAGCCAGCCCTTGGGGTACAAGCCATCTTTTGTACCTTGGTTGCATCATAAATACATGGCATGATCCTTTTGTGAGTATTTGCCAATTACACATAGACAGCCTAAGGTTTGAAATCAATCTTCCATAACAATAATATGTATAGTGATTAAGAGAATGCTACCAGAATTAAAAACTTTCTGGAACAGTCTGCTATAAGAATTCACATTAAAATTGGAAGAGCATAGACTGCTGTCCTATGAATTCAGATTTCCAAAAAGCCTCTAAGCTGCTGTCCTTCCACTCTTGATTATCAAATCTGCACTTCTAGACTACATCATTCAGCTTTCCCTTTGTGACTTTTCCCTTGCACACATTCAAATAACATCCTGTAATTTCCTGACAACTTTAGGACTCATGTCTGTTTTCTCTTTTCTTATTTTCCTTCATCAAAATGCTACTGCCTGCTTAAGACAATTCATTGTCTTTGTTCTTCCCCAGATGGCAACTTGCCTCTTCAGTTCTCTGGTCTCATCTCCCCTTGACTCAACCTCAAATCCCATAGTCACATCTGGCCCTTGTCATCACTAGGAGGCACTTGGAATGAGGATGGAGATGACTCAATGTAGCGCTCCCTTCCTCCCCCGGATCCCACATTCGTATTTGAGTAGAGAAGTCCCATTGCCTTTTCTAACTCAGGAGCTTGATCTCTTCATTTCCTAGGTTGCGATCCTTTTTCATGTCTTTCCTCTGTGCCTTGGCTAGCTTATCAATCACTCTTATGTTAATACCTTCTTTCTCCCACATAGCTGAACTTGTGTTCCGTCTCTGCCAAACCCCAGTCTTGGATCGAGCAAAGCAGTCTGTCATTTCTGTGCTCCCCCAGCACGACTGGAGACAATCACAGATCAATGGAAGGTGGTAACTGGACACCTTCAAGATGTCTAGCAGCACCCAACCATGGGCTGCCCAGGGATTTTGGATTGTTCTTCCATTCTCTAAGCAGTTTTCTTCAACACTTGTGTGAAAATGTCATTGTCATTCTTACAGCCTTGCCAAATATCCTTCATTCTCACAGATCCTTTAGCTTCCTACTGCAGTAGAGGAAATGTTAACCTCCAAATAACTACACCAACACTCTGGCAGCTGACAAATGCATATATCTGTCTAACCGGTTTGAAAACAGCTGAGCTTCCCCAGAATTATCTATGAGATCTTGAGTTTTGAACTCTCTGTTAGAGTCTGCTGTGCTACTCAGGGGGAACACAATGAAGACAAATAACTGTTCTTCCCCTAGAATCTATCAGTAGCTATAGTTCAGCAGGAAAGGGTAGGTTCCTGTAAACACATCTATGATTTAGTGTTTATGTGTCCTTTGGAATTGTTTAATTTTGTTATTTTTAATACTGAGTAACAGTTTTCATTGTTTTCGCACTCCTTATTAGTGAAAGCCCTTAGTAGGACTTCACAGGAACTGGACAAAACTCTGGATTGTTTTATAATTCTCAGAGTAGTCAGAAGACAACACCCAATACTTGAGCCAATCCCATAGATTAACAGTGCAGGAAATCAGACACAAGTTTCTCCGCGGGTTAAGCAAAGAGTTGATACTCTTCAAGGGAATATTGGAAGGCTGCTTTGGGTGGGTCAAGGGATAGGCTTGTTGTAAGGAATACAAGTGGTCATTGTAGGGCTCCCATTCCACAGAGAGCCTTCCACGCCATGAGGAAACGAGGCTGCCTTAAGTCAATCTCTGGATCAGTGACTATTTCCCTGTCTTCACTTAAGTATAAATGTCTTCACTTAGGATAAATGAGAACGCAGCTGATGCTGGAGGCCTTTCTTAGGCCATGTGTACTGGCTTCAAATCCTCATCTCCACTCAGAAACAGACTTTTGGCTTCAGCAAAGTAAAGCAGCCCCTCCTGGCTTCTAACCTGCTGCTTCTGAGTCAGAAGGTCCAACCCAGCTGCCTCCCTGATCATTCCCAGTACACAGCACCTTGGATCAGCAGATGATAATTTTTATCATCACCAAATGTGCCTGACAATACAGAGAATCACAGTGTTGATAAAAATTAAGATCACCAGTGGCAAAGAATAAAGATATCAGTAGAGTTACTGAAGCTATTGACATGTTGAACTCCAACCCGCATGTCCCTCATTGCATGAATGGTTACAAGACACATTTATCTTTGTTCTTATTTATGCTGTGAAATCCCTAAGAAAAAGGAAGAGATAAGTTTTATGAATATTGTTACAACCGGCTAATCTCCGTTTATTAGGAAGCAATTAGTTCCCCCAAGCAACTATATGTATGTTGGACATGAGTCTTTACTTCCAAATAAAATTGAAAATAAAGGTAGGGATTCAGGTACTTGACACTTAACAACTAAGAGGTTATTGTTAGCAGATTTGTGGTAAATGGTTAAATAAAAGAAGATAGCTCTGGAAATCCGGATTCTTTGTGTATTTTTCAAAATAACTTATTGGTAGGTGTAATGTTGAATGTTGACTTTAAAAGAGTGAGCTGTCAACTTATATTGAATTGTGAAAACAAATTAAAATGGTAATGGAAAGTGCCAGGCTTGTTTTAGAATTTAAAAAAAAAAAAGAAATTCATATTGGCCTGTGGCCAAAATAGTTGCCTCCCAAATGTCATCTTAAGAAAAAAAATTTTTAAAGCCACTGTGATTGCTGCTCTCTCCTCTCGGCTCCCAGCAGGCTAAAGAGACCTCACATTGTCCCACCCAGATGTAGACAGAGAAACTGTTCATTATCAATCAACGAACACAAACAAGCTGAAGACTGCTAGGTTTCCTCTGGTAGAGGTAGACAGCGTTACGGCCCAAAGAGTTTATTATTCTGGGACTCAGATTGTCAAAGCCATTTGATTTTGACTTGCACAGTAGCCACAAAGGTTAAATTGAGGTTAAGTTTTTCAAACAAAATGGAAGCAATTAAACAGTTAAATAATGCTATTTCATTTTTGGCTTTTAACCCAGAGGAGTTCCACAACAAAATACTAATGGAACCAAACGGTAAATTTTTCAGTATCTCTAAGTTAGAGATGCATAAACACTTTTGTGGTTGATTCAATTTTATTGGAGCTCATTTAATCACACCAGGATATTTTGTATATATCAGAGGACTGACAGGTCCAAAGAATTCTTTTTAATAACAAGATGCTAGAGGTCTTCTGCAGTCTATAACTCATGGGATTAAATGGGAAATATTTTAATTTAAATACAGCAAATTAGAAACAGAACAAGTCACGGAGTAAAAAAAATGACATAATGCCATGTATAAGCATAAACTAAACGTTTAATCTACTTATTTTTATTTGTGTGGACATGTTTGTATGTTTGTATATGTGTAGAGGAAGTATGTATGCTCATGTTGTGTGTTTGTACAGGCCAGAGGCTGATGTCATGCCCCCTTCTCAGTTCCTTACCACCTTCTCATTCTTGAACAGCCAGCATTTTGGATACTGAATACCATGTCTGAAGCCCCATAAGATCATTTTTATTGATAATTGTTACACTCATCATTTCATCTGAATGCTAAGATCATTATATAAAAAAATAAATTTTTGAAAAATTATAAAACAAAAACATTAAGATAAAGACATTGTATGATGTACCCAGGGCCATAGAGTTAAAAAGAGTTGGAGCCAGAATTATAGCCATTGGTAATTTTATATATCATAGATTATAAAAGATGGGATTGTCTCCTTTTTGTGTCCTTAAGTTTTAGTTTCATATGTAGTAAAATATTATGTACATATATATAAGATGATATTCTTGATTATATATATATATATATATATATTTAGAGATAGAGAGAGACTAGATTAGGTGGTATTCTTAAAAAATTGTCTTTTATTCCTATAAGCAACAGCAACAGTTTAAACCTTATCTGTCTGGAAATAAGCGCCCAGTCATCAGCAATGTGAAAACTGAGTGTGTTTCACTACTACTCCATATATTGGATAGAAAACTTTCCTTGCTAAATTCCTTCTCTATCTTGCTCCTCTTTGCAATTCAAACAAATACTCCCTGCTTGAAGGTAATCTGAGAGAGGTTCAGAGTGGAGGACGGGTGGGTTTGAAGAACGGCCTCTTCAGAGATGCCTTGCATTCTGTGCAGTCCTCAGATGCAGGAGTTGGGAGGAATTCAGACATGTGGGGAGTCAGAGGATTGGCATCAGATGTGGAGAAAATTCACTGCCTGCCCTGAGGCAGGGGAGAGGAGCATTGAGGCACATGATGCCTCAAGTCTGGGCACACTTAGGTTTCTTGTCCCAAATGAATTGAGAGCTTGGGTTTTAGATGCCAGGCATATAGGGCCATCTCTGACCCAGATAATCTACATGGGGTAATTGGTCAGTTTGAGGAACCATAGTGAGTTTGTTCCATGATGCTATACTCCCTATTACTGGGTAGTAGATGATATGGGTAGCTTTATTTACAGGTTTCTCATATGAAGACACTCCCAGCACAAAAGATGGAGAAGAAGTGGGGGAGGGAGAGTTTGGAGATTTTTACTTCAGCTTAGAGAAAACCTTCCAGTACCCTAAACAGTCAGTGACATGCTGTCTATTGAAAGGTGTCAGAAAAATATATATATATTTTCCCTTTTAAAATTGCTATGTTAAAATACAGCTTTTTATCATTAGAAAGAACAAGTAGGAAAAGACACCCAAAGATGCTAGTGTATTATCTGCTGACTCTCACACAAAGGCAAGCACATATTCCATCTATGGTGAGCTCATTTCCTTGACCACATGCCACAGTCTCCAAATTAAACATTGACGTTACTGTTGCCTTTTGGCTTGCAGTATCTACTTGCTGAGGCCTCTAATACATACAGACGAGGAGAAAGGGCTTTTATGATTTATTTGTGATGAAATAAAGAATTTGAAGTCATTTTAATGACTTTTATCAGATGAAATGTTAACAGATATTTAAAAGACAAGCTAGAAATAATTTGAAGCAAAAGAGGGAATTAGAACGAAGACATGAACATCAGAAAAGTAGAATCAACTGTACTTTGCCGTTCACTGTCTATCATTAACTAGAAAAGATTTTCCCTTTTTTTGTTTCTGAGTTTGGATTTCAATTATTTCTTCTTTGTTTTCTGCACATCTTTTTTTTAATTGATTTTATTGAGCTATACATCATTCTATGCTCCCCTTCCTGCCTCTCCCCTCCCCTTCAAACCTCTCTCATGGTCCCCATGCTCCCAATTTACTCAGGAGATCTTCTCTTTTTCTACTACTTCCTATGTAGATTAGATCCATGTGTATCTCTCTTAGGGTCCTCATTGTTGTCTAGGTTCTCTGGGGTTGTGATTTGTAGGCTGGTTTCCTTTATATTTAAAAACCATTTATAAGTAAGTACATGTAATAATTGTCTTTCTGGATCTGGGTTACTTTACTCAATATGATGTTTTCTAGCTCCATCCATTTGCCTGCAAACTTAAAGATGTCGTTATTTTCTCTGCTGTGTAGTAATCCATTGTGTAAATGTACCACATTTTCCTTATCCATTCTTCGGTCGAGGGGCATTTAGGTTGTTCCCAGGTTCTGGCTATGAAAAACAAAGCTGCTATGAACATAGTTGAGCACATGTCCTTATGGTGTAATGGTGTAATTGAGCATCCTTTGGCTATATATCCAAAAGTGGTATTGCTGGGTCTTGAGGAAGGTTGTTTCCTAATTTTCTGAGAAATCACATACAGATATCCAAAGTGTACCAGCTTACACTCCCACCAGCAATGCAGGAATGTTCTTATTATTCTACAACTTCTCCAGCATAAGTTGTCATCAGTGTTTTTAATCTTGACTATATACAAAGAAATCAAAAAATTGGTCATCAAAACAACAACTAACCCAATTTATAAAAAAAATAGAGTACAGCCCTAAAGAGAGAACTCTCAACAGAGGAATCTAAAATGGCTGAAAGACACTTAAGGAAATGCTCAACATCCTTAGCCATCAGAGAAATGCAAATCAAAACAACTCTGAGATTTCATCTTATACCTGTAAGAATGGCCAAGATCAAATTTTTCCCTTTTAATATTCATTTTTATCTTTTAATTATGTGTGGTGTGTGTGGCTGGCGGGGGGAAGTTATATATGTTATAATGTATGTATGTAAGTGCGGTTGCCCCAGGGAGCTAGAAGTTTTAGATCTGCTGGAGTTAAAGTTACAGATTGTTTGGAACTGAACTGGTGTGTGTATTATGTATGTATAATACATATATATATATGTATATATATATATATATATATGTTTTTATACTTATTTGTTTATTTGCTGATGATAAGGAATGAATTACATTCCGTTCCACTGCAGTACAGAGCATATTCACCCACAACTTCCCTGACAGCTACAAGGAAACTCAGGCAATCATTTCCTATGGGTATATCCTAAGAGTAAAACCACACCTCCAGGACCTTGAAGATGGAATCAGAAGTTACTCTATTTACTTCCCTAGCACTGAGTTGTCCCCATCTGGAGCTCTAAGACTGTAACTTCCTGTGTGTCAGGTATACGGACGTGGCAGTACCGGTGATCTATTTGCACGTGCTCATTCAAGGAGCTACTGCAAACTATTTCAGAAACAGAGGCAGAAATTCATACTGCAACTTAGAGATAACTTTTTCTTATTCCAACTTTTATGACTGCTGTGAAACAAGACTCTTCCTAGGGAGATACCGTGTACACATAAAAAGCCCACTACTCATCAAGTATAGATATAACCAAAGTCTAGCTTGACTAACCAATCAGATTTCTTAGGGTTACTTACAGAAGTTGATGAG
Source organism: Arvicola amphibius (assembly GCF_903992535.2). NCBI lineage: Eukaryota > Metazoa > Chordata > Mammalia > Rodentia > Cricetidae > Arvicola > Arvicola amphibius. The sequence continues at coordinate 15,447,924 of NC_052064.1, forward strand.
AGCTTACTACCAGGAGCAGAAGTGACACAAGGAACTTGAATTATTCTGGGAGGAGTCTGGATGCTCCAAAGGCTGAGGAGAAAGTGGACAGTAGAGGTCTTGAACATGGGGCTTCATCACCAAGTAGTGAATTATAGGCTGTTTTTCCTGACTCTGACAATAAAAAAACATAATGTTTCATTCTGCTTATGTCCTGAGTACTTGCACAAGGCTGAACTTAAAAGTCATGGACTGATTTATTTGGGAGAGGAAATTTCAAGGAAGAAATCTTTCAAGATGTTTCTATTACTGTTTACTCTTGTGCAAGTTCATAAGAAAATGGCCCACCAATTATGGCAGAAGAATAAAAATCTATACAATTTCTCAATGAAAAAAAAGTGTGAATGGTTTAAAATTGAGGCCACATCTTCTAAAATGATGATGTAGTTGACAAAAAGGAAGCTAGTGTTCTGACCCTGGAATAGTGGAAAGACACCCCAATGACATACCTGCACCTATCCAAAGCTCCAGCTTTTTAAAATGCAAATGATTTCATAGGAAAGAACCTAAGCATCTGAGTCTCGCTGCTCTTGGAAAACAACTAAAAGTTTGCTCACAGTCAGCATTCAGAGGCTTCTGCACCGGTCATCCCTGGGATCAAAGGCCATCTGTATACGACCTCAGAACTTGGCAACATTCCCGAATGTCACTGGTTTTTGCAGCATAAAAGTTCCAAGACTGAAGGCACGAAGAACTCTTGAGCATCATCAGGGCTCTGAAACAGAGTTCCAGAGAGCATTGGAGCCAGGCTGTGTGTCTGTGTTGAAGTCTCTAAATGGAGTTCCGTAGAAGCCACCGCATGGCTCTGGGAAGGGGAAGCCTAAATAGTAGTGGGGAATGAAGTTTGTTAGAGATGCCAGATATGTGGATCCTCCAAAGAAAGCTGCAGACACCAAGTTGAGCAAGTTCAAGGGACACTGTGTGAGCTATACACTGTACGGCTAGGATTACCCAATCCCTTCAGAGTCCAGATGATTCCATCAGAATTCCCAGATGCTGGATACAGAGATCTGGATTTCAGTATTCCCATAAGACCTCAGCCTTGCTTTGGTCAGATTTGCTTTGTGATGTCTTTATTCCAAGATTATATAGTAGGAGTATGTAATCTGTGTTGTTCTTATTTAGTTTTATTTTATAGGAGATCACAGTTAAAAGAATGCTTTGAGTTGCAGAAGACATTTGAACTTTGACATTTTGAATGCTGTCAGCAATAGTCAAGACTATGGGAACTTGTGAAATTAGACTGAATGTATTTTCTATGATGAGACGGTCTTGAGTTTTCTGGGCCAGAGTCTGAATGTTACAGTTTGAATGTGAAATATCTCCTGCAGATTTATGTGTTTGAACATTTGGTCCCCTGCTGGCGATGCTGTTTAGGAAGGTCGTGGTATCACTGTAGAGAAGCCACACACTTGAGCCTTTATATCTTGACCCGACTTTTGTTTGTCACCAGCCAAGGCCCCTTTGGTAACCACCACGCCTTCTCTGCCTGCTGCTATGCCTTGCTGACTAGGATAGGATGAATTTCTCGTACTGCCAACCAGAATAAACCTTTTCTCCCATAAATCAGCTGTTCCTACATGCCAGCAGCCCTTCCTCCCATGAATTACTTTTTGCCAGGTCTCAGCAACAGGGAAAGTAACTGAACTGGCTCTCCTTTAACAAAGAAGAGCAGCCAGGAGCTTCTTTCTTGGTGGAGGAAGTGAAGAGATTTGGATTGGTTTGAAGGAAGAATCAAGAGAATGAGTCAGCCTCACTGACGGTATAAACTCTTAGTCAACGGCCAACTCCTTGGAGGTTACAATGTCGTAGATAAACAAAGCCCTTGTATTAGGGAGTGAGGTCAGTCACATTGGCCTAACATTGGAGGAGATGAAGATAAATTATATACAATAAAGGAATTTTCAAGAGGAGACTGAGTGAATTTTGTTTTTTTGTTTCTCTGGCAAAAATAGTCAGCATCATCTGGATCCTAGAAACTTAATGCTGAGATGGGAGAACTAAAGAAAAAAAAAAAAAACCACAGCATTTGAAAGTTCTGGTAGGATGCTATTCCAGAACGCTAAGATAGAAGTGATGGATGGCCACCTTAGGTCAGCACAACTGGGAGCATAGAGGAAGTAGCACCTCATTCAAAACTTCACTCCGTTTGCCCACTGACAAATGCAGGATAGACACATCATTAATACAGATATGGTGGCCAACAATGAGGCATATGAGGAGGAGGAAGTTCAAGAAGTCTGACATCTTAAATCCAAGCAGAGGAGAAGATGTCAGGAGTCTTTAAAAACATGGAAATAAAAAATGTTTGAAAGAGAAACTAACAAATTCTGATTTATGCCGATAGAGTTTGAGACGACTTCAGGCTAGTTTGTGCTGTAAATCGCAGCCGGTCGGGCAAGCGCCTTCGATGTTTAGGGAACACTTGGAAATCATGCAAGAAGGATGGTGTCTGGAAAGAGGGAGGGAAGTAGACCGGCGATGACTCCTCAGAGTGGGAGGGATGCACGCTGAACACAAATCCTCAGCACAGCCTCTGCTAAAGAATAGGAATGGGAACGCTATGGCTATGAAAGACCCAAGAGTCAGTGACACCGGAAACGGTTTGAGGAGCCCCATCTTAACAGCCGCGTATCCAGCCACATCAGATTCCTCAGAGTTTCCCAAGATATTAGAATAGCTGGAGCTAAGAAATAAGATTGCAGTTTGTTTAGAAACAAACTATAGAAGAGTAATTAAAATAATCCTAAATAAATATCTAAACTGCTAACTTACTAAAAACTTCATTGAATTCAATCACATTATTTCCTTTATGGTCTGTTGTTCTCCTTTTCTTTTTAAGACTATAATATGGTGAAGTCATTTTCCCACCCCTCCCCCTAAACACTCACCTATAATTCTCTTTCAAACTCATGGCATAATTTTTCATTCATTTTTATTAAATGAATATATGCTTATAAATATATTCCTAGATATAACCTACTCAGTGTGTGTAAATGTTACATATATGTGTGTTTTCAGGTCTGAGCATTTAGTATTGGATAAGCAATTTATGTGTTCTTCCCTGGGGAAGACTACCTTTTACGCTCTCTATATATGAGATTATTTACAGATAACATCTGACATATCAATATATACATATATCTATCTCACATAGATGTTCAATTGTATTTAATATGTTAATTCATGTTAATTCATTATGTTTCATTTTATCCAGTAATAGAGTAAAAATTCCAGGTCAGTGTATATGTGCAATCAGTGCCTATGTTCCAGTCCACTTTGGTGAAATAATTTAAATAAATTTATTATACACAACTAAAAACATATATATCTGTAAACATCTCTGATAATTGTCTCCAAATAAATAGGTGGAAGTGAGATTTCTATTTTAAAGAATATACTTTTTTTTTTACTATTTTATACAATGAAGAGACTAGGGAAAACTTATAATTATCTATATTCCAAATGGATTATAGACTTTTTCTAGGTCAAATGAATGAAGCTAATGGGATGCCTTCCGTATTATACATGAATAGAAAGACTAACAGAATACTATATATATCATGAATAGGGGCAAATGTTGTTTAAAGGGAAGGCTAACCAGCCTGTCAAAATGTTTCTATCAAGTTACTCTCTAGAAAGGTTGAGGTACATTACCCCTGTACTATACATGCTGAATCAAAAGACAGCAAAGCATTAGAGTAGTGTGAACTGATACTAGTTAATTTCATTTGCAATGAGCATAATTATATTTGCTCATTAATCTTTATAATATTTTCCTAGATTTTAAGAGTTGAAATGGCACATACACAAAACACAGAAGATCTAAGATTAGGAACAATAATAAATTTAGAGAGTCCTGAAGTGGTTGTCTGTTAAGTATGACAGAGGAAGGGTGCAATGAAATTTGGGAAGTGTCTAGAAAACATTTTTTTAAAAAAAGGATTGAACATTTGGGGATGAAGAAAAGCAAATAGATAATAAGAATGGAAGTCTTTGAGTTTGCTGTATCCTAGAGGCAATGGGTTAAAGGCTCATTAATCCGAACATTAAAGACCAGAAAAGAGAATGGTGATCAAAGAATTTTGTGATTAACGTAGTCATAAATCAGTGAGGAAGAACGACAAGGTCAATGAAGTGGGAAAGATAAAGGCAAACTGATGAGCCCTGGCTTAACAGTGTGGACCTGAAGGGGCGCGCTTGTTGATAACTGAAAACAGGTCCCGAGTAGCAGAGGAACTCCTGCTGATTCTTGTGCCTTAATTACGTCTTGGTTCACACAAGAGAGTGAATCATTATTCTAGGAAAAGCCTAGATAGTGAAAATTTAGAATGTCCAAAGTTCAATGCTGCAACCAATAGCAATTCCATCCTGTAAGTGTCCCGAGCTTGAGCATAGGTATGATTACTAACTTCTTCAACAAACTGAAATTTTTCTGTGCACATTTTATATTGTATTATGATTATGACATAACCATCACAAGGAGCAAATTAAACTCAATGCATTACTGTGATTCTGAAATTTTTCATCAAAATGGGAATCTATTTAGTGCCTTGCATCTGTTAAATTCATAAAATAGTAACAAGGTCTTAAATTAATTAAATATATGCAATTGAATAAACACTAAATGTTTATGGTCTACAAAGGCCTTAAACATTACTAATTGAATATTGTTTTGCAGAGCAGAATTTTCTAGATAAAATATAAGGTGAAACCTCCATACTTTACCAAGAGTACTTGGGAAATGTGTCAGCATTGTAATGCTCTTTAATTCGTCAGTGTAGTTTCAAAATTGTTTTCAGGGTCTTGTTTTATTTTCAGGGTCCTGTTTTGGATCTTTTTATTGTTATTATGATAAACATCCGTTCTTCATTTAAGTAATAATCATTGTTCAAACCCAACTTTTAAGATATAAATACAAACATACACACACACACACACACACACACACACGTTGGATTTTAGAGACAGGATCCATGTTACCCAGGCTGTCCTTGAACTTGCTCTGTAGCTGAGCCTGGCTTCTTAGAACTCCCATGGATATCAAAACACAAGGCATATCATGGAATGAGTCTGAAGCTGATCACTTCCATCATTTCTGTGCCACCTTCACCCCAGCATATGCCATAGGTAGGACAGCCTGTAGGTTGAAAATTATGTAGCTTGGTTGGTGTCCCAAGTCCTCCACTGGAAGTCTTGCCTGGTCACAGGAGATGACCAACTCAGGTTATGTATCCCTTATTGTTTGGAGTCTTAGCTTGAGTCACCCTTGCAGATTACAAAGAGTTTTCCTTGCACCAGGACTCTATCCGATTCTGAAATAACCTTCCCTTTCCAGTAATCTCTTTCAATACTCTCCCCATCTATCCATCCCCCATTGGATACCTTATGTGCCCATCCCTACATAACCCTCCACCCAGGTACTAAGATTAACAATTAATAAGTGGGCCTTCATGAACCTCAAAAACTTTCTTAATACAGAAAACACTGTCAATAAGAGAAACCTCAGTCATCTGACAGAGGGATGATCTCCACGATACACGAAGAACTCGAGAAACTAGACATCACAAAAAAAGCCAAACAAACAAATAATCCAATTAAAATATAAATCTAAACACAAAATTCTCAACAGAAGAATCTCAAATAGTCAAGAAACACTTAAAGAAATGTTCAACATTCTTAATCATCAGGGAAATTCAAATCAAAATGTCCCTGAGATTCCATCTTATACCTCTGTCAGAATGGCTAAGATCAAATGTCCAAATAACAGCTCATAGCCCAGAGGATGTGGAGCAAAGGGAATACTCCTCCTCTCCTCCAGTGCTGGAGGGACTATAAACTTGTACAGCCACTTTGAAAATCAATGTGTTGGTTTCACAGAAAATTGGGAATTGATCTACCCCAAGACCCAGCTCAGCTACGCTACTCTAAAGGATGCTCAAACATACAATGAGGACACTTGCTCAAATATGTTGATAGCAGCTTTATTCATGATAGACAGAACCTGGAAATAACTTAGATGTCCCTCAACCAAAGAACGGCTAAAGAAAATGTGGTACATTTGCACATGGAGTTTTACTCAGCTATAAAAAAAAAAACAGTGGTATCTTGAAATTGGCTGCAAATGGATAGAAGTAGAAAAAGCTATCCTGAGTGAGGTAGCCCTAAAGACAAACATGGTATGTACTCCTTTATAAATGGATATTGACTGTAAAGAAAAGGATAACCAAGCTACAATCCTCAGGCCCAGAAAGGATAAGTAACAAGGAGGATTCAAGCGGAAAGGTCAGATCTTACTGGGAAGAGGAAATAGAAGTCAATTTTTATTGATTTTTATTTGCAATTTGAATAGTAGGGTTCTCTTTGAAATTTTACCATACAGAATACCTTGTAGTAGATAATCTGCAAGCATGTAATCTACATAACTTTAAGAAACTCTAGAATTATTATTTTTAATTTTTTTCCTATGAAACCTAAAGAACAGAAAGTTTCTTGTAGTTTTTCTCTGTGTGGCCCTGGCTGTCCTGGAACTCAATCTGTAGACAAACCTTTCCTCAAACTCACATTGGTCTCTGCCTCCTGTGGGCGGGGATTAAAGGTGGTAACACCACTGCCTGGCAATGCAAAGTATTTTTTAAATCATGTTTTAGGCTATTTCTTGTTTGGGTTATGAACATAACTAGGTAATGTTCTGCTTGTCCTACAAGTGTTAGGTATGCATTTATAGCCCCAGAATTTACATAAATCTCAATGAAATAACACACATCTATAATTCCAGAAGTACTATGGGGAGTTAGAATGTGGGGAAAGGAGAATTTCAAGGAAATCTTAGCACAGCTAGCCTGGTGTCCACAATGCTGAATAACAAAGAGATCCTGTCATGCAAGGTAGAACCCGAGCACCAACACCCGAGGTTTTCCTGTGAACTTCACTGGCGTTCATGTCCACACACACATACACACACTCATGCACAACATATATGCACACTCATGTACACACATATACTCATGCACACACACATATACACACATACAGGCACACATATGTCTCTGTTTTGCTAGTATATCAGAATGGAATTGTTAACAAATAGTAAAGAAAATATTCATTCCAGGCTACTTGATGTGTTCACTAAAGAAAGCCAAGCAAAAAAATTAAGATTAAATGAGAAAAACATCACATGATTAATAAATCTGAAGTTGTCCTGACTTTCTGTCTTGCTTACTTCTTCCAATCAGCAAATCAATTTTTTTTTTTTTTTTTTTGGTTTTTTGAGACAGGGTTTCTCTGCAGCTTTAGAGCCTGTCCTGGAGCTAGCTCTTGTAGACCAGGCTGGTCTCGAACTCACAGAGATCCGCCTGCCTCTGCTTCCCGAGTCCTGTCAGCAAATCAATTTTATAAAAATGAATAAAATTAGAGACATGTGGGGGAAAGGAATTGAAGAAATCCAAAGACAAATTGCACCTTAAACAGTTGCCATTTTTAGAATTAAAATGATACTAATTATTAAGTTGTTGACTCTCGGTTCCTGGGAAGAAGTGAGTGACTTCATAATATCACACATTAAGTAGTCTGTCCACTAAGGAAAGCCAAGAAGAGGCAGCACCCAGAGAGTGAAGATGACTAAATATTTGTAAAACAGGAATCAGTGTTTGTGCAAAGCATTCTTTTGTATTTACAGAGACTTGGAAACGATTCAAGGAAACGAATGAAAATAGAAGCAAAACACAAACTGAGTTTTGTAAGAGAATAGGAAGAGCAAACCAAACCAAATTTTACTCAGTAAAGGTTTTGAGACTCGAGGACAGTGTTTTCTTAGGTGCCAGGGCTAGAGGGAAGAACCCATCAAAAGAGATGGACAAAGAATGCAGGCTGGGGTATCGCATTAACAAAGGCGTAGAGATGGAGATTATTTCCCTGTCAAGTGTAATCTCCTAATTTGCAACTCTTCTGTATCTTCAAAGTGCTCTCTCTCTCTCTCTCTCTCTCTCTCTCTCTCTCTCTCTCTCTCTCTCTCTCTCTCTCTCTCTCTCTCTCCCCTTCCTTTGTGTATGTGACTAAACAATCTATCTGTCAGAGATGCATTGAAATCTTATTTTTATCATAAATATTTATATTTCTATCTAGGAAAAGAAGCTAGTATTCTTTTTCTATAAACGTTTAGTATAGAAAAGTTTAAAATGTTAAATATAATAAAATAAACATTTTGTTTGATATACTTTTTTCTGAACTGGCACTTTCTTTTTTAACTTTTAGTGATGTTTATTTAAATCAGCCCATGACTCCTGAGATTGGCTTTATCCACCCATATGTGCCTATCTGCTCAAACTCCTCTAAAAATGTTTTTAAATTACCATATCGTGTAGTGAGTTTGCACATGACTTCTCCACATTCTTAGTTTTATTGGTTCCTCCGGCCCCCTCTTTCCGGACAGCCATCTTTTTAATTTTGTCCCTTCAGTATTCCCGTCCTGCTCTCACATCGCTTGAGTTCCCCCACTCCCATCCCCCTCCTGCTCTCTTCCACACCCTTCAACTCTGCCCACGGCTCTTTGCTCAAGTTTCTACAAACATTCCAAGTTAATCAAGCAAACTAAGAACTCGAAACTATGATGTACCTATGAGAAAGAGCGTGTGGAGTTCGGCTTTCTGGACCTGGGCTTTTTATTCCTTGTAATATTGCTATGAACCGGCACTTTTAAACGTAAGGAAACGGTGTCGGGTATACATAAAGTTACAATAGCTTACTTTTAATTTGATTGTGTGTGTACATGTCTGTATGTACATTGAACATACAAACATACATGCATACAAAACTGTTTCCATCCTTTAGTTTTCATTATACACCTCTGGTTTTTGTGTTCTTTTAGGGAATCAGGTTTAGGAACTAAGGAACCACGGCTAATTCTGGTATATGCTTTCAGGGAAGGGTACTTTTCCGTGTCCCTAATTGAGAGAATCACTTTTCAGCCTTTGAGGTGGTTTCCTATGTCAATGACACAGACCCTGCCTTTGTCTCTTGTCCCCTTGCATTAACCTCCTAAAACCATGTTCTTGTTGTACAAGGCTCTCATTAAGGTGGTGACTTAGCCCAGGATTCAGACTTTCAAGCCTTAGCTGAGTTAGAAGATTTCTCTTGTTCTTAGGAAGATACTAAAATCAGGAGATTTATACTTCCCTGTATATCTGTGCACCATCTTAATTTATTTTCAGTAGTGCAATAAGGAAGTTTTAGGATTATATTGTGTTTTATTTATGTTTTGTGCTCCCAGAAAATTATCTGCAAAGATCTTTTCTTTGTTCTGATCTCTTTCTGCTCCTGGTGACTCACAGTCTTTGGCTGACTGTTTAACCTAATGCATTCTTATTCTGACCCTTTATGGCGTACTGTTATGAGACTGTCATCTATTGGCTCTTCTCTCCTACGTTTATGTGCTGTGGGTGGACACATATTTATTCAACAGGCACAATGACTCAGACACTGTGTTAGGTCTTAAGACCACTAAGAAATTTAAACATAAGACACACTTCCTGTGGTCAATACAGACACACGTGGTCTAAGGCAGATTTAGTCCATGTATTTGAAATGGACTATTCTGCTACAATGATACATTAGTAGATAGATAGATAGATAGATAGATAGATAGATAGATAGATAGATGATAGATAGATAGATAGATAGATAGATGATAGATAGATAGATAGATAGATAGATAGATAGATAGATAGATAGATAGATAGATATGATTAGATGGTAGATTGATAGATACTTGCATAAATAGATGATGGATGGATAGATGACATATATGCATATGTATGTATGTATGTATATATGTATGTATGTATGAATGAATGTTCCAAGGTCACTGGAATTCATTGTGATGTCTGAGAGGAGAAGCAGCATTAGGTTAGATGATTCTAAAAGTATGATAAGAGGCTCTCAGAAATAGTAGCATGGCATTCCAGACAACACAGTTCAGTTGATCATGCTAAAAGTAGGGGATTCATGAGTTCAGATAACCGGGAGGATAGAGATAACTGAGCTTTCGAGGTTATTATGTTCATTGGAGAAAAGTATAAAGAATGAAAACAGTGAATTTAACTTGTCCTTGTTAAAGATGGACTTTCTGCAAGATATCAAAGTAGGCATGGTTGATAGAGAAATAAGAATTTTGGTGTTCAAAGTAACAGTATTGACTTGGGCTACTGAGTGGTATATATGTGTATTTTCATATATGTAATAGTTGAAATTGGAAATGAGGTGAAATCTTATTCTTTCAAGGTGGTTGCTCATTAAGCTGGAGACAAATTTAGGTCAGCAATAGAGAACTTCCTAGTATATGATGAGCGTAGCTGATTTTAATACTGAAAAGAAATAAAGACAGAAAGGAAGGAAGGAAGAAAGGAAGGAAGGAAGGAAAAGAAAGAAGAGAGTAGTTGAGAGAAGAAACAAAATAAACAAAGACACAATTTCTTTTTTTTAGTAAGAAGAACAATACAGTCAGGGAGGATGTTGCATAATAATAACCCAATGCTTTGGAAGCTAGGAATGGAACAAATTCAAATTCCAAAATGTCAAAATACTGACTTGAAAGAAAAGAACTAAAAAATTCCAGAAGAATAAATGTTATTTCAATCTCTAGGCATATTTTATGTGATTGAAATGAATACTTTTATATTTTTAAATCTCAGGATAAACTTTATCTCTTTGCTACTATTTTATAGAAAACTTTCAGTTAAGGACTAGCATTGATATAACCATATAGGAATTGAAGGGACTGAAAGTTAAAGAAAACACAAGACTCTGTAATGGATGTCACAACACAACACAACAAAGCAAAAACATTTTTAAGAGATTCTATCTGGAAGCCGACGTCTGTTATTATGACATTATAAATCATTAGCTGCTGAGGGTTATTGATTGAAAACCACCTGAAAGGAATAAACAGCTATGTGAGCATATAACTATTGTTTCATTGGGGAAGAAAAGTAATGGCGAGCAAGTCCTTACTGTGAGTTCTTCCTTTCCCGTTTGTGTAATTTTGAACTCAGTATAACAACCCTTTAGAGTCTCACGGACCCTCAGCACTTGACTGCCTTGGCTTTATTTTCACATGAAAATGATACTCCTCAACAAGACATGAGACAACTATGAATTTTTACCAAATTTAATTCAGAATTTTAATGCAATTTTGTAACTATACCCACATTTTCCCCCACCATTTTGAATGTGGTGACAGTTACAAAGGCCATGCAAAGCACTGGGGTGACATGAAAGACAAGTCGAAGAACAAAAGAAACCCACATGCCCACATGTCGGGTGCATAGCAGCCAAGGGCTGGGGGGACACAGCTGGCCCAAGCACTGGGGGCAACCTGAAGAGTTTTATAAAGGTGTGGGAGAGAGCAGGACGTTCACGTGGAACGGTGCTATTTTCCAGGGCCACCGCCAGTGGCACAGAACTGAGACACATCTGGGAGAAGTGTTTACAGAACGTGAAAAAGTGTTTACAGAACACGAAAAAGAAGGCAGTCAGCCTATAACAACCTCCAGGGATAAGACCGGGGAAATAAACACGGGTCCTTACTCCCCAACCCAGGCTGATCTGATGGAAATGCCTATGCCGAGCACACTCCTAATAGAATGTAGGCCACTGGTTGCATCTGTAACTATGCACTTAGGTATTCTGTCACACAAAGAAAGAAGAGGGGTCACGATGGCGCAGAGAGAAACTCAACTGCGTTTATCTTTATGTATGAGCAAAAGAATAACATTTTAATAAAAAGGTTAAGGTACTTAATAGTCCTAATCAACAAGGAAATATTTAAATATTAGTTTGATTTGGTAAGGCAGTTCACCCTCCTAAGGTCCCTGAACCTCAAGCCATATTGACAAAAGGCTGGTACTTCTCAGGATTAAGATGTCCACTCTACTGCTCAGTTACCAATCTTCCAAGTTACATTTCTGTTTGTGTGGGCTCTGACCATTGATTATATCAGACAGCACTCTGGCTTCTACACTGCACCATTTTGAGGCACATCTATGGGGCCAGCTCTGTGCATCCAGCCAATGCCAGCCATAGCTTGCCCTTATCAAAGCCATAAAGGCAAGTGCTAGGTTTATGGTGAGCTTCTTCATACTTCTTTAGTTATCTGAGGTTCTTTTCTTACTAATTCTATGCAAGCTTTCAGCTACTTTGTATGCATGCAGAACCTACTGGCCCAAGTAGTTTAAAAAGGAGAACTTGCTAGATGAGGGGAATTTCACACCAGTAAAATTAGACACGCTTCTATGTCAGTCCGGCAATAAATTTATTTTGGATTTCAGCAGAATCTTCTTTCTCTATTCAAGTCAAATATTACAGGTGGCCCTGTCCAGTAAGAAAACAATTCCCACCAGTCTCCAAGTGCCGGGACTAATGCTTTTACAGAGAACGCAAGACAGGATGCTCACTCAGAGTTACCGAACAAACAACCTTGGATATAGAAATATAGTTTTAAGGAGTAAATTTAAATTAGTAAAGTAGAGTTGTTGTATTGGAGTTCAACTAATAAATGGAGGGATGAATGAATTTCCAGGCAAGTATTTCATAGTCCTGCATGTTGTTTTGTTCTACAGCTGTTATATAAAACACAGTTACGGCTAGAAAGCTTTTTTTGGCTTTTTTGTTGTTCAAGAAATCAGAGAGCAAACAGAAAGGCCACTGTCCAAGATCATAAGTCTCGCCCACTTTTTCTTTGAAGACTTATCTGGTAGAGCCTCTCAGTCCCTGAAAAGGACCATCTAGCGAAACCACTGTCTTCCGCTCTGCTGCTGAACCTAAGCATGTCCGTCCACCTGCTTCTCCCACTTGCGTAAACCCAACTGAGCAGAGATGACTAGTTTATCATTTAGTGATTAACCCGGTAGAAATAGATGGCCCGATTTCCATAGTCCCTCTTGCCATAAAGAATAAACTCCAAGCACTTAACAAATAATGAGGGCAGAACCAGTGATGCATACTTAATTCACAGGGGTTTTAATGGCATCTCTGTAATTACGGATGATGATAACCTCCTATAAATCTTCATTTCTCAAATGTCACAGCCATTAGGAATTGAATGATGTGTAATTTGTACTAGATGTTTCAAAGAACCTTTAGCCAAAGTCAACTACCATAGTTGCAATCCAAGAAGTTTAATAAGATCATGCCTCTATGTATACTACTACCATGATGTGAGATGTAAATCTTTGCCAAATTATTGCAGATTTTTGTTTGAAAAATCACATTTATCTTACCCAACAATATTAAAAAATACTTTGTTGCTCTAGTGGGCAATAAGACACATTGAAAACATAGTGGGCAATAAGACACATTGAAAACATAGTGATAGACATAATTTTTATTATAGGAACATTCTTTACAACTTCATTATTATAACTCATTGCAACTTATTCTTACAATTTTACTATGTAAAATTTTTGAGTGTTTCAAAATTTCTATGGAAGTTTTGGAAGTCTGGGTTCCCCATGCCTCTGTGTTTTTGTAAACTTTATGGGTCCCGATTACACATTTAAAGCCATTTTCTTCAGAGACCTTCTCATAAGGGAGCCTATAGAAAACGTGTGATTTTTGACGCCCTTGCTTTTCTGAGCAGCAACATTTTGAATTTATGTTCTCTCCTCTCAATCTCACTCTCTAGGGACAATGACAACAGAATTTCTCATTTCAGGTTTATTTCTGATTCTTTCCTGCTTGAATACTGAGGAAGCTCTAGTGTTTAAGCATATATGGTTTTTCCTTTGGTCTCATTTTAAGATGATTTAACATCATTCTAAATGTCCCCCCCCCCCCGTTAGAATCAACCTTATATGCAATATGCATATTGGAATTGAATAAGATACATTTCTACATGGCTTCCCATGGTGCTCTCAGGAAACTCGCCACATAGCCAACTAATAAATAAGAATGTTTAAACTTGGCATCCGTGACTGTTTAAGTGCTTCTCAGAAACGAGCCTATTAATCCTGGTGCAACTGCTCGTAAAGCAGACAGCATATCAATTCGTCTCTACCACCTTCTTCTATCTATTATTCCACTCCATAAGCAGACGATTCTTCTACACTGGTATGTCCACGTCCTTCTGGAAGCTTCTGCAACTGGCCATGCTAAATGGAGAGCTTGCCTCCCCTGTATTGTACCCCATATTATATCATGCAGCATACTGAATTTTGCTGGGTTTGTTGAGACAGTGACACACATGGTTGGGAACACTGTATGGATTCTGAGCTGGTAAAATCATCCCTCTATTTGATAAACAGAACTTTCTTACTTGTTAAGGGAATTCTCTTCCCACTTCTACAGTCACCATATCTCTATGATATGAAAGAGATAGCCCACTAATACTAATTATAAGACAAATAAACACACTTTAGAGAATTCTTTCATACACTCTAATGGGTCTTTCATTAGGGACAACCTTGTTATCCCAAAAAAGATAACCACTGTTTGGAAACATTACAATTCTTTTCAGAACCCTGGGAATATTCTCTGTTCCAGAAGAAAAACCCATAAAGGAGCATGAGTGTGAGGTGATCAAATGCTCCAGGACCAAATGACATATTGTGTGGCTTATTCTGGGATATGGTCACCACTTACCTCTTCATAATCCATCTCTTTTCAGAGTATATACAAATCTTTATATAATTGTATTAATTCAGTAAGTATAACATTAGAAGTTACTGATAATAAACCAATAAAAAATCAGAAAAAAATTAATTCAAACTTGTCTATGAAGAACAATGTATATATTATTGTAAAGTATCTCCCATAAGTCTACCAGAAACTTGGTCTCATTCTGTATTTCATGGTTTATTTCTTCCACAACTTATTCCTTTTACAGATTTACAGTTCAGTTACAATTACCTGAGCAGAATATAAAGCAGGCTCAACTTGTGTTTGTAATAGGGTTGGACTGCCGCCTTATTACATGCGGTGTTGATGGTTCAAATCCCAAACATTAGTAGGTTCACGAGGAAATGAATGACTCAATTAACTTCTTTGTGGGTAGCTGCCAGCTGTGGGGAAATGATGTGTGTCCTAAAGGAGACATTGTTCAACTTGAGAGTGACAGATGAGTAAGCACGAGGGTGCACCCACCTCCCAGTGCCTGATGTGACAACAGATATTATTTACTTCATTAGTGGTACTGGAAAATACGCTCAAGGTGTCCTCCATATACCTAATACTCATGCTGAGTGAGAGGGGCCTCGCATGGGTGGACTTTGCCTTGCTTAATGGATTGTATATAGTTCATAATATATATTTCCATGGGAATGTTTTAGCTCTATGTCAATGCCCATTCATCATGATGTTGTTTGTTTTTGTAAAACCTAAATAAAGCAAAAGATTATGAGATCTTGTGCCCTTTGGTATATTTAGCAGACAATTTCTTATAAATAACTACATCTAGAGAATTTGAATGGTTGTGAAAAATCACCTAAAATTCCTTTCTATTAAATCATAAGATTAACAGAAACTTGATTCAGGGAACCTGATCCATAGGTCATTTTTTATGGCCCCCTTTATTCTTTGTTAGTCACATTTAAATAAATGTTAATAGACCATGAAATATTAAAAGTAAATGTTAAAATGAATGATCATGTTAAAGATGGAGAAATTACAAGAGAAAATATTTATCTGTATTTTTAATATGTGAACAATGTTATCTTTGGTAAAGTATTATTTCATTTTATTTAAATATACCTAAAGAAAATTGCAAAATATTTTATCCATGTACTTTTTGTTTTACATGTATTGGTCTTGACTTTTGGTAAGATTCATTCTTTATATTATTTGTGTGTATATTTGAGTATTCATTTGAATAGTTGTGTGTAATACATGTCACACTGTTTTTTACTGGTGAGCACTACAGCTGGGTTAAGTTAAGATAAGATTTCTGTTTTATTTTGTGATACCATCTTATTCTCCCTAAGGTTCACAATACCTGGAATTCTCTAGCTATCATGTTAATTTTATCATATTTTTCTATATTGGATTCACATGTTGAAGATTGATTTTTCTTTAAAAAGTATTGTCTTGTAAAGTCTATGCTGTATGGTTTAAAAGCCCCTTGTAAATGGCTCACTTACACATAGAAACATACTATACCTTTTGAATAACTTAAAAATAAATATATGTAAATATTCATGTATATAAACAGGAAATTTATTATTTTGTGCTGATTCCATTAAATCAGGCAATTTTATTCTGAAATGTTAGAGTTGTCATATCAGAAGCAAATTTTAGTAAAATTTGAGTTCAATGAGTGAATAAACCTATTTCTTCACAAAAGCAAATTTATGCCAATGAACATATGTGTTATACAGGTATGCACACAACTTGTTGGTATGTATTTATCCCTTCTACATACAGTCATAATCACCCAACTTTTATTGTTACTTGTTTTATCCCATGAATATTGTTATGACAAAAATACATTAAGCTAAATACTTGACACAGAAAAAAAAGTTTGTATAGTTCACCATTCTGGAGGTCTAAAAGTATTGCATTGACAATTGTTTGATCTCTTCTTGCTACATCACAACATGGCATAGGGTATCTTGATGACAGTTTGTGTGACCATATAGGCAAATGGGAAAGGGGCCATCAGGGGTGATGCCTGCATCCCTTATAACAACCCATTCACAAAGGTACCAATCCGCTCTGAAGAAAAGAATGCTAATCTCTCCAATAGGAGGTTAACCTAATCTCTCGCGCTCTATGTGCCAACACTCAGGGTGCCAACATCGCTCGTGCTGGCACACTGAGGATCAAGTTTGAACACATGAGCGCTTTAGAGACAAACTCCAACCAGATTCAAACCAGAGATCTGTTCTGATCACGATCTTTCCTACTTCATCTTTTCTTTTGCAAACATGAGCTATGAAATGTGTACGTGAGCATATTTTCTAAAATTAGCATTCACTGTGTCGCTTTATTCCTGTAGTACTCTTCAACCTTTCAAGGAAGATGCAACCTACACCTGCTTCCTAGGTTGCCATGATGGTAGAGTCTGTTATATATTTGTCTTATAACGAGTCAAGAAATAATTCTGTAACGATCAGCCTACTCTCGGATGCATTTTAACTCAATGAGAAGATATGTAATTATGCCCATACCCTTGCAGCCTGGAGAAAGATGGCATTGATTTTTCTTTATTTGTATTTTGAACCTGATTAGTCACACCAACGCAGGCCTTTTGAGAAGTACTAGCACATCCCAGGTGTTCTACATTGCAGGAGTTCATGTAATAGTCAAATTAATAAGGCTGAATATCTTCCTTAATGACAAAGGGCCATTCTATCTATATTGGAACAAAATGTAACATACGTAAAAGTAACTATTGCTTGTGCGTGTGGAATTTAAAATGTAACATACGTAAATGTAACTACTGTTTGTGTGTGTGGAATTAATCCACCGCGTGCTTGCTCTTATGATTGTTTTAGAACAAGGTTGAATTCCCTATAGATTGCCTTGTAATCACACTTACCCTTATTGTCAAATTCCTAAAACAATGTACGACTGATAAAGTTATTTGTTTTGAATGTATTTGTCTTTCATCTCATCTCATCTGCTCATCATTTTATAACTGATGTGTCAGCTTTCTGTCCCCCATGTCTTGCTTTGGTGTGTACAATAAAAGTCTGGAAAGCCTGGACTTCTGTTTGGTGTGAAAGTTGGGGAGCATACCATATTACCCTCCCCATAATAGAAAGGAGATACGGAAGGTACATGTGCTATTTATAGCATAGACATGACAGGGCTGCAAGCGTAAAATCTGAAATTATATCTCCGTGTAATTATTGCTTGATTACATCACTGAATAAGATGGGATGGGACATAAGATCAAAATCTATGATAACCTAAAGCTCTTTGTCTCTTGACATAAATCTTGCTATTTTAAGAAGTTTCTCAGAGGTAAAAAAGTGAATTTTGACAGCATGATGAGGTTGTGTTAGTAATACAGTAGAAAATCACGCCATCGTGGAAGAGCCTGATGGTCCATTGAGGTGCATGGTGGCTCTACTCCTCAGCAAGTCCCACGAGGACCCACAGGTACTATTGTAGGTACTGTGGCTACACCAAGACCTTTAACAGATATATAAAGCTCCCAGGCCTTGAAATCTATTTTTCAGCCCTGCAATATGCAGTAAAATTTAACACTTTTAAAAATAAATAGTATTCCTATTATACCACTTGTATCTATTGAGTCCATTTCCTGATGGTACCATCGGCACATAGTCTGAGCTAAATGTGATCAAAGTTAGGTGAATAAAAGGATTATATGCCAGGGGGAATAAATATGAGATATAATATGTATTCACTACTGACATAGAATTGGTTCCACTAAATCACAAAAAATTAGAAGACCAAAACCCCGGAAGGTAAACTCAGTCTAAATGTCCCATTTATATTTCCATGGATTGTTGAAATCATCATACATATCAATAATGCATTAGTTTTCTTGAAGAAAAAAATTCTATACAGTTTTCTTATTCATTGAAGTCCAACTGAACAAACTTAATCCAAAATCAATATCACTATAGAGGTACAACATAATTAACAATGTTACAGTTTTCAATATTTTCTGATGTTTCTAAAGTCTTTATACATAAATACATACCTTTCAGTTGAAAATATTTTGAGTATCTTTAACATTAAGCTACATACATAGTCTTTGTGGAGCAAAAATAGTTTGAAGTTTTTCTATTAAAAAAACAGTGACTATTTATTAGGAGTTCTGTGAATAAAAAGTCTTTATTTTGTGTTGTAAGACATTTTATTTTACTCAGAACTTCGTATTGAAGAAGGTTAAGGAGTAGGTGTTATCTACCAAGGGAATATATTTTATACTTGACCTTCGCAAACAATGCCAAAAATACAAAAGAGGATAGTTCTAAAAAATTATGAAGGCTTGTGTTTTTCTTTACTCCCTCCTTTCCTTTTCTGTGAGTCACTCTGTTGGTCTGAATCCTTCCCTGCTTCATCTTTTAATGTTATCCTATTTATGCGCATGGTATATTTAGCAAGTCATATTATAACATAACATTGAGAATGGTAAGTAGAATTTATACCAGGGGCCAAATGTCTTCATTATCACAAAATAAAACTTGCAATCTAAGAATAGCAACATTGTTCACTTTTAATCATAGAAGAGCAGAAACTCTTGGTGTCTCATCAATGTACATTGAAGGACTTGGGTTTTACTGCTCATTTCTCTTAATCTGGAAATATTTTGATATTTTTTAATTAATTGGAGATGAAGAAAATTATGCTATAAATGGAATTAGTTAGTTTTCTCTCAAAATATTTGTGAATGAGTTCTAAATTCCCATCTGAGTCTATCAAAGAGAGGGTTTTCTTTCTGTATTGAACACTGGTTCAGAAGGACTCGAAACACAGACTGCGTATACATTATAGCTATGGCAATCTTTCTGCAATTATTTTGAATAGCTGGCTATTTGCCCTATCTGACAGTCTGTGAACATGATGAATAATTTAGTATTCGTGGTGCTGCTATTTTGACCCAATTAGCATGAAGCGCATATCTACTGTTATCCCAACTGATTGCAGTGTGGGGGCATTGATGCCTCTGAGTTTCTTCTTTGTACTATGTGTGTGTGTGTGTGTGTGTGTAGATATAGAGATATATTCTATAATGGCTTGCATATCCAAGCTAAACAAAAAACAATGAACACCATTTCATGTAATGACCTTAGACCTCTGAGAGCTCGCCTTTTCATTAAACTCCTGACATTAGTTTAGACCTGGTGTCTAACTTTAGAATTTTCTTGGAGTATTTGTCCACTGGACATTCATCTATTTCAAGCATGTACGAAATATTTATGGGAAACTACGAACTTCCAGAGCCTCCTGTGTCATTACATACATCAGCGTGCCTTTGTCAGCCTGCCTAACGTAACTCGGAAGCGTGACGGCTGCGCACTGGAATACCTTTTTGTTAGTTTTCCTTTGTTCTGTTTTAACCTAAACCCAGGACTGTCAGTATAACTCTGAGCTGAAAAAAGACTGGGCTTTGAAAAATGCTTTAAAAAGAGGCTTCTTTTAGACTTCAGTACAATGTGTAGAGCTACTGTTCTCATTGCTGTTCTAGCCATAAAAAGACTGAAGGGTGGATTAATTTCCTACCATCAGTTGAGTTACATTAATATCTAATGCTTACTTGGGGATGTGTGTATGTATACACACATATTGCATGGATATCTGTGTATATATAGATACATATAACCCCATAGTCATATACATATGTGTGCATCCACACATGGAATATATACAGGCAGGTATATGTGTACACACACATGCGTACACACATATACATGACCCTATAGTATTCTTTCAGCCATTACTTTTCCATTTATACATCTGGATGTTTTGCGGATTCCTTCATTCAATAAATAGGCCCTAATATCTCTTATGTAGCAGGTCTAATCCTATCTACTGGGGATGATGGATACAAAAAACAAGCTACAGAGGACATTTGTTAGATGTCGGAAAATGGTTTCCATATAATAATGTCAGGTGACACTGAAGCAGTTTTTAAATGGCCGGATAATGAAAATGAATCTTCACTCGCATGTGACCTTTGAGTAGAGATGTGGAAATGTCAAGGCAATATACTCTGTAGCTCTCTGGTGACAGATATTGTAAAGTGGGGGGACAGCAACTATCCCCCTTTTATTATTAATGCCTGAAAAGGCAGCTTAGAGTTTCATAATCTAGGACCTCCTTTAAGGTGAGAAGTGGGAATTACACAGCATAATTCAGTTGGCTCTTTGCGTGCCAAAAGTTAGTGTCTCGCTATTCCAATTTTTCCAAGCATAGGAAAAGTATAATTTTCATAACTGCATTTGAAAGTACAGTACTGGCAGGCTCTTAGTCCCAGTTTCATTATATAATTGAATTATTACTAATAAAAATTCTAGATCTTTCTAATACTGGCATCATATCTTACTATACAGACCAATATAAAGTCAGTTGAGTTGTGATAATTTAGTAAGCATATTTAAAAGTGTAATATAAGATTCATTGTAGGATATAAAACTATTTTAATTGTTCATGTCTCAATTTTACTATGGTAAAAGTGAGGATGTAGAACTCTTGCATTATTGAGTACTGTGTTGGAGGCCTTAAATTTTCTGTAGGAACAGGAGCCAAGTCCATCACTTGATTTATCATGGGTTTAGACTGTTTCCTGCAAAGTATAGTGTAAAATTCAAAACCACAGAATCCATAATGTCTTTATGTTAATCATTCTATCTTCTTATAAGCAGATGACTTAAAAAAAATAAAAGCAAAAGAGTTATTGGCATAGTTGAATAGAAAGGGTATCATGTTGATAGGCTAGAACAATGTCCCTTTTCAGTACCGGAAGTTCAAAGGTGAGTTGCTAGTACACCTTCCAGAACTGAATCCCGGTTCTTTCTCTTGGTCTCTAATGTAGGTGTGTCTTCTATCTATCTGATAATTTCATTGGATAATTAATAAAGAAACTGCCTGGCCCATCTGATAGACCGGCCCTTAGGTGGGTGGAGTAGACAGAACAGGAAGAGGAAGTGAGGTAGAAGGATCAGTCAGATGCTACGCCTCTCCTAAGTTAGACAGACTGCCATGCCTCTGCTCAGAGAGAGAGGCCAGATGCGATGAAGCTCCAGCCCAAGATGGACGCACGCTAGAATCTACCTGGTAAGGCACCACTTTGTGGTGCTACACAGATTATTAGATATGGGTTAGTCAAGATGTGAGTAAGAGGCAGAAAATAATGGGCCAGGCAGTGTTTAAAAGAATACAATTTGTGTTGTTATTTTGGGGCACAAGCTAGCCGGTGGCTGAGAGCCGGGCGGCAGGAAGCCACCCGCAGCTCATCACTACAGAATGGCGCCCACGTGGATAATTGAATCCACAGAAAGCCTGAGAAAGCTTGGGAAAGAATAGAGTAAAGCATGTTTTCTTGGTAGCAGCTATTTCTCAGGTTTGGCTTTGCTTGCTAGAGGTAAGAAAGCACTCTCATCTAAGAGAGACTTCCTGACTCAGCTTTAGCTGCAAAATCTTGCAGCTCTTTTAAGAGGTCCTGCCACGAAACACTTAAATGGTGTTGATGAAAAGCTGAACGTTTGTTTTTCGGTTTTCAGCCGTAGCAGGAAAAAAGCTGTGCCGTTTTAAAATGCCAGCTTTCTGGGCCGTCCCACCAGGGCAAACTCTGACTCTTTCAAGCAGGCGGTCCTGACTATGGAGCTTTTGAGTGTTGTTTAACATTGTTGCAGCTTGCTTGCTGGCAGGGACCATGAAATGCCATAGAGTTGTGGTGATAAACATGGCTCCTGCGGGTACCTCCGCCATGAGGCTAGAAAGCTAAGGCATGGGCTGGATCCAGCTGCCAAAGTTACGGCTTTAGTTCTACCAATTTTGGTGGGTAAATTAAAGACTTATGTGGTCACAAAAAGAGAGATATACAGTAAAAGAAAGATTCAGTGTCAAAGAAAACATCAAAATGGTTTACAATGTGTTGAAAATATATGCAGGCTAAAGGTTAAAGTTCTTATGGTAGAAAAGGAAGAAAGAAAGGAGTTGGGTGTGGTAGTACACACCTTTAATCCCAACACTTGGGAGGCAAGGTAGATTGACCTCTGTTACTTCAAGGTGTGGCAGCACACACCTTTAATCCGAATGCCTGGGAGGCAGAGACAGACAGATCTCTGTGAGTTCAAGGTGTGGTAGTACACACCTTTAATCCCAGAACTTGGAAGGCAGAGGCTGATGGATCTCTGAGAGTTCAAGGACAGCCTGGTCTGCAGAGTTATTCCAGGACAAAGATATACAAAGAACTTATCAAAAAATAAAAGTAAAAATAAACGAAATAGAGGTTAAAATAAAGCCGTACAAAGATGGAAAATATACGGAGAATCTTGATACTGTATACTATTATACTCTCTTTGAATTGTTTGAATGCTGAGGAAGAAGCAATAACTGCTAAAAGATATTTGTTTATAAATGCTGCTGAACTAATCCAAGATAGATATTTTGAAAATACCTTGACTTCAGAATTTAGATCTAAGGATATGATGCTTTGGAAAGGAGTTTCTTTTGTTTTTACAGAAAATGAGACCGTGTGGATTGCTTCTATCCCAATATGGTATGATAGACCACGGCCTCCTGAAAGGTTGCTGTGAACACCTTCAGAAAATTACTTCACCCAACTGATGCCTGAGATGAACCTGGCACACAGGTTACACCATGAAAGATCTGATTAACAGCGTCCCCATTCAGCAGGAAGCAGTTTGGAGAGAAATAACTGCGCCCATTTTCCCAAATATTGTTTATAAATGTTCTTTTACATTTAAAGGGGGATATAATATGGAGATGAGTAATTTGCATTGATATGGATTTGGCTTTAGTGATTTAAATTTAAGGTCAATTTTGTTATATGTATATGTATTTCTGATACTGATTAATGTATTGTGATTGTGTAGTTCATTTAAAAATGTAATGTATATAGGTTGTTAATGGATAGTTATCAATATTAGTAAAACTTGTAGTTATGTTAGTTAGATTTTCTAGCTATATAGAGATTTATTTAAGTTACATAGGCATTCTTCATATCTTTCAAAGACTACAGAATATCGCATTTTAGATGTTTTAATAACTTAAGGCTTTTCATGACAATGAGACACATCAGCTCCTGGCAGCACCAATCTACTTCAAGAGGAAGATGGGCATCGAAGAGGATCCTTATGGAGTTTGATAGCCACTTGGGCAAGAAACTGCTCTTGCCTGGACTGTTGGCAGAAACTGGACACAAAGAACCCAACGAGAGAGGACTGTTGAACTTGCCTAAATGTGAGATGATTCTTTGGGGTTCCTAATTCAAGAAAGAGTCTGCGAGACATTCTGAAGGACACAGCAGATAGTGACTGAACTACCTTTGAAATTTCCTGATCATGGAAATGTCTGCTGGAAACTATGGGCCTGTAGGCTGAAGATGGATGCCCCAACAGTACAAAAGAACTTTGGGTGACTGTCCAGGCAGTGAGATGTCTCTGTCATTTCTAGAGTTTTGGAAGTAGCTTACTTCTTGTTCACCTAGGTAATATTATATCCTTTTGGAGTCTTTGATGGAGTTGAAGAATAAATAGATAGTTATAGTTTTCCTTAGTTATGATAAAAGATAAAGTAGATATAAATATTGTAACTGTAATTCTTACTTGATAACTGTTTTGTTATATGTAATTTTACTATGTTAAAGTGAAAGCTTTTCTTTTTTGTTTAAACAGAAAAAGGGGAAATAATGTAGGTGTGTCTTCTATCTATCTGATAATTTCATTGGATAATTAATAAAGAAACTGCCTGGCCCATCTGATAGACCGGCCCTTAGGTGGGTGGAGTAGACAGAACAGGAAGAGGAAGTGAGGTAGAAGGATCAGTCAGATGCTACGCCTCTCCTAAGTTAGACAGACTGCCATGCCTCTGCTCAGAGAGAGAGGCCAGATGCGATGAAGCTCCAGCCCAAGATGGACGCACGCTAGAATCTACCTGGTAAGGCACCACTTTGTGGTGCTACACAGATTATTAGATATGGGTTAGTCAAGATGTGAGTAAGAGGCAGAAAATAATGGGCCAGGCAGTGTTTAAAAGAATACAGTTTCTGTGTAATTATTTTGGGGCATAAGCTAGTCAGGAGGCCGAAAGCAGGGTGGTGGGAATGCAGCCCACAGCTCATCACTACAGGTCTCTCTCTGGATGAACTACCTGTTTATGTTTTGTATATGTACATTTACTATGCTAAGCATTTAGGAAGTCTTTTTCTTCTGAAATATATTCAATCTTTTATAGGCAAGTGACCCATCACTCCAGGGAAAGCTGATGACTTAACTCTGAGTTCGTAAGAGTCCCTCTTATTTACCAACATTTTATATTCTTGCTGTTACTTTTTCTCATCATATTATGTTAAGAGTAAAAAGTCATTATCACTTTATTATTATATTACTAACCTAGAATTTAAAATATATGATATTGATAGTGAAACTCCATTATCTCTCTTGTCTTCAAGTACCTGTACACAAGTAATCTCAATTATTTCTCCTATCAATGCATACAGTTTAGATTTCATGAACAGTGATGTATACTTCTTATGTTCAAAATGCACTTTGAGATTCAGTATAGTCCTTAAGGAAAAAGGTATCCATGGGAATAAACATTTCTTTCTGCAACAGTCTGAGGCATCCATGAGGGAAGGGACAACTTTAGCAGGAACGAGGAAAAAGTGACGTCACACTCTGGGCAAATGTTTCTTTGCTCCTATTTATTATTGCTGTTACTTTCACTTTGTACTTGCAATAGAATTGATGGTTGCTCAGTAAACACATGTGCATTCAGACACACACAGCCTAGAAAAGTATCATAGAATGAGAAAACTCACAAAAGAAAGGATAACAGAAGGTCCAGCTGCCAGCTAGAAAGTAGAAGGGAGTTTCCACACACAAGCATTAGATTTCATTTTAAATTTTCCCACTGCCAAGGTTAAAAAGGAAATCCGCTTCCATTAACTGATAAAGTGGAGTATATCAGCTCTTCATTAGAGAAAATCTTTCCTGGCACTAAATTCCGAAAGAGGATTTATCGTGTGTACCATTATTTGAGATGCTGACTCCCATAATGAATAGTGGCTTTGCCGACAGATCCTCGCCAGATCATTTGTTACATCAACCTGCGAGAAAAGCTAGGGGCATAATATTACATTGTGATCAGAGAATCAATTTGTGTTTGGAGCCCTGGAGACACTTGGGGAGGATGGAATGGAGAAACAAATTCAATCATGTGGAAACAGAAAAAAATTAATTGGTTCAATGCTGTCACAATAGATGCAAACCCTTGTGTGTTGTGAGTAGTATCACTAAGGGCACATGTTTCAAATTTCATCATGAAATTTCGATGGTGAAAAATAATTTTTAAGTCCCCCCTGCCTTTTCCACTTGAGAAGAGAGAATGCTGAGTAGCCAAAATCAGCTAATGGCCAAGTAATTGCTTGCACTGTGCTGCGAACCTCCGACCAGTCCCTTTGGAGCCTGTTATTAACCTGGAGTTGCTTCTTCATACACGAGTGCTGTTCCTCCTCCTGCTCCAAACCCACGTGGACTGTCAGTGTTAGAATCTCCTCCCTGCTCGACTGCCCTTAAATGATTCTCCCTGGATGGGTCTGCCATTCTCTCCTCTACTTCTTAACTGCTTGCTTTCATTTTCCTGTTTGGTCTTTCCTCCTCTGCCAGTCTTCCAGAGTTCTGTTCTTAGCCTAGTTTCTCTCTCTATCTCAGCCTTAACTCCCACATATATTCCTATTTTTTGCCTCTGGCATTTGAGCTTTCAACTAATTTGCTCGACTGCCTATGTGTACCGAAAATATTCCCTGGCGTTCTATCCTAAACAAACAAGTTCAGAATTGCACTCCCTTTGCTGTTCCTAACCATATTGCTCATGTCCTGGTATTAACAGCTAATGACTCTGCCCGCCTTGCCATACCATGGGTAAAAATGGTAGAAAAAAAACTCAGTTTTCCTTATATCCATCCTTCTTCTTTATCCCCATCTCCCCAAGATCAGGAAGTTTTGGCTCCTTGTGCTTCCCCGATTTGCCACGTCTCTTCTCTTAGAATGCCACCGCAATACTTTGGGGCCCGGGTTCCTCTTTGTATAGATCAATAAAATAAGCCCCCTTGACCTGACTCGCTTCACAGTTGCTCCCAGTGAGTACAGCCTCCTCTGAAATAGGACGCGTTCTTCCACCAGGCCTCTCTTTGATGATGCTCCCCTCCTTTCCGTCCTCTGGTCCTCTGGCATTTCATCACTACATCAGGATTACGAGCGCGACTGCAAAGATGCCTTTTCGTTTGGACCCTGCTGATTTCTCCTTTCTCTCTTTGCAATTTACATCCTTTTACTGGCGGAATTGCTCCCATTTCCTGCACTCACACACGCTCTCTTATTTTGTGGCTTTGTGCATTGGCTGAAGTCCTGGTGTGACCGCCCCATCTTTCTTCACCTGTTCTTCCTCATCATTTAAGAACAACTCAAGCAACAGTTCCGTCTCCCACAGGAAGCCCCTTGTAAAACGCCCTGGAGCTAAACGGCTGTTGTCTGTGGTTCCAGAACAAGGGATGCAGACCTTCTATTCGTGGTTTTTCCATGTACTCCTTGTTTCCTTCATTTATGCTCTCCTAAAGAGCAGGAGTATCTTCTCGTTAAATTATTTTCCACATATCAACAAGTTCAGTGTGTAGAAAAGATCTCCAATTTGAATGCAATAAGCATTTACTGAAGTAAGTTGCTGTCCCCAATGTTCCCCTTTACTAAATGTATATCTTAATAAAGGCAAATGAGAATAATGCAAACTGAATGTGCTTAAAATCTATTAGCTGTTACAGAAGAAATATTTAACAGGTTTTCCCAGAATGTGAATAGTAAATCTTCTCCAATTACCTCTGATCATTTTGTACCATACTAGCTAAAGTTTGCATCTGAATAATAAAATTGATGTTTATCCTAAGTTATATTTTCAGATTCTAGTTTAGAGGATGTATTATAAATGTTTTTGTTTAATAAGTTTATACCTTGACATCAAAGGTAACAAACATTCCTGAGTATTTTGAACAGCAGTTTCTTATAAAATAACCCATATATCTTATTCCCAAACTCAAATTATAACTTTACATGGAGTTTGATTCATTAGATTAAAAAAATAGGTCTAACAAAAATAATTTAATATTCCTTAAAATAAGGTAAAACGTCATACTGTGGACAGTAAGTATATGCTAGAATATAGTACTGTTGGTATTAGAATGAAATAAGCTTGGGTTTATTTGCTCCAATTTACTTATCTGTGTAGAATATTGAGACCATGATAAATTCAGTGTGCAACACTATAACTGATTAATGCCAAAGCTGGAAGGAAGATTGGGCTTCTCCCAACACTCTGTCCTGTATTTAATGTATGCTCAATAATGCAGGCTGTCATTTCTGCTAAACATGAGCCTGAACAAACCCAAGTGCATACCAAGAGACACATTCCAAACATGGAGTAGTTAAGTAAGTTCTGCTGCTATTCCTACTGGACCACAGGGAGAGTAGACAGCCCAATTTCCAAACAAGTAAAATCACTAAGAAGATGTGTCTTCCTGTTTTCCTAATTTAATTCAAATGCCATCAAGGAGTTTGCACTAAAATAAATATGAGAGAAACAATTATATCTTTAGTATGAAATTTAGTAACTATAAGCAAGACAATATTAAAATGCAAATATTATTCATTATTTACAAAGAAGCAATTCTCTTGGTAGTTAAACTGGGATCAGGATATAAGTAGGCTACCCAGCCCCTCAGCTACAAAAGCAAATAGTTCTTAGATGTTTAATGTTATTCTCCTATATATTATTAAAATACATGGTATCAATTTTTTGTAATAAAACTTCAGTGACAGTGTTTATCTTTATAGGCATTTATGATTAAATTATCAGAGGTCTACCTGTTGTTTACTATCTCCTCAGAACTCTATTTATGAAAATAGTCATTGTCACCTCTTTTCTAAGTCTTAAATCATAATAATTCTTCAAATAAGGAGCTGGGGCAAGGCTCAGTGCTCCACTGGTACTTCAGGTGCCAAAAATCACACAGGAATTTGGGTCATTTCAGACAGGAGGGAGGTATTTGATGACACACAACTAAAAATGTCTTGGCTTAACCAAACACTTAAAAGACAGAAGAAAATATGTTTTAATGTTTATGCTAAAATGAAATTGAGACGATGTTTCTGTATGCTTACAACCAGCTAGACTATCCTGCTGCTCCCTTGAAATGAAAATTCTTAATTCTGAATAAACATGGTCAGTCATCACAAATTCCTACAATTTTAGTGTCCCCCCTGCTACAGGAGCTAACCAACTGCTTTTGAATTATATGTAATATTCACATACATATTCACATACGTATTGCATGAATGTCTCTGAAAGTATATACATACACATGAAGATTATGGTGGTTTGAGTGACAAATGTCCCCCAAAGGCTCAGACATTTGGTTCCCAGTTGGTGTCTCTTAGGAGATACTGAGGAGGACCATGCTTGCTAAAAGAAAGAGGAGCATCCATGCTGGAGTAAGCAGAAGTGCCACTTTCTGTTTGGTCTCTCTTTGTCATATTTGAGTTTGGATATGTGATCTCTCAGCTTCCTGCTCTAGCTGCTATGTCTGTCCAGTGTCATGACTACCTAGCACGACAGACTTCTAGCCCTCGGTAACCATAATACCGAGTGAACTCTCCTATTACCTACCTTGGTCATTATACCTTAGCCCAGCAACAGCGAAGCAAACAAACACAGACATATATGCCTGTGTAAATACCCATTCATGTATGCAGGTGTGTATGTCTGTATATTTATGTATGTGTGTCTGTGTGTGAGCTTACTACATCCATATATAAAATATATACTACTATGCTTGAGAAGGGAAACACTGGCATAACCTCATTCTCTTCACTGTGTTTTTATTTTAAAAAAAATTAAAGTTTTTAACTTGTAAAGATGCTGAGTCTCTCCTAGCAATCGTCTTTTATTACAAAGTAGTTGTGAAGAAACCTATCTAAGAACATCTCCACTCTTAGGAAAAGGGAGACACATTTTTTTCCACACCTACTTAAACAGGAAGAGGACTTAAATAAATGAAACTCATTTACATCAGACCTACACCCAATTCAATACAATTATTTAAGGACATTTCATCACCTAGCCCACTTTTCTGTGTTTCCCAAAATAAAACAGTGGAACTTCTTTAGTTTAGCCATTTTCATAAATACATTCTTTAAAAGTAAACAGTGGCCAGTTTCCTGGATTCTATACTTTGTATCCGAGACCAACCTTAATAAATTTTAGAGCTTATTGAATACTTTGAGCAAAGTTTTGACAGAAAAGATAAAAATCTGTTGAAAACACTCTAATTCTTGTAAGTCCTCTTCTGGCTCTTCATCTGAATATAAGCAAATTTGACAGTCAGCTTTGTGTCTTGTGGCCAGTGCTATACCGCTCAGGATCAAGAGTTGGAAAGTCATTCACTTAAGTTTCTTGAGGTCCATTGTGTGAAAGGCCTTGTACAACGGACCCATGGGAAGCAGTTCATATGAACCTCACTACTGAAGATCTGTAATTATTCTGTGACGCTAGACAAAACGACACCTGAAAAGTACGTCCACACATGCCCCAAACAAAATGTGTTTGTACAGGGGTTTAGCTTTCAGTGTAGAATCAGGGCTGAGCGCCTATAGTCAAGGCACATAGTTCTGTGAGTATCAAAAAATGCATAAAATGTGAGGGAGAGCTAAATTTCTGCAAGATAACAGGGAGGTTCAACATACTTGCTATGTTTTACGTTGGTAAATATATCTTCTGACTGCATTTGATTGCACCCAGTCCCACATTTTTACATGCGAACAAGAAAGATCTGTAGAATGTATTTCAAACTCATTTAATGAAAACGGAAAATAAGGACTCAACAGCAATCAGAGAAAAACCGTTAGTGTAAATAAAAGGCCATCTTAGCTTCTCCAGTATAAACCAAGCTTTTTAAGAGGCACCAAAGTGAAAGGTTGGCTTATTTTACTTTCTTTTCTACTACGTTGACGGTATCCATGTATCATGGCAATATTAACATTCAAATCAATCAGGATGGGAAGAGTGCCATAGTGTCAATTGTGAAAGCTTTCAGAAATTGCATGGGGCAGAGGAAACATGATCTTGCTTCTGGGGTGGCAAACAGCCCACCACCATTAGATAGTTCAAGCGCCATGTCCTGCATCCTGTTAAATGTAACTCAATCAGCTTGACTTTGGCGCAGGGTTTTTATTTTCATCCTGGCGTTCCAGCCCTAAAACATTCTAAAGCTTTTGCTTGTTTAAGGCTTCGACGTGATTATTCTTATAAAATAATTAGTGATATTTGAGCTTCTTTCTGATCGACTCTGTTCAGAGGGAGGTGAAGCAGCTTTCCGTGTTCACTGAATTCACATTCAAAACACTGTGTTTTTGAAAGCCACATAATGGGGTGAATTTAAAGACTTCATGGTTTTTGTTTAAACTATATTTGATCCTGCTACTAACCGCCAGCGATTTTAGAAAGGCTTTTTATGGGTTGTTCTTAGGCATAAAAAACCTTGTAATTTTATTCAGTAGGCAACAAATATGTGTCCATATTTTGTTCTGTTTTTAGGAATTATGATGATTATTAAGAAAAACTAAAAGATCAGCATGAATGACTATCTAAGTCCGGAGATCTGTACCACTCATCCTGTGCTGTAAAATGATACTTTGTGGCAAACTGATACACGGTGTTAAGCACTGTCTTGTATTCTGCCCTGCCTTTAAAGCAGATGCCTGATGGAAGGTGGAAGGACCCCTGTTGGAGCTATCACAGCAGAAATTCCACAGGATGGAAAACTAACTTACTCACCAGCCAATCAGGGTTCCCCAGAGTTGGGAAAACAGCATGAAACAATACATGCTGAACAGTTAAAACACAAAAGAGAGCTATTGACCTACTTGATGTAATGGCATAAAATATAAATAGTAGCAGGAGATAGCCCCTTAATAATTGTACAGGAGTTTCCCCCATTGACCCTAACTTCTCTGCTTCATAAAGTTAAGTATTGTTGGGACTAATTGAGTCCTGGCTTTCAGCTGCTCTTCCCTGCTAGAACCTTCTAATTGAAGTTACTAGAAGCTGTGCCTAGCTTAAAGGATCAGAGGATGGGATTTTCATCTGTTGGCCACTGACTGCAGTGTATTTAACCCTCCATGGTGCTAGTAAAGAGGGGCTTTTGGTACCAGTGTTGGAAGGTCTGCGTGTCGGTCTGTCTCTGCGTGTGTTTCCTCCACCTCCAGCCCCTTGCCCGAAGCTCCCGAACTGGGTTTTAGCGCATAGAGCACAGACGCGGGGGCGCGGTGCGTGGCAAAGTATGTCACTTATCTGGGAAAATAATTTTTCCTGAAACATAAATAAGACTGGGTCATGGGGCCTGTAACTTAGGTTATTAAGAGCCACTCCCACATTGATGATGTAGCCAGTAGTCGTAATGGGTCTTTGAGCAGCTCATGGCTAAACTTAGCAAAAGGAATGCCCTTCTCTCCCAACTGTACAAGCTGCAAAAAGTGGCAGATCACACATCCACATCTGGTCATGGGAGTCACCAGCAATTTGTTAAGTGGTGAAATGGCATTTTCCTATAAACTGCAGCTACCTGGGCTGGAGAGATGGCTCGGAGGTTAAGAGCATTGCCTGCTCTTCCAAAGGTCCTGAGTTCAATTCCCAGCAACCACATGGTGGCTCACAACCATCTGTAATGAGGTCTGGTGCCCTCTTCTGGCCTTCAGGCATACACACAGACAGAATATTATATACATAATAAATAAATATTTTTTAAAAAAACTGCAGCTGCCTGCAGTTGCAAGGCTAGCTAACAAAGCCATGCTTGCTTTCCTGGGTCATGGGATCTGTGCTCACCTCATTACTTGTTTAATTTACATCATCTTAACCTGTATGGTCAAGTAAATCATACATGATATGCAAATTCTTTTGCATTTAAAATGAAACAAGCGAAGGACACATTTTCAGAAATAAAGTTAATAGCAGCCACGATTTTTCCTCATTTCAATAGACTCTGTGGTTTCTGCTGCAGTAATTCTCAAGAACTGTTCTGTAAAAGGTCATATCAGAACCATACTTTTCTTCCCAATCTCCATGTGGTACCCTACCCCACAGGCTATGAGTGCAGTCACACTGCACCTTGCCAGCAAGAGGAAACTAGGTAGGGATGCTAGCGTCATGGCTGTCCTTATATTTGAGATGACAAACATCTGATTTGACATCATGATGGAAGAGGGAGATTAGTGCATTTCTAAGAAAATTTAAATTGATATTATGTCATTAGAAATGTGAGTTTCAATGTATGTGTTTTCATAATTTGTAGTGCCTTCTTTGCAGAGAGTTGCATGAGCAGCATTCTAAAATCTGCTAGTCTGTTTGAGAAAAGATCTCATGTAACCCTTCCAGGACGGCCTGGTACTTTCCATATAGCCAAAGATGACCTTGTACTTCTGCATCCTCTTCCTAAGTTCTGGGATAAGAGGCACATATAATAGGCTACCACACCCATAACACCTCCCTTATGTGGCACTGGAGATTGACCTCTAGACTTCATGTATGGTAGACAGACAGTTTATTGGCTCCGCTAAATCTTTAGGCACATTATTAGTTTAAAATAATAAGAATAACAAACTAAAGAGCTCCACCCCCGCCCTGCTTTTACACTCTTTCCATCCCCTCTTCTGTTGGATTCCCTGAGCTCTGAGGGGAGGGATTTGATGGAGATATGTCATCTAGAGCTATGTGTTCCAAGTCTCTCTGTATAATGCCTGGATCTGGGTCTCTGCATTGGTTCCCATCTGCTGCAGGAGGAAGCTTCTCTGATGACACTGAATAAGGCCCTGCTCTTTGAGTATAACAGCATAGCATTAGGGGTCTCTTCTATTCCTTTTTTTTCCTCTTCCTTCCTTCCCTCTTTTCTTCCTTCCTCTCTCCCTCCCTCCTTCTCTCTTTCCCTCCCTCCCTCCTTAACTCCCTTCCTTTCTTCCTTCCTTCCTTCCTTCCTTCCTTCCTTCCTTCCTTCCTTCCTTTCTTTTTGATGAATAATATTTGGTCTACTCCAGATCTCTGGGCAATCTAGTCTCTGGTTCTTGGTCCTGCAAGCAGTGTCAGGTGTGGGATCTATCTCCTGAAGTGGGCCAAGAATACCAGAAGAATGCAACCCTCTAAATCAATTGACTAAGGCTCATATGAGCTCACAGAGTTTACAGCAGCCAGAGCCTACATGGGTCTGTGCCAGGTCCTCTGCATATATATTATAGCCTTTGGTTTTAGTAGTTATATGGGACTCTAGATTGTGTGAATAAGTATATCTCTGATTCCTGTGCTTTCTCCCGGGGCTCTTTTCTTTCAATTGGTTTGCCTTGTCCAGCTTTGATGTAGCTGTTTTCTTTTATCTTACCATATTTTATTTTATTTTATTATATTTTATTTTATTTTGATATTTTATTTTGATAAAAAAAAGGGCTGCAGTGTTAGGAACGTTGAGGACCACTGATTTAAAGGAATGGGATGACCCCAGCTAAGACCCCAAACAATAGTGGAGAGGGTGCCTGAACTGGCCTTCCCTTGTAATCAGATTGAGGACTACCTTAATTGTCATCATAGAATCCTCATCCAGGAACTGATGGAAGCAGAAGCAAGGATCCACAGCTAAGCATTGGACCAAGCCTCTGGAGACCAGTTGAGGAAAGTGAGGAGCAATAATATGAACAAAAGGGTCAAGACCATGATAGGGATACCAAACAGCTGACCTGAGCTAGTGGGGGCTTACTGACTCCACACTGATAGCAAGGAAATCTACATAGGACCAAACTTGACCCTCTGAATGTGGGTGACAATTGTGAGACTTTGGCAGCCTCTGGGGTCACGGGCAAAAGGACCAGGATTCATCTCTAGTGCTTGAACTGGCTTTTTGGAGTCCATTCTCTTTGGAGGGATACCTTTCTCTGTCTAGATATAGGGGGTGAGGGCCTTGGTCCTGCCTCCAAGTGATGTGTCAGACTTGTTGGCGCCGCATGGGATGCCTAACCCTCTCTGAAGAGTGGATGAGGTGGGAGGGGGAAAGGTGAAATGGGAGGAAAGGAAGGAGTAGGAACTGATATACGTATATAAAATGAGAAAAGATCATTTTAAAAAAATAACTATTTTTTTAAAAAATGGATTAGAACAGCAGCTAATTCTATAGTCTACATTCTAATGCGTGAGACCATAAAAGCTAATATAATTAAACTTGCAAAAGGACAATGTTTATGAAACGATTTATTAAAGTTGTGAAATGTATAGGATGTAATATTTTCAGTGTCTGACATATATCCCCTGATTTTATTAGTTAGTTAACTAATGAATTCATTAATTGAATACTAGATACTATTTATCCAGTGTCAAATACTCTTTTTAACATATAAGAGAAGCTAGTTTGTGTTCTTGAAATCATAGATAACTAAGAAAATCTATGATATAAGTTAATATGGATAATAATAACCTATGCACTCAGCATCATAAAAGCCTAGGACAAAGGAGCTTCCAAAATATTTGTAATGCCTTGCTGAAAATGATGCAAAATTTTATCTTTGAGTGTAGAAGATCTTCTATCCCAAGTCCACAATGCAAATTTAGCCATAGGAATATTCATTTCAGGTGACACACTGGCTAGGAATCAGGAGGAACTCATTAAAACATATGAAAGCTCTCTCTCTACTGAACGTTTTCTACTATCATAGGGAAGGTATGTCCCAAGGTAATGAGAACAGATATAGGAAAAGGTGAACTAGTATAGCATAGGAAACTATTAAAAATGAAACATGGTTAAAAAGCTTGTTTCTAGGTGATCTGTGTGACATGCTACATTAGGAGTACATGTCATTATCCTCAAGAGCCTAGAAATTGGTTCTAGCCATCATGACTGGCACTTGGTAGTGAATGAATGAATAATCACTAAAGAAACCATGTGAGAAGTGAGGCAAATGAATTGTTTTTCATTGTTATTGGGTTGAGGATGAAGAACTGTGTACAGAATTGTGTCTCCTCAATCAAGTTGGGTCCGTGGAACTGTACATTGTTACAAGAACTTACAAACTCACACCATAAGATCAAGGAACAGGCTGCCACATTTAGCTTGGTTAATTCAGTTTTGCAAGAATTTCTCTTTTTTTTTTTCACTTGGGATTGAATTAGGTTTCATGATATCATTGAACTTACAGTGGTTAATGTAAAAGTCAGTGTGACATTACAAAATTAACAGATTCTTCTAAATGCCTCACTTTCATTATCAACAAAGTTGACTGTCTTCAGCATGTACCTTGTAATGTTCCAAAGCATAAATATACTATGGAATGACGAAAATGTAGCTAATTACTATGCACTTTACTCCAGAGTTATTAATTTTGTGGTGAGAACAAGTTATAGCCATTATCTACACAGCTTTCAAAGTGTGACGTGTTATTAGCTGTAGTCATGGTGTTGTATAGGTCTACCAAAAATGTCTAATGTCTCATCTATGGAAGTTAGAATTATGCCTCTCATTTCAAAGTGCAGAGAGGGAGAAACTAAACAAAATGTCTTCCTCAGACCTCTCCCCTCAGGTCTTGGAAATCTGTGCAGAGGGAGGAAGTGGTGGGAATCTTGTAAGAGTCACAAAGAACGGATGGCACCAAGGAAACGCAAAGGGATTGACTCACATGTGAGCTCACGCTGCGACAGCACTCACAGGGCCTGCACAGGTTCAGGTCAGATGGACTCCCAGTGCAGACAGGGGGAAGTGGACATAGGCCCCATCACTAACCCAGAAACAACCTCCAATGACAACTGCTCACGAAGACAAAATCAGTTTTCTCGCATCGCAGAGAGTTTCTTTCACTGGTTGCATAAACCACACTTCCGGGCTAGGCCCCATGTCCAGCAAATAGATGGGTCAACACAAAATGAATGTAATGGGGTTGTGTAGATTTTTGTTTCTTTCTCTTATTGCTTTGTTTGGACATGTTTTTCTTACTATGCCTTTGCTTGTATATTATCATTTTAAATTGTTTGTGTGTGTGTGTGTGTGTGTGTGTGTGTGTATATTTGCTTTTACTTTGTTGATTTTTTTTCCTGTTTTGTTTGTTTTTGAAGCCATAGAGAGAGAGAAAGGAGGCCACGAGTTGGGTAGGTGGGCAGGTGGAGAGGACCTAAGAGGAACTGGGGAAGGCTAAACTTGATCAGAATATAACAAAATATTTTTAATAAAAGAAAAAAAGCACATTATTTAACATCATAAGTACGTAAATAAACTAGTGCTGTCCTTACGCCAATGGCCATGATACGTTAGTTCACTAGCAAAGCTTCAGTTGAGATAATACAATTAAAAACTATGTAAGGAAACAATTGTACATTGCAGACATCATTTTTGTCTCAAAGAAGGATTATAAAATTCAGATAGAAATTGTTGGGTTTTTTTAAGCTCCCTAAGTCTCTTAAACCACCTGTAAATTTGAAGAGAAACAATCCAGAGACTAGTCATGGTTTCACCTGAGTCCCCAGCTCAACCCTTTCCTCCAGAACCTGTCCCTTGCAGAGATAGAAAGCTAGAGATGGGATCAAGTTTCTTCCCCTGAGTCAGCTGGGGAAAAGGAAAGAGAATGAAACCATGTCAATTGACATTCTTTTCAGGGCTTAATTTTATGGATACCCACTAAAGAAAAGGGGGAAATTGAATTTTCTTCACAAATCCTCGTGAATAACAAAAACACTGCTAAATAATAAGCCAGGTCTTTTTTAATCTCTCCGGTAAACTGGCAGCTGCCCTGGTAGGTGCGGCAGTGACAGAGCCCTGGGTTATAACTCTGCCTCATAGCTCAAAAGAAAATAAACAGAAACAACACCTAACCCGTGGCAAGACCTGGGACAGGTCAGATGGTGATTTTTTTGTTGGCGACGATATGCAATAGGAAAGGAGAGGCATACATAACCTTTTCCTTTCTACCTGTTACAGTTTGGAGGACTGTGGTCCTGGAAAGACAGCTGCACGGCCATTTTGCCACCACTCCCGGGAAACAGTTGATTTCGCCATTATAACAAACTCTCCCTTTTGCAGAGGCTTGGATCTGTTGAGGAGTTTCTGTTCCCTGTCTTTATCAATCTCAAACTACTGTAAAACGTTTCAATTCGCCCCCTCCCCCCAAACAAAGATTGAAGCAGGCTCCCATCTGAGGCGCATCTTTTTTGCTCAGAGCCTAGCAGAGAAACTCTGCGTCTCCTTTGCCTGGGTCAGGGTTGCCAGCGTCTACACTTTGAATGTTTAAGGAGATTCAGAAATTTATGTATTCCGTGAGCAAGCACGTGATGTGCCTCTACTGGAAGCAAATAGCTCATAACTTCATATCCTGAAACTCTCAGGAGCAAGCCTGCCCTTGTCATTTGGGTTCTGCCGATGGCACCCATTTTCCAGCTCACTGGGGAGCCTCTGCTAATCACTGGTAACAATGGGGCTTCTGTCTCACTTGAAAACTTTCTTGTCCCCTTTCAGTGGCGATGGAGACAGTCACTAAAACCACCGGTGGCAGGTATTTGTCCTGTCTGCTTGCTTTTAATATGCTCATATTAGAAAACACTTCATTCATGGTCTAGCAAAGAGGCAAGAGAGATGGCAAACAAAATGGTGAAAAGAAATGCCATTTTTAAATATTTTAAAATGCTAATATACGATGGGCTCAGATAATAAAATTAAAGAGACTGTGGGAATGAAAACATCCTAAAATAATTTTGAAAACAGAACAAGCATTCAAACATTTCTCTAAGACTAGGTTTAAACACTTTGGGCGATTTCGACACAAATCCTAACTTCAGCTTATTTTTCTAGCCACCTCTTCCTTCCCTCCTCACGCATAATAACTAAACTAACAAAACCCACCTGCTTGTCTCACTAAACAAACTCTCAAGGAGGGAGATGGTCACCCAGTACACATTTTCGCCATGACTTTTGACTGCTCTAATTATCTGTGTTTTCTTACAATCCCAAATCACAGTTAATCTAATCCTTGGCCAGTGTCTCACCTCCTTCTGCATTTGATCTAATATTTATTACTTCAGTCAGTTTGCAAAATGAGTGCTTTTTCAACCGGTCACAAATTAAACCCAGAGTGAAGAGAAGTTGATTCTCCTGCATTTGTATTCCCAGGGCATTGGCAGGGAGGGAGGAGTTAATGCCTCTGTAGAGCTGAATTCCCTTTGCCTTTACCAATTCCTTCTCTGCTCATACTCCCGCATGGTGCTCATGCTAAAAGCACTCATAAGGGCCAGATTATGCAAAGTGTAACTTAATTTCTGAGGCATTGCTTTTAACCCGCCACTCTGGGTTCCCATCCATGACTGGTAATTCTTAAGTAATGAGCAGTTTTGAACAGAACTTATAAGACAGCAAATATTTAGTTTGGAAAGCATCCCAATTAATAGGTGTTTTCTAAACTCCTGAAGCATTCTTTTTCACCAACACAATTTTCTCTGAAACAAAGGAAGTTCAAATTCCCAGTTCTAGAAAAAAATATCCATTAACAATGAATTTCAACCTGGGAACAAGAAGGGCAGTGTTTAACTATGGCATTTCCTTCAACTTCGATGATCATGAGATTCTCAGTGAATAATGAAGCAGTCTCTTGAAGAAGAGAAAAACAAAAAAGAGATGCTAGCTAATTATTTTAAAAAATAGAACTCAATCAAAAACACCTTGGGAAGAATAGTAAAATTTGTGTGGTTGGATGTTTTTATTTAGTCCCTAGTTAAATAATTTCCCTTAAAGATGTTGTGAATTCCTGGTCATGAGTTCATTTTAAGGGGGAAGTGATCACGACGAAGTGAGACTCACCATTCCCTTGTTCCATAAAATCTGTCCGAACTTCAAGTCTATTTTACCCATTCTGAACGGCCCCTTCAAAACAGACACAAGACAGACCTAAGAAGAACATCACTCCACAAAAGATATTTTAACAAGGACCCTCTGTAGCTATCTCTGGAGTCTTTAAAGAAAAGATAAGAGTTACCTAACTTCTTATGAAGTTGAAAGTACGGTTTTTCTGGAAAATCAAGTACAACACCCAGAAAAGCTTCATTCCTCCTCCTCTTTCTCAATCTGGAATGGGGTGAGGCGAAAAGCCACTGAGTTGTTTGGTGAAATAAACGCAAGATCGTCATCATAGGAAGCCTGCGAGCAAACGAACAGGTGGCAGCCCTTGCAGTCGGGAGCCGGAAGTGTGAGAAGTTTCGGGAAATCCGTTGTAAATAGAATTCATTGTAGCCCAAGACGTAGGCTGGATAGCTGAGTACAGTGGCAATAGGGCACTTGGTGGGAAATGCAGAGTATTTTTACCATACTTTAAGGATCAGCATTGAAAGATCAATACAGTACTCCTGACTTTTAGCTGCAGGAATGAATGCGGAAAAATCAGAGTTTTGTTGGTGCATGCGACAGGTTCAGTCAAGCCATGCCTTAGGCCACAAGTTCTGTTGTCGTGACTCAGAATCCTCATTGTCACACCTGCAGCTACGTCCTTATGGCTCTGACAAACTTCTACATAGTTACACTCCCAGTCTTGCTTCTGCTTTTGCTAAGAAGAGGGCTTAAAGGTAATTATCTCTCCGGAGGAGGGAAGTATATAAAAACAAATGAAGACAGCAACTGCACTGAATCCTGCCCAAGTCTGCTGAGATCAGAGCAGAAATCTAAGACCCCAAAGGTTTTTTCATGTTTTCCAAAGTTAATTGCATCAACGTTTTGAGACTAGGGCTGTTGTAGAATGAACTTCTTTGTGTATCAAATTCCAGACATCAACTTTGGTATAAATTATTTGTTCTGTCAAACTCTGCAATGCTTTTCCATTGTGTTCACGTTCTAGGGAACTGTCCTTTCTTTAGAATCAATATGGGTTCTTCTTGTCAATGAATCTTACTTATTATCCTTACTTATTAATCTTACTTATTTAAACACACACACACACATTTTCAAGATTAGACTCTGAAAGGCAAAATGGATACACTTCAATTCATCCTCTTCTACAAAGATGAACTTACCTTTCTGCTCTGCAGAAGAAACACGGTAGAAATATCTCAATGCACTGAAAAACAGATTAAGTAGAAAGGTGAAATGCTTAAAAGTGCTAGCGGTGGTGTTTGGCTGGGGTAATTCGCTATTGGAACCCTCTAGATAATCCCAAAGTGGCCTGAATTCCTTTGCAGGATGAGTGTCTATAGAGGCAGACAGAAAGCCTCTTGTCGTTTGTAACCTTAATCCCCTGCCAAAGCATGAAAAGTACTCGGGATAACAAGGATGGGATCACTAAAATCAACATGATTTTGGAGTTTATATTCTTAACAATGCTAACTGATCAATAGGCTTTCAGGAACTGACAAATACAATAAGATGTGTTTGACAAATCAATCTAGTGCAGTGTAGAGTGTAGACACCACCCTCCCACCCCTCCCCCCCCCCCCCCCCCCCCACTCCCCACCCCTCAACCCCCCAGACCCCCACCCCCCTGCTGAAATCCTCCTCCTGAGTCTACATTCACTGGGTCAGGGGAGAATGTTGTCTACAGACAGTATGAGAGCTATCATGGCGATGCTTAGATAACTTTTATGAGCACTTTCAACAGTGTTTGTGTTTTTGATTGGGAGACTAACCCTCCTTTTTCTGCCGAGGAACATCAATATCATCAAACAGGGATTCTCTTCTGGGTTTCCAAGTGTTTAGATGTAGGGGTCGAAAAGGGAGAGCAAAGAAGGTCACAGGAAATATTGAGGGTGTTCTCTTCTAACTTTTATACAAGTCTTACCCAAATCCTATCATACCATTAGACTTCAGGACTCTTGAAAGAAAAGTAAAAGAAAATTTAGACACCAGAGAGAGAGCACGCCTTTCTGTTCTGTTTCTTAATGAGGTTCAACAGGGCTTTGAATACATGCTTGTGTCCCACAGACAACAGAGTTACCCCTCACCAGCTCATGGCGACACAGGAACACGCTTTTCTTTTCATTTTGGTCCTTGACACTCAGCAGGGACTTTTGTGAACTTTGTCATCTTCCTCTGCCCTTGAAGCCAGCACTGGGGAAGTGGATCTAATTAATGTGAGGTGGGGCGGTGGAAGAGTCAGCTGGGCCACTGCCTTCCAGGAGCTGCAGAACCACCGGCATTTTTAAATTTGGAGTATCCTTTCGCGAATCCCCTGTTGTAATTTATAATTCTCAGTGGACCTATATTTGTCTTGAACTGATCGTTTATATAGGCTTTCCAAGGAATTTCTTCACTACACTTGTAGAGCAGGGGAAGGAGGTGGCTGAACCCAAGGGGGGCTGAGTGGAGGCGGGAATAATCTCTAAGGAGGCTTTAAAACCTTCCCTGGTTAAAGTTACTCTGATGAGAGGGAGACACACACACACACACAC
The DNA here is from genome assembly GCF_903992535.2 of Arvicola amphibius. Classification (NCBI taxonomy): domain Eukaryota; kingdom Metazoa; phylum Chordata; class Mammalia; order Rodentia; family Cricetidae; genus Arvicola; species Arvicola amphibius. The sequence continues at coordinate 15,490,101 of NC_052064.1, forward strand.
ACACACACACACACACACACACACAGCACAAGTTCAGCGAGACTGTAATAATGAGCATGGACTGTAAATTCTGTAGGTAGCCAAATTCGATTTTTAAAAAAAAAAAAAAAATCACAATTGCTCCCCAAAATGGCTATAAAACAACGCTAGCCTCGGGAGGTAAATTTATAGCCCCATGCCTCTCCCAGGCACGCCGGAGGGTTCTGCTCCCGGCTCTAATCTCTGCGAGATGTTTTTTGCATGTGTTGTGTGACAAGAAGGAAGGGGAGTGGGTTGAGCTCGCTCTTCTCCCATTGTCAGCGCGTCTAGTGAGTGTTGGGAAAACCTGTCCGCGGGATCCTGTGTCATCTTTCCCTGCCTGTGCACAGGAAAAGTCCGCGCTGCTCAAGGCTGCTCGCTCCCCCTTGCTCTCTCGCTCTCTCTCTCTCTCTCTCTCTCCCTCTTTCTCTGTTTCCCTTTCATTCTGCTTCCTCGGAGCCGAATGAAGCAGAGAGAGGGAGCAGGATTAGAGTCTGCCACCGGCTATCAGCGGAGCTGAGATAAAAGGAACGGCTTCTTAAGCGCCACTGCCGCAGCCCTTGTTAATTTTTTTTTTCTTCTTTCCACACAACAGTTGTGCCTCATTATCCGGTGCCTGGCTCGATTTTTTTTTTTTTTTTTTTTTGAGGGTTTGAAGTTTCTGTGATTCCGTGACTGTTACAGAAGAAGAGACGTTAGTGTTGCCATGAGGTCTTGATTGTCTGCATTTATGAATGAAACTGACCTAAATCACCTGTTACCTCCAGTTTCCAGATTGTTTGAACTTCTCTGGCCGCACAATACAGGAAGGAAGGCTGCAGCAGCCCAGGGACCTCCAGCGTCTGCAGCATGGGCTGGTTCGCTGGGATTGCCTGTCTTTTCTGGGGTGTATTACTTACAGCAAGAGCAAACTATGCAAACGGGAAGAACAATGTGCCAAGACTGAAATTATCGTACAAAGGTAAAGCTTTCTTTTTCTTTTATTTGACTAGATTTATAGTGCCCCCTCCTTTCTTTCCTTGAACTCCCAACACTAAACATCAAACCTTTAGATTAACCTGGGAAATCCGTGTCATTCGGTCAAAAATTTCTGTGAAAATTTAAACACTTTCTCTTAAACAACAAAAAAGCATGCCTTCTGTTTGATGTGTGACAACTTAAAAGCAAACAAAGAACATTTAATCACGGTGAGCTGTGTGCCTGCTCCGTGCATGCTGATTTGAGTACCTTCTGATCATGCTATGTGCTCTTCATTCTTCTCACTTTACTTCCATTTAAAATATTTTTAAAGAACGGTTAATGCAAAAAAATGCTTTTTTTTTTTTTATAGTCATGCCTCACCTATAATTACCATTACAGTGAACAGTATCTTCGTAGTTGCGGGCACTAAATGGTTAATCGCCATCATGAATATTCAGTTTGTTCAAATCTGACACTCAGATGCTCACCATAAGCAGTAGATCATGGTTTGCCAAGAGACTAGAAACTGGAGGGAACAGGCTAGTTTTTCCACACTATGTTATGATGGTGAAAAGATTGTATTTCCCTAATTGGTGTAAAACTAGCCTTTGAAATATAATGATATTTAATTCCATATGTAGTTAAGTGAGAATTACAGAGATGTAATTCTCTAGTGACACAGCTAATTATTTGAACTTCTCTTTTAAGAAGTATAAATTTATAAAAGAAAACCCTGCTAGGTCACACGATTTTTTTTTTCTGTTACAGATTCGTGTGTGTGTTTGTTTTCAGATGACAATTTTAAAGAAATATTTGTTCTGAATTTGTTTGGAGAGATTTCAAAGACTGATGTGTAGAATAATGGCAAAGCAATTCCTAAAGTGTGTGTGTGTGTGTGTGTGTGTGTGTGTGTGTGTGTACACAAAACTTTTAGTGGCAGGGGGTATTTCTCTAACTCGGGTGTTATTAAATGGAGTTTAAGATTAAACCGTTTTAACTTTGTATAGTTTAACTCCCCAAGGTGCTGATTTCCTATGATTCTCGGATTTCTTGAGTTGGGGGTGGGGCTCTGAGTAGCTTCTACCTCTGCCATATATTTAGCTTATATGGTACATGAAGAGTATTGGCTATTTCTAGAGACATTTCCTTTTTGTACACGACTGACTGATATAAAGAAAAATGTATTTCTAATTTTCACATGATGGGGGACAACTTTTCTGAGTGCTTTATCATGAATCGAGAGACCAATTAGGAGAGACGCATAATTTTCACACTATGCATGAGAAAATTAAACACCTATTAATGTGTGTATTTGAATTCAACTTAAGATAAAATACTTTGACTTAGAAAATTATTTTTAGTATAGTATTTCTTTAAGCACCTCATTACATACATGTAGGTTCAATGCAAGATAAGCAGTTGCATTAGGTCATCAGTATTGAAAAATCATATAACATCCACTAAATATTTTACTAAGTCTTTGTTTCTGTATAATAAAAATAGTGAAATTGCTTGCATAGTATGTTAAATAATCTACGATTTTATTGTTCTTTGATCTGTATTATTGAGAAGACACCATCAAGTTATCTTTAGACTGATAGCTTATTTTAGTCACGTTTATATTCTTCATAAGTTTTATATTCAACTTTAGTTTTAAAAAAATGTAATTCTCAGGTTTGGATTTCTAAGATGCCGAATGGGTGCATACTATAATTTGATATTAGCAAATTTGAAATAATAAAATGTCTTTTAAGAATCTAATAGTCTTAAAAACAATTTTCTAATTGCCGAATAGCTATAAAATAAAATCAAAATTTATTCTGTTTCCCTTACTTAGTGAGACTTTTATTTCCTTACCATTAATTACTCTCAATCAGAGAAGAGGCACCTGTCACGTCTATGCATTCAAATCATGTAAATAGTGGAACTCAACCTGTTCTTTGTTATAGACATATGTTGAAACTTGTCTGATGAGGGCTGTATACATTAACAAGATATATACATATATATGGTACTGTCTCTACAAGTCTTATAGTTGTTAGCTATGGTATCCAGCATAATGCTTGTGTTTTCCTTTAAATCTAAAACTCCTCTACACCTCTCTGACAATTCTATTCATAGACCAAGAGCTTGGCAGTTTGCTTTACTAAACTGTGAAGTGGACAACAGCAAGGAAGAAGAGGCAGGGTTCCAGCACCTTCTCTTCTGTCATTTGACTGGTGTGTCATTACCTTTCCTGTCCTTACAGGCTTGTTTTGCCAAAGCACATGCCTGATAATCAATTGTCAAGACCTTGCCTCTAACTGTAAGAGAGATCTTATTTAAATCTGCTTCTTTTTCCCCGACTTAATTAGATGTCAAACACAGTTAAAATATCTGCTGCCTTGCTCTTAAAAATATTGCAGCATGACTCATGAAGAGTTAAATCCCTGCCAACCTTAATTTCCCATGGTCACTTGTCTTCAAAGATCCACCATTAACTCTCTCTTTGCTCAGGTTGCCAAGATGAATTTTCAGGCAATCAGTGAGCTTGCTTTCTCCCTTGTCATCCTGCGTGGTAGGAGATGAAAGAGATTTGATACGTTAAAGCAAAGGGAGCACCAAGGCTGCTTCTGGGATGGATGTGCTTACATAGCTAATAAGGCACCTCTACTTTCTAGGAAAAGGAACTGAATAGATGTTTTCAGAACCATCTGGAGAAGTGATAATATTAGAAAAATGGGTATGCTGGCTTCTCCTCTGAACCAGCCTGATTTAGAATCCTTGTGGGGGAAGAAAATGTGAGAAGTCTGTAAATCTCAGCGTCACATAGAAAGTATTCTCAAGAAGCATTCATGCAAGGGATGCTTTTGCCTTCCTTGAGTATGCCAACAGCAACTGACTAAATGTTCAACCCCTCCCCCCACTTTTAAATCCATACATGATTGTCTACTTCCTCTGCAAAATTAGTCACATTTTACTCCTCTTATGAAATACTAAGAATACGATCTTTCATTTGGGATGTGTGGTTCAATGGAATCTTCAGAAAAAACTGGGTGAATCCCAAAAAGTGTGGAGGGCAAGGAGGGGGGGAGATTGGAAGTTTTAAACAAGTAACAAATGTTCCATCCCTCAACGTAAGTTTTTTTTTTTTTTCCAGTATGCAATGTGCCTGAGATTCAGAAGAAATCAAAGACACATGCAAAAATCAGTATGATAGTGTCTGGTGAATCCAAAGGTTAAAGCAATGATTTTAACCTTCCCTTCAGAGGGAGGACTGAGTAAACAGCACTTCAGTACAAGGGTGGGAATTTCCAAGACCTTTTCCTTATCTGCTCACATTTTTCTCTTCTCAGAATCAAGGTGGTTAGTTATTGGGAAGGTGAGATTATCCAATAAATCAAAACTTGTATGTATCTTTATGATATTACAAGTCAACTTTCACTCATTAAAATTTTAAACAAATTTTTTCAAAGTGTCTGTATCTTTTGCTCTATATGTTATGATTACATTAACATAAATTAATATGATTGCTGGCGTATCCAGCTTTACTTCTCTCTGTGTTGCCGTGGAAAGAACATTTACAAGAGAAAAAGTAATATATGACCTAGGTGTGTGGCTACTCCCATAAATAAGCCATTTTTACAAATAAGCCCTCATATCTGGTATTGACACTTACTGTTGCATAAAGAAGCAAAATGTGAAAAATTTAAATTTTAATGGTAAAATTATTTTAAATGACATATTGCAAAATGCATATCTAATATATAAATATTAGAGCAGTAGTTCTCAACCTATGGGTTTGGCTGCTTTGAGCATCACACACCAGAATCCTGAAGGTCAGATGATCATATGACTCTCAACGGCAGTGAAATTACAGATATGAAATAGCAGCAAAATAATTGTGTGATTGGGGTTCACCATTACATGAGGAATTGTATTAAAGGGTCACAACATTAGAAAGGCAGAGTACCACTGTATTGAAGTATTTTATATACATATTTGTATATATTAGAATAAGATCCAACCTTCTAAATTCTATTCAAACATTTCAAGTAGCTCTTAAGTATGTAGTCGCATGGTGTGCGATTTAGCTTACACTAATAAACCCCTCACAGATAAAATGCATATAGAACTGTGCATACTCAATACACAGAGGCACACACCAATGTACAGGATCACAGGGACAAATTCTTTTTATAGTTTTCTCAAATTATCACCTCACGTTTCTGGGTCTTTGGCCTGCTGAGTCTTACTTAAAATAATCTTTTCTCACCAAATTTTATTTCCTTCCAAATCATATTTTGATTGTGATGTTTTGAATTTAAGGTGACGAAAACTAGATTTTTGACAAATCCATTCAAGAGGTATGTCCTGAAAACATCATGAATGGTGAAAACCCTGTAAGACACAAACATATCTTGTCATTCAACTCTGGTGACATCAAAGGAAAGTTCCTGAAACGCTCCAACTTGTGGCCTTTCTGTAAAGTTGCCAAGCAGATTGACCTTTGAAGTGAGAGAATATACAATCCAGACTATAGGAAATAGAAAACCACTGGGCTGTGAAATCATTTCATAGATGCCTATAACCTAACAACTTGTAATAGTTAAGCCTAAAGTCTGAATGGCTTGGAACTGTGATTTCTGACTCTGTCATCTTGGGTGTAAACAATAGGAGTATTCTAGTAATTTAGTGAACTCAATAGACATAGGTCTGTGGCATCAAGTATTCTTTGTTTTCTGATATTTATCGCAATATAATTGACAGACAGTACAATTTAAGATCATTTGTACCTACCTAAAACATAAACTTATATTTTAGAAGTATTCAACCATTCAGGGATAAATTTGAACTGAATTAAATGAAATGATTGCCTACATCCCTATTTGACAAAAACAAAGTTTAAACTGTTGCTGCAGGAATCATTAGTATGAATATATGATTGCCTTATAGACCAAATTTTGTATCATATTTCCGGATGTACACTTAAAAATCCTATAATTTAAAATTTTCATCAATGTTAAAGGTGAGAAGATTTGTGGTTTAATTTCTTACCCAGATTTTCTCATTTAAACATCCACGTATCACAGCTCGAGAGGTCTTTTAAGTCGACATTCAAGACTTGCTTAAAATTTCACTTTGAATTTAAGACTTCTAAAGCTACCACTTTTAAAACAAATTAGGGGTTGATCATTACCTAGCAGTTTGAATTTACTGAGTTCTCATACTATATCCTGACAAGTTACACTTAGCAAACTTCATGAAAGAAGTCCAGAGTCACGTGATCCATACCCAGCAAGTCATGCGTTAGCCTCCATACCTACGTCCGCACTGGGCTGAGTTTAACGCTTGGGATAAAGCTGATTTGGAAAAGATCAACTAGTAGTTGTAAACCAAAGTTAGAACAAGTGAGACTCTAAATGGCTTTTACCCCTTTCTGACTTCTAAGGTGCTACTTACAGGAACTGCCAAGATTTGCAGTTCTAGGCTCCCACTAATAGGTGGCAGTAGTAATTTGTGACAGCTCTTTTCCTTAGTTCGGAACAGGCAGGCTGCGAGGATAAATACACACAGAGTAACGGTGTAAAGGCCAAGCTTTAAAAAAAAAAAACACAGAGTCGTGACATGGGACATGCACTAAACAGGAGCCTCGGTGGTGGTAGAATTTACTAAGGATTTGACGTGTTCTTCAGGGCGAACTTAGTAGCGCCCTCCCCCTCACTAAAAAGTGAGTGGCTGTACGTAAGAAAGAAATGAGGACATTTTAATTTAAGTGACAATTATACAAAAATGTATCCATAAAATGTGAAATTAGCCAGAGATAAACAACCTAAAAAGTAAAATAGTGATAACAGGCGAGAAAGATTAGTGTGGGGCAGTTGTATATGTGTATGTTTAATGTGTGTGTGTATATATATAAAATTTACAAATGTACATGATTTGAATCATAAAATGTGCTTCTAGGGAAGAATGAGCCTGCCTGTGGCACATTATGGCCTATTATTTATAATTAGGAAATAACTAGCTGAGACTATAAAGTAATGTTTAGAAAACTACAGTTTAGTTTTAACGTAATGACTTCTCTATTTTTTATTGTGTTTTCATCTATTTTACAATCAAGCATATGGAAGAGCTGGTAATTCTATCTAAAACAAATAGGCCTCAATGTCTCCAGCTACTATCTCTTTCTGTTGCCAAGACATAAACATCTGTATAAATAGGGAATTCACACACCATTCCCAAACAGTAAAAAAGCTGGACTCTGTCAAACCCAGGATAAGAAAATACACAATTTATACTGAACTAGAGAAGGAAGATAAGCAAAAATAAAATTCTGTTGATAAATAGAAGGAATGACTAGCTCTATTTTCTACAATCTTAGTGGAAAGCAGAGGAGGATCCCTAACTCGGTGAGCCTTGCAGGGTTCTGAATGAGTCGCTAAGCCCGTGTCATTAGGTGTCCCTTGCTTAAATGTGGCATGGGGAGCAGTGTAGAGCAAACTTTCGAGTGACAGTACATAGTTGCAATCTCAAATTTGTCTATAGATAAATTACATCACGACCCACTTGAGGGTTCATAAGCACACTAAAGAAATGCTGTTGAATATGTCAAATGAGTACTTACTTCTGCCAAAGTGCTTGCATGAATCATCTTGATTGTGCCAACACTGTGCAGCTTGCAAGGCTAGATGTTACTCGTTGGTGTTTTTAATCTCTTCTGTGTAAGAACAGAGTCACTCACTGTGGATTGATTTGGTACGTTAATTAGATGCCACCCTTTGTGGTCTACTCTGAAGTATGGACTTCAGATAAAATGCAATCCCTTTGTTATATATAAAGAGTGTGAATGGGTAGCCAGCGGCTTGAACAGTATGGTGGTGCTGGGTACTTTTAATTGCTGAGTAGACCTAATAACCTACAATCACCCGAGGAGAGTCTCTTTGGTTTTCTGAGACAGGGTTTCTCTGTGTAGCCCTGAGTGGTCTGGAGCAAGTTCTGTAGACAAGACTAGAATCAGACTCAGAGACCCATCTTCCTCTGCCTCCCTAGCACTAGGATTAAGAAGAATTGCCTACACTGAACTGGCCTATGGCATGTCTACAGATGATTCTCTTAATGACGTTACTGGATGTGGGATGACCCAGCTCACTGTGGGTCTATAGAGGATTCTCCTAATGAAGTTACTTGATGTGGGATGACCCAGCTCACTGTGGGTAGCATCATTCTGTAGGCAAGGGATCCTGAACTACATAAGATGGATGAAATTGAGTTGAGCAGAAACTAGCAAGAAAGCAGGTGAGCATGTCTGCATTCATTTCTTTCGACTCTTAACTGCAGATGTTATATGGCTATTTGAATTCCCTGACTTGTTTCCCCCCCAAATAATGGACTTCAGCATGGAATTGTAAGGTGAAATAAATCCCTTCCTTCCCAAAGTTGCTTTGTTTTCTTCCCCCAGCGGATTTTAGCACACCAATAGAAAGGAAACTAGGACAATGTCATTATCGAGAAGTAAGGGTTGAGCTAGTGTCTAGGGTAGAGTGGTGGCTTATCCAGATCAATGGCTCCGCTGGGCGGTGGTGGCGCACGCCTTTAATCCCAGCACTCGGGAGGCAGAGGCAGGCGGATCTCTGTGAGTTCGAGACCAGCCTGGTCTACAAGAGCTAGTTCCAGGCCAGGCTCCAAAGCCACAGAGAAACCCTGTCTTGAAAAACCAAAAAAAAAAAAAAAAAAAAAAAAAAAAAAAAAAAAAAAAAAAAAAAAAAAAAAAAAAAAAAACCAGATCAATGGCTCCTTATCACCTATACTGTGGCATCTCCAACCATCCTTCTTCTTCCCTTGTCTTGATGTCCAACCACAGAATACCAGTCCTTGCTCCAGCAGTCAGCTCTTGCTCCTGAGCACCTGCATTTTCAGGAGAGTGACTATGCTGGGAAGGAATGACAAGAATCTACAGAATGCATCTTCACTTCTTGGTTTACCTCTTGGGTCTCAAGTAATTGAGAAGACAGCAATTTCTTAGGCTGCCTAAGATTTCTTCAAACTGATATTTGTCCTCTAATTAAATTTATAGACGATTGTGGAAGATTCTTAAAAACTGACAGCAGAGTAGAAATATCAGGAAGGGACAGTTGCACAGCTACCCTTTATATACAGGGCATAGCTACTAAATCTTAAGAACTCAGGTAAAGCTAAAATAAATTTGTTCACACTTGAGGCTTATCCCAAGTATAAGGCTGGCTTTGGCTAGACGCAATGGGTATCCTGAATTTCCAGGTTCTAATCTTCAAACCTGAAGACTTGAGCAAATAAACTTGCTATGTTTTTGTCATCATCGTGTATGAGTTTGTTTAAAGGAAACACATTTTCCTCAGCTCTGGAAACTTCTTGTTCACAAAGATCAGTGACTGAGATTTCTGACACTCTATTTGGCAGATGCACATACAGGGTCACAGGCTAGCTGTTCTATTTCTGTAGGAGTGAATTGATCTGGGGAAAAATAACTTAGAATGGCTTCTAAAGAAGATGGCATGACATTTCTATGGATATATCTATGGTGATTCTGAACTGTAGTATGAGGAAATCAGTCTCGAATGACCAGAAAGACATGAAAAGGCAGAAATGAGGTCTGGAGTCATTACCACCATTCCAGAATTCTTTAAGTCTATGTATTCTTTTTTTGTTCCCTTTAAGTGGCATGTTCTATGTGACTTTTAACATATATTTTATACAGTGGATAACTCTAAACTGAAGCATAGTGAGGTAGGAACTCTGTGGATTTATTATGTGGATGTCTAGGTTGACTTGAAAATGAGATCAGATGGCCGAGTGACATATATTATAAGGGCTTTCCACAGTGGCCAGAGTCACTTGGGTTTGTCTATGTTTTCTTTGGATAGATTCCAGATATATACGTGAGGCTTCTTTCTAACCAGAGCCTTGGGAACTTGAGCTTAGGTATCCATCGTGTGGACTTTCACTGCTCTAGGACCTTGAGAGGACCTACTACACTGATCTCAAATGCAGGTTTCCTCTCTCCCTATATGTAGTGAGGTGCTGCGGGCAGGCCTGCTTTTCATCCTGCCCAGCTCCCGGCCACCGTCTAGCTTATACCTCGAAATAACATCACACAAACTGTATTCTTTTAAACACTGCCTGGCCCATTATTTTCAGCCTCTTACTCACATCTTGATTAACCCATATCTAATCATCTGTGTAACACCACGAAGTGGTGTCTTACCGGGAAGTTTCTAGCTTACGTCCATCTTGGGCTGGAGCTTCATCGCGTCTGTCTCCCTGAGGAGAGGCACGGTGGTCTGCCTCACCTAGGAGAGGCGGGGCAATTGTCTGAGCCATCTACCTCACTTCCTTCTTCCTGTTCTGTCTACTCCACCCACCTATGTTCTAACCTATTAGGCCAAGCAGTTTTCTTTATTAATTAACCAATGCAATCAAAAGATTGATAGAAGACCCGCCTCCATCACCTATAGTGGTTCTCAACCTGTGAGTCACGACCTCCACATGGGTCCCTTACCAAATATCCTGCACATCAGATATCGACACTGCAACATTCGCGACAGTAGCATAATTGCTCTTATGAAGTAGCAACGAAATAACTTTGTGGTTGGGGTTAGCGGTACACAAGGAACTGTATTGAGGGGTCGAAAATTAGGATGGTTCAGAACAGAGGTGCCTAGGTGATCCCACTTTTTCCTGCTTTACTTTCTTATTTTGTCAGCAGGTTGTGAAGAACATTTTTATTTGCTTTAAAGAAGTCACTTATGAGCCGGGCGGTGGTGGCGCACGCCTTTAATCCCAGAACTCGGGAGGCAGAGGCAGGCAGATCTCTGAGTTCGAGGCCAGCCTGGTCTACAAGAACTAGATCCAGAACAGGCTCTAGAAACTACAGGGAAACCCTGTCTCGAAAAAAAAAAAAAAAAAAAACCCAAAAAAGAAGTCACTTATGATATCATCAGATGTATGTCACTTCAGTTGTGTGTCCCCGTGTTACAGGATATCTATGCTAAAATGTGAAATCTTTCATTGTGCATATGCTAGCTACTTGGCTACCATTCATGATGTTCCTCTGAATCATCTCACAACATAAACTAAGAATTTTAGAACAAACAGATAAAATTATGAAACATTCTATATTATAAATGACCAGGCTTCTGACTCATGTTTTTTGCAATACAATCAAAAATTATATGTAGATCAAGAAATTCACTTTAGTGGGTTTTTATTTGCACACACACACACACACACACACACACATGCACACACACATACACACACATTCTGTCTAATATTCAAATGGGAAACAAAAACACAAAATGCTGCTTTCTGCCTCGTACTACAGTTAATTCAGTTAATATGGAAAGTTAATCATTTGAATGCCGGAGGAGGCAATGCTCTTGGGGCATTGTGTGTCATTGCTTTATCTCAACCCCTCAAAGTTAAGGATGGGCTGTCATCTTTTGTGGGTTTTTTTTTTTCTGTTTTTTTGTTGATACTATTGTCAAGCTTCATCTGCTCTTCCGTCTTAGACATGAGGCTCCAGGAAGTTGCCAGCATGTGCATTTCCAGGCCTTTGCATGGAGTCTCCCCGTTATCTTCGTTCCAGAACTCAGTCCTTATAGTCTAGGCTCCTTAGAGATGTATAAAACGTTTTTATTCTCAAGACCTTCAACTTTATTGTGCAAGAACTCAGTTTCCCTCCTTAAAATAATTTTCTATTTTTCCACGTCTGAATTATAGATCCCAATGCACAAAACCAAGATGATCCAGTGTCCCCTATGAGACACAAATCTACAAGCTGTGTCTTTCTGGACTATGGAAATAAATCTCATTCACTGAAGGGTATCTTTTGTAAAACAAAATTCTGTTAATTTTGCCTGAGGTGAATGAGAAAATTTTTCAGAGCAAGGAAATAAAAGAATAATAGTAATAACTATTTTATGTCCTTCTTGGAAATAAACTAGAACTTGTCACTTTTGACAACTAATCTTCAAAGGAGCAAAATTAAAAAAAAATAGAGGTGAGTGCTCTTAATTCAGTAACCTGCATGCTAATTTTTACTACCTTATCTTCTTATCCCTGCTGCTCCTCATATATATCCAGACCCAGAGTCCTGTAATTTCTACTTCTTCACCCCTCAAAAATGACATTTCCAGTCTTCCTATCTAAGACAAGACTCTGCTCCATTTGCCCAATTAGAGCAATGGGTATCTTATGACAGTCCTTCTTTCTGTCATCCTGGATACAACTCTTTCTGATATTCAGCGTCTGTTCATACTTTTATTGTATTGAAATCCCCACTTGTTAAAATGCCAAACACACTCATCTGTTACAGAGACTAACCGAGTAATACAGAGAAAGAGGGCGCTATAGGAGGGCCTACAGCTTTACAGGGCTGATTAAGGAGATGACAAGAAATAAGAGTCTGAAGATGTTTAAAGTACATAGAAACCTGTTTCAGTGAGTTCTTGATTATAAGGAGTTGGGGACACAGAGGATTACCAGAAAGTTGACTTTAAAATTCTGCAACTTGGGGCTGAAGAGATGGTTTATTGCTTAAGCCAAGACCTTCTCTCTGTCTTTCAACCTCCTCATTCATACTTAGGCAGAATTTCCATATAACAACAGTGTGTAGCCAAATTATTTAAGAATCATTTCTTTTAACCCTATGAATCCTGTAATCACTCAGAGCTAGCGTCTGCCTGGTGCATTACTATTTAACAATAACTTTATTAATACTTATCTTCTTGTCTCTGCTGTTTTTCTGCCATTTTGGAGAAAAATGTCTACCACATTTCAGTTTCTCTTCTCGCAACCATATAAACATCAGAACAGTAATTATGGAATAGTCTATTCAGATATTTAGTAATTTTAGATCATTCCAAAACGGAAGTGAACCTAGTAACGCTAGAGTAATCTATTTCTTTAGGCCAGGACTAAGCATACAACTATTTTGACCCTGATTTTAGATCTTCTCAAACACAGTGCGCCTGCGATTGCTATCATGCCCTTGATATTTTGACTGTTACTGTACAGTATTCAGTCCTACAGGTGTACAATGGATCTGGATCACAGTTACCTGTATCAAAACTGTATCAATTCTATTGCACTGTGTACTGTAAGCAGTTGAGTTTTCTTCATGGATGGAGATAATGGATACATTTTATCAATATAGCAAGTTTTATCATAATTCCAAAATGAATTTTTTGTTCATATATATAGATAGATAGATACATATATATCTATCTATATAGATAGATATATATGTATATAGTATAGTAGTTTCCCATGTGGCTTTTTCTAGCGTTCATAGTGTTAGCCACTTCCTCCCTTCTACCTGGCCATCCCATCCCTCTTGCCACTTAAATTTCCCTTTCCATTCTTTTCCTCTTTCTCTTGATGGCAACATTGTTCTACTAACTTTTCTCCCTTTAAGATCTTTCTTCTCTCTCTCTACCAATGGCCATCTATGTTCAAAGCTGCTCTGTTTTCAATAGCTATGACAATGAAATCGTCTTGATGTCCAAAATGAAGGAAATGTAATAACGATATACAAGGAAGCTTATTTAGCTGTAAAGAAAAATTTTAAAAAATGAATGGCGCTGGAAATATTATACTGAATAAGGTAGCCTAGACCCAAGTAGGTGAACATTTCATGTTTTTAGTCGTATGTGGATTAATTAGTGTTGAAGCTTTAGATTCATGTGTTTAATTTGAAGTATGTAGAATCCTGCAAATAAAAAAAAAGATAGCACTTGAAGTAAACAATAAATCCTAGCTAAGACTAACATTAAACTCTCAGTCCTTCTTCTCCCTTTGATAAAGGTAACTCTCCTCAGTATAGGACGTCGTCAAACCACGGAAGGGAAGCGTGGATGCTCTCGGGTTGTGTAGAGCTAATGATGGGGATGAAGGCTCTCCTTGTAGCTTTGGGTAGTTACTGCCAGGTGAGCAAGGAAGCACCTGCCTTCTAGGGAAGCAGTTGCTTACAAGTGTTGGCGACAGAACGCATGTTCCAATTCGCATTTTCAATATTAAAGAGTCAGCCATTCACTATTAAGTAAAAGTCACCAGGAAATGACTAGTTTTATTTGCATAGCCTCTCAAATGGCATGATGATTGCTTTTCATATTATTTGAAATGACTTGTTCCATGAAGACCAAGCTCAGGACAGCCTGAGGAACACCGAACACTCAGGAATAAACAGATATTTTTTTAAGCATTTCTCTAAGTCTGAATGAAGCATTGTAGACCCACCTGTGGCTGCAAATAACCCATTTGCAGGAAAGAGGATATGCAGTCACTCAGGAAAATAAACGTGCCTGTCTGAGGCTGGTAAATAGAATGAAGGGCATGTGGAGAGGAACTTAAAGGGGTTTTTGTCTAGCAGAAGACACTGGGAGAGCAGACTGGAAGACCTAGACATCCTTAGGAAGGGAGGTGACACTAACCACCATTGACTTTTAAAGAGTTTTTCACCAGGACAGACCTCCTTTTGAAAACCCTTTATTCAGCAGCATGAATACATTTCTGAGGTACTCTAGACAAAGATGAATTTTATTTCATTGCGGCTTTAGCTGTATTACAATGCTCATAAACTATTTTACTTTACGCCAGACATGTGGAAGCAATCAGGGCGTGTAACCGATATGCGAAGGTGAGGTCTAGCGCCAGAGGAAGAGGTTGGACTGTCTCTGGCTATGAATTTTAACCACATCACAAAGACCAACTTGCCTTTTAACAGTAACTTAGATGTAAAAGTAATCTGCGATAAATTCGTAAAACTAGCATTGTTTTCTTAGTAAAGTCCTATAAATGTAACATATAATGCTAGTTTGCGCTGCTATAATATTTTAAAACATACTTTTCAGGAACTATTTTGTCCTTAAATAACTGTTAATGGTAAGGAGTTGAAGTTAGGCATAATTATACAGCTCTATATCTGAAAAGCTATGTTCGCTAAAGGTTGTGCTTCATACTGACAACAAGCATGTTTTATTAAAATAAGCGAGCGTCTCCTTTCTTCCTTTAACATGACACAAACAGTTTTCTGGGCATAATGCACTCTTGATTTAATTGTATCTATTTAAATATATTTAACATTTTTAAGATGAAACAAATCTTGAAGCGGAAATAGACACAATACAAGGATAAATGTTTCCTTTCCATGGGTCATAACCAAGCAACTTTTAGTCTCAGTATGATGGTGTTGTGCCTCTTCTAAAATACGTTTTATCTGGTGCTGTAAAAAAAGGCTGGATATTACAATAACATAAATATAAAGCAGTGATACACACACACAGGGAGAGAGAGAGAGAGAGAGAGAGAGAGAGAGGGAGAGAGAGAGAGAGAGAGAGAGAGGGAGATAGAGAGGGGGGGTCCTCATGCACACACACAAACACACAGAGGTCCTCCAGCACACACACACACACACACACACACACATATGCACACACACACACACACACAGAGAGAGAGAGAGAGAGAGAGAGAGAGAGGGAGAGAGAGAGAGAGAGAGGTCCTCATGCACACACACAAACACACAGAGGTCCTCCAGCACACACACATACACACACACACACACACAGAGAGAGAGAGAGAGAGAGAGAGAGAGAGAGAGAGAGAGAGAGAGAGAGAGAGAGAGAGAGAGAGAGGGAGAGAGAGAGAGAGGGAGAGAGAGAGAGAGGTCCTCATGCACACACACAAACACACAGAGGTCCTCCAGCACACACACACAAACACACACACACACACACACACACAGAGAGAGAGAGAGAGAGAGAGAGAGAGAGAGAGAGGTCCTCATGCACACACACAAACACACAGAGGTCCTCCAGCACACACACACACACACAGAGAGAGAGAGAGAGAGAGAGAGAGGTAGAGAGAGAGAGAGAAGACCTCATGCATACACACAAACACACAGAGGTCCTCCAGCGCGCGCACGCGCACACACACACACACACACACACACATATGCACACATAAGGAGATGTTATAGAAGGGAGAAAAACAGTAAAATAAAGTTGTGGCAGAAATTTACAGACTCTCTTACCATCTTTGGTTTTTTTGGGTCTTCTTCCTTTGGTTTGTGGTTCTTTAGTTCTTTTGTTGTTTCATTTTTCGTTATTTCCAATTCTGTGCATTTTGCCTGCTATATAAGGACTTTGCCCACTAAGCTATGTCCCTAGGTTTCTTGCCATATCTTATATAAAGACAGGTTATAGAGTCATTCTTTGCCATTGCAAATTCATGTCCATTTTGTTGCATATTTGTTTATTAGAAAAAAATAATTGTGTCCATACTAATACTTACCAAAGGGAATCAAAGAGTGACATAGTATTCACAAGAAAAAGACGTATCACTGTCTATATATGATCTGTCTATGCATTACTATGTATAATTTTTTAAATTAGAATTAACTCCAGAGTCTCCTAGACAAAACACAGTTGAGATTTGGAGCTTATTTCCTACACTGATGGAAAAAAGTAAGGTGAGAAAGTGATCAGAAAAACTGTCAAAGAGAAGAATAATAGCTAAACGTGTTGCATGTAAGTTGTGGCAGAAGAAACAATAACATTCAGCTGGTGTGTATGCGTGTGCGCACGCGTGGGTATGTGCTTCCAGTTGTTGTTGATGTTTTCGTGGGCATTCTGATTTACCTAGTATTCTCTTTGTAGGTTTTTTTTTTTTTTTTTGTACCCTTGCCTTTTATTAATCTTATTTGGATCCAGGAAGTTTGCTTTTAAAAGATTTAAACCTATTTCAAAGGGTTGAATATTTGCTAGGTATGGCTGTACATTACTCATGGCAATGATGACTGGGCCAAGAAAAACACATGGAATTAATGTCTGATCTCCAGAACTTTACAGCACGGTGCTGAAGAAAACATACCACACAATAACGAAGCAAATTGGCCTGCCACTCAGATACAAAGAATGTGATTAAGTTCAGAGGTGACAATAAGTTCTTAATTATGCTATGGTGTGCAATTGAGCATAAGCAAAACAGGTTTTACAGGGAGTGAAAATTAACATGAGTGCAAGGCTATCCATTTTGCAAGGTTGAATGAAGGGCTTTCTAATAGCAACATACTGTGTGCAATCATGAGGCAATTGATACTTACAGAGTCCCTGACAGGCAGAAAATGAATTGTTTCACCTTACCTAGGAGACCACAAAGCAGTGGGGTCAATTCATGAAATCTGCTTGTGGATCCTTCCAATCTTTGATCATTTCTCTAAATAGCACCAGGATTATGTGCAGTGCTGTGCAGTGGTGAGCTTGCACATAGATGTCAGGCATCTCTTCTACATAACTTAGCTTACTTTCCATGAGAAAGATGGGCCAGTGTGTTGGGAGCATCCGGAGAGAGATGAGTCTCAATCAGGTACTGTGAGAATTCAGAATTCTCAGATATCACGGATGGAAGGAAGGTCAACAGTGTCTTTATGTAAGAAAAGTATTTATGAAGGACAGTGTAGAACCTTTGAAAGCTGTGAAGGGGGAAGACCTTTTCAGGTGATGAAAGCAGCATAAGTTAGAAGGAAAGAAAATGACAAGGGCATCTCATGACACATTTAGCATTGTCCTTTATTTAGACACATTGGGCCAGATATTGACTGGATAAACCACCTACGGGCATGGATGTTTTCTTCTCTGAGCCTGTATACATGTCACAAAAGAAATACCCACTTTTTTTCTATTTTTACATTTTGTTTCCACTGAAAATAACTAAACATGCCATAAAAGTTGTTATAATTTTTTTCTTAATCCATGATATTTTAGTTGCAAAAGTGAAGTCCAGAAGCACCACTTCATTAAAGTCACTAGAGCAGTGTAGTTGGTTAGGAGGAGGTTGTTAACAGCTACAAAGGGCCAGACTCAGATCTAAACATTATTTGCAAGGTGCAGATAAAAATACACTGTTGGTTGTTTAGTCAAATGCTGAACATTCACAGAAAAGTATTAGGGTACTTTAAGGAAATCAGGCCAAGTGATCAAAGTGCTGATTGCCCAGGCCTGATTCCCTCCTGCTGCATTAAGAGCTGGGGATGGACTGAAAGCGTGTAGGTCAAGCATTCAGAGCGGCGTGAGCAAGGTGGTAAATACAGAAACTGTATTTAGATGTGAAAAGACAAGCATTTTACATCTGTGCCTCACACAGTATAATTTACTACATTTTATAAAGGATATTTGATGGTTAGATAATAACAAATCAATGGTATGTATTTTCTTTGACAGAGGAACATGATAGCTAGGTCTTAGAATAAAGTATATAGTATTCAATTTTTAATTTTCAATGCCATTGGTTTTAGCGTATCTCATAATTACAATAAATTTGATTTATAAATTAAGACTTTGTGCAAAAATTTGTAGTTTCTTTTAGGCCAGAGAAAAGAGAACTTTATGTTATGCAATATAATATGACCATGGTTAAACTAAGAGACTAAGAAAATCACTTCATAAAAATTTACTTAAAAAAAAATGCATGGCCAGTTGAGTAAATCCAAACCCAATGATTCTCGGTCAGCATTGATTTATTGTATTGTCTTCTGATATATGCTTAATCAAGATAACCATGAATGTGATTAGTGGATTCCTGTTCTCTCTGTCCTGATACCACAATTCTAAACAGTACCTGGACACCTATGAAATCCTTCAGTGGCTTGCTGTCAATGACTCACACCCAAGTATGAGCTGTATTTGAATGTGCATTCTTGAATCACACCCTTTTAATATTTGAGGAAACCTTTTGTTTGGGTGCTCCTAAAAATAGAAAAAAAAATTCTAAAGGCATTTCTAAGAAATTTGATGGCGCCACTGAAATTGCCATATCTTAAGGCCCAAGACTGGGAATTACTATGAAACAATGAGAAAAAGTTTAGATTGGCAACATTTTTTCAAATTTCTGCTCTATTTCCTTCACACCTAAGACTGGATGTTGCACACACCAAACTTTGCACATGTGACCCGTATAACTGATTCCAAACAGGATTCTGGAAATGACTTACTTTCACCAAAATCCCTGCTTCCAGTTCACAAGCTAACACTCATGGTGGAAAAGTGAGTCCGTGAGGAATTGCTTGCTGGACAGAAACTTCTGCAGAGTGTGTGTAGAAATACTTTAACTTGCACACAACTCTTACATTTCGAATTCTGTGTTCTTCATTGACCCATTTTGACTCAGCATTTTGACTATCATGTCTGGGACTTTTGAAGCCAATTTTTAAACCAACATCCTAGACTCTAATAGACTATTAGGTAGCCAGTGATTTCCATGCCATCTTTCACTAATAAACATGCTTATGTATCTGAGATAATAATACATGACTTTTTCTTTTTGATAGGTATACATCAAACTCATGGTATGTTTCCCATTAAATGCAGGAAGAGAGAACCATCATGGGAGACATGCCAATGGAAAACATATTTATGCCCCTCTGATCTTTACTCCAGTATGGATAATCATTTTTTGACTTGGCTGTTCATTTTATTTAAATTTCTTGCTATTCACACTAATTGGGCCTTTATTTAAATTGCATCTGTAATTTACCATATACCACAGGATAACTTATTAATGTGCATTTTGTACCAAGATTTGTATCAACCGAAATATAAGAACTGTGTCCTAAAACATTTATAAAATCCAGGAAACAAGATACTCATTGTACTTTGTAAAAGGGAAGGCCGGCAGAAAGGACACTTTTAGAGAACAGCACTGGTATCACCTGGTCCAGCTTTTGCGTGCTTTCTATGCTAAATAGAGGGGGAGGCTGACAAGGGGGCTGGGAAAGGGGATGCTTGTTGGTGCTGATGAATCACTGTGACCATAAATAAAAACTGCCGTAAAACTTCAGAGCATACTTCAGTGCCTAGGCAGGTTCACACAGAGTTTGTTTCCCATGCCTGATTCCAGACATTGAGGGGCAGCCTCCAGGCTTTTAATAGGACATGTCCAACTGGTCCGGTGTTCATCAGGTTTCGTTTTTTAAATTAGTGGGTTTAACAATCTAGAAGAAAGGGACAATTGCTATAAACTTACAACCAAATTGTCGGCTATCATCGAGACAAACCAAATCGTCCATCTATTCGACTCATCACAACCTTTAAGACATACATATGGGTCTGAAATGGAATTAGGCCTGTTGAAAAGGAATCCTCAAATCAGAGTTCCAAGTTCCAAAGACTGCTGATTACTAACCTTGCCTGTGCATGCCCTGTGAATGGGTATTCCCCGAACACAAAAGCAAGCTGACTCAGGCTGTTCCTTCAATAGGGCAGTTTAGTTTGGTATTAGCCCGACGTTTGTCCTGTGCCTCTTTTATTGGTACAGTTGACATTCCCTACTGCTGATGCAGGCTTCGGTTTGAAGTAATGCCCTAAAACAATTGTCCTTAAGCTTGGCAGCCAAAAACATAGCCCCGGGGTTTCCACTTCCATTAACAATAGTGATAGATATGAAAAATATTAACAATTACCACTTTATGATCACTTTTCCAGTCAGAAACACTGTTTAGATTTTCCTGTGGACTAATCTGATGGCCAAAGCCCATCCGTGTAGTAACAATTGTTTCCCTGCTATTACAGGGGCAGAAATAAGGGTCTACATTGGGAGGGGGAGTGAGAAGAAAACTAGAATGTCCCAGTCTATTGGATTCCGCAGTCCAAACTTTAAACCACTGCTCTGTTCAAAAACGACTCCAGACAATCACACAATTGTTCAAAGGCTGCAACTCTGTGGTTAGGCATAGTCAGTAGAGCAGAAAAATGAATGACCTTTAAAAGGAGTAGCGCATAGTCTTGAGGTCTTAAAAATGAAGTTGGAGATGCTTCAGTGCTACAGGGAATATCTCCGCAAAGCAGTTATCTAAAGATTGCTTTACTTCCCCATGATTAAATTTTACAGTGCTAACTAAATATGATAAAGATGAACGCTTCTGTAGAATACAGAATGCGGAATGAGAGAGATGGCTTATTGGTTAGGAGCACTGACTACTCTTCCAGAGGATACCAGTTTGATTCTGAGACACCACAAAACTGCTAACAATTGTCTGTAACTCCAGTCCCAGGGGATATGACTCCTTCTTCAGTGTCCATGGGCATTACATGCATGTGGTGCACAGACATACATGCAGACAAAACACACATATGCAAAAAATAAAATGACAAAAAGAATATGAACTACATTAAAATATATCTAAATGATTATATAAGAAGACCAATTCTATTCTAGAAAAATATTTATTATTTCTATTTAGAAATTTGTATGGATTCTTTTTTATTGATTTTTTTTCATTGAGATCTACAGTTTTCTCTGCTCCCCTCCCTGCCTCTCCTCTTCCCTTCAACCCTCTCCCATGGTCCCCATGTTTCCAATATACTCAGGAGATCTTGTCTTTTTCTACTTCCCATGTAGATTAGATCCACATATGTCTCTCTTAGTGTCCCCGGCAACACTGATGCATGCATGGGCAGCCCATATATGGCTGTTCTATTAAAGTGGTTCCTATTGGGTTTCATGGTCTAAGTTGATGGGTATGACTGACCAGGTCTCTTCCTCAAGAGGGCACCAGATGTCATTACAGATGGTTGTGACTCCTCATGTGGTTGCTGGGAACTGAACACGGGACCTTTGGAAGAGCAGGCAGTGTTATTCACGGCAGCAGTGTGGACTCATCTGAATGATTAAAAGCAAAACCTAAATAATCATAGTCTGTAGCATAATCACCACATTTAATTCCGACTTCAGTTCCATGCATATAATTGTAAATTTTTCATTAAAAGGTTCACAAATTATGCTATTTTACACACACACACACACACACACACACACACACACTCACCCCCACACACATACTTTAAGTCTCTTGGCTAAAAAGACTTTTGAAAATTGAGAGATGCTGAAGTCTGCTGCTAGGGCATGACTTCGCTGTTCATTTTTCTGTTTCATTGGAAAAAACGTCAACGGGATTCATATGTCTAAGAATCTAAAGACTAGATAAAAGATGAATGCTAATTAAATAACAAAATAAACAAATTCAGATTTACAAGTTTAAGGGTAAATATAGGCATGAAAATGCACAGTGGATTTCTTGATAGCCCCATAATGGCTCCCTCAATCAAAATATCTTTTTCCTTGCTCTCCTTCTCTGTCCTTCTTCCATCTCTACTGTTTTCCCCTCAAGTTCTCCTACGCCCTCACTTGTCCCCTCCTTCTTCCTTTCCATCCCCCATGCTTCCAAGTTTGTCAGGAGATCTTGTCTACTTCCCCTTCCCAGGGAAGATCTATATATGTTTTTCTTAGGGTTCATCTTGTTACTTAGCTTCGTTATGGTCATGGACTATAGGCTCGTTATCCTTTGCTTTACAGCTAGAATCCACTTATGAGTGAGTATATACCATATTCATCTTTCTGGGTCTGGGTTACCATACTCAGATAGTTTCTTTCTAGTTCCATCCACTTGCATGCAAATTTCAAAATGTCTTTTTTTTTCTTACTGCTGAGTAGTACTCCATTGTGCAAATGTATCATTTTTTAAATCTGTTCTTTGGGTGAGGGGCATTTGATTGAGGGAATCATTATGGGGTTAGCAAGAAACCTTGCAATAGAGAAATTCTCAGGAATCCACAAGAATGACCCCAGATAATACCCCGTAGAGGGTGCCCGAATTGGCCTTGCCCTGCAGTCCGACTGATGACTGTCTTAAATGTCATCATAGAACCTTCACCCAGCAACCGATGGAAACAGAGGCAGAGATCCACAGCAGAGCACAGGACTGAGCTCCCAAAGTTCAGTTGAAGAGTGGGAGGAATGAGAATATGAGCAAAGAGGTCAAGACCATGATAGGGACACCCACTGAAACAGTTTACTATGTTAAATGGGAACTCACCAACTCCAGCCAGACAGGGAAGGAACCAGCTTAGGCCTAAAGCAGAACTTCTGAATGTGGGTGACAGTTGTATGTCTGGGGCAGACTACAGGGACATTGGCAGTGGCACCAGGTTTATGCCTACTGCTTGTATTGGCTTTTTGGAACCTATTCTCTTTGGATAAATATCTTACTGATCCTAGATATAGTAGAAAGGGCCTCAGTCCTTCCTCAAAGCAATGTGCCTTACCCTCTCTCTGAGGAGTGGATGGGGATGAGGGGGAGGTGGAGAGAATTGGTGGAGGGAGGGAGTGGCAACTGGGATTGGTATGTAAAATGAAAAAAGATTCTTTGTTTTCTTTTTTTCAAAGTGAACTAAAAAAAGAAAATGCACAGCGAACTCTTAGTTTTGATCAGCTGAAACCTATGATGCATTTTTTAGTATTTTCCTAGATTAAAAACTTTATGGTAGCTTGAAAAGTAGAATGTTTACCTAGTAGTTTTACTTAAAGATCAAACTTCTTTTTGGCAGCAATGATTTGCATATTTTCAGGAAGTGTGTGCGTATGTGTGTATGTGTATATGTCTGTATGTGTTTATATATGTGTTTTTGTGTGTATGTGTATATATGTGTGTATGTAAATGTGTGTATATGTGTGTATGTGTGTGTATGTATGTTTATGTGTATGTGTGTATATGTGTGTGTGTACGTGTGTGTGTTTAACTCTACCTATATCTAAGCACTTTAAAGCCCCAGCTGCTGGATATCATGGCATCTAGATGTTCTAGCAGCACATGGGATATGGAAGCAGTCAGATCCTTTTCTACACAGTAAATTGGAAGCCAGCTGGGGCTACAAGAGCTCATATGTCAATCAGTCAATAAGGGAAAACAATAAACAAATCCAGTGGAGTAGTGAAATTGTGAATGGGAACGCACGAAGCCCTCTCCATCCCTAACCCAAACAAACCCTCCCATGTGTGAGTTGCTGGAAGCCACTGCAGGCCGCAGACACCTGGGCCCACATGACGTCACGTTGGGCACTGCTTCGTCATCGCTGCAGATCCAATTCCACATTCACTGTTGCTGAAAACATTCTGGTGCCTCCGAAGCCAGCAGCGTGTGGGTTTTCTTCTCTAAATCAAATAGCTATTCAGGCACTTGGGGCTCCGCTCTTTAGAATTCAGTGTGATAGTGTATCCCATCGCCAGCAGCTCAGTTTCTTTCTTCCACCATCTGTGCTTTCTCTCTTTTCTCCCTGCCAAAAATCGATAGAACTCAATGAGCAAAACTGAGCTGCTCCATAACCCAGCCATATTGAGAAGATTATGCTCACAATACATTGACCTAGTTCTCACACTGGACCAGTTTAATTAGGTAAGCTCTCTGTTTTATAAAGATGCACATTTACCAAACTGTAAACATTAAAAGAGTGTCATAAAAGAAGCCAAAATGTTATTGTTCCAACAGTCAGGATTTTAAGATGGCAACACTTGGCAGACGTAAAACCACACACTGTCCGCTTCCAGCTTGGAAATCGCTGTATGTGGCAATAGCTTTTCATGAAGATCAGTACACATTTGAGAAGATCCAGTAAGGAAAGATGAAAAAGCATTGAAACTTTGAAAGCGGCCTCAGATATTTTAATATATAGATAAGTAGTTATATGAAAACAAGCTAAGGGAATTATGGAAAACACTGTAGAGCATTCCATTTGAGACCACACTATAATATGTATACTTATATCAAAAGTATCTTGTGTGGTTGTTACCAGCACCAGTTCGGAAAATAGCAGGAAAAAAAGTGTACCAGGGTCTCCTCTAAATGATCCCAAAGGTCACACAGTCTTTTCCTATGCAGACTTATTGCCACAAGGGAAAGCCACTGTGAGCACAGAGTTTCTGCTCAGAAAGCTATGGCATGGCACGTAGAATTAGAACCTTGAGAAACTTTAGAGCTGCGTTACGAGAAAATCTCATCCCGTACCTCCAGGTCTCACAAAAACTCCTTTGCTATTTAAGAGAAATGTTGAGGGCTCTATAAGGAGAGAGGTAAAGAGAGGTAAGAGCAATGCATGAGTAAAAAGAAAATGTCTGATCATTACAAAAGAATGAATTAGTCATATTGAGGCTGTGCCAACAGGGCTATTTTCTTCTAATGTCTCACTCCTCTCTGCAGCATGGACTGGAATCACATTGTGCGTGCTGACACATATTCGTCATTTTCTGCCTTTCCGTGTTCTTGTCGAAATTTCACTTCTTTAGGGCTCTTCAGTACAGAGGTAGATGCAAAGGCAGCTGTGGCTCTTTCTTAAATACAAACCTAGGTATCAAGACGATCAATCTGTGCTGATAGGAAGTCTTGCCAGATGTTGTCATGTGCAACAAAGAGCAGCATATTTTTAAGTTGACCTCATCTTTATGAAGGTCAGGAATAAATTTAAAGCTATCACACTTCCTAATTGCATGGTTCAAACTTACTTCCAAACTCTCTTTGTTTTCTGATTAATAGCATGTAGCCTACCTAGGAAGTTACCAACAGAGATATCTGTCTCTTTGCCTTTCTCTAACACATACGTGCGCATGCGCACGTACACACACACACACACACACACACACACACACACATATACACACACACACAGAGAGAGAGAGAGAGATAAAAGTTTTAATTTGCTCTGTTTTTGTGCTTGTGCTTGGGGATGAGTGTGCTGATTTGAATAAGAATAATCCCCAATGGCTCATGTTGCATACTTGGTCCCTTGTTGGTAGAACGGACAGGGACAGTTTAGGAAGTGAGCCTTCTTAGAGGTGTGTCAGTGGTCTTCAAACATCCCCACCATTTCCAGTTACCCCCCTCCGACCCTAGTTGTGGATCAACATACATACTCTCAGCTGCTGTTCCAATATCATGCTGGCCTGGGCTTCCAGGATCTGAGCCGTGATAGTCATGGACACTGAATTCTCTTTTTGACAGGGGTTTTGGTAATGGTGCTGTATTTAGTAATAGACATTCTAGTAACCAAGACAGAGAGTTTTGCTTTGTATCAGGACTAGAATGGTGGTAGCACGAAGTGCCAGCTGCCCTTGAATTGATGGTAATCTCTCTTGCTTTAACACCTGAGTGCTGGAGTTGTGAACACAGATGTGAATGCCTAGACCTGGTTAGTATTGCTACTGAGGAATCAGAATTTGATGTTCGCTTTTAGCGTCTTTGTCTTATTAGTAAAATACTTTTAAGGTGGGTTCAGAATTAACCCAAGAGACACAAGAATTTACCTGCAAAGAATTTGCAAAGAAAATCGGCCTGGTGATCAAGCTGTGTTATCTTGGAGGTCCCAGGGGAGAATGAAGGGGGCTAAGAGGAAAAAATAAGCCTTGTCCCTGGAGTTCGGTAAACGTGGCTGCAGGCAGTGATAAAAGGGAGCACGCCTACGGGGCAGTCAGGGATAGGGGTGGAATGTTTCAAAGAATGAGAGGAATCAGAATCAAAGTAGGGAAGGCATCCTTGAGTATTTACACTGAAATCCTAAAAATGGTAGAAGGAAAAAAAAAAGAGTAGACTTTTAGAGTTAGGATTCAAAGAAGTAAACAGGCTTCAGTGGACTGGTGGAAACTGCATGCAGCTGTACTGAGGAAGCATGGGCACATTACATCATTAGGGGTAATTATTCTTCCCAACGACTTTGTGTGTCTTCACCTGAATCAGTTTTCCCCCGCAGGGTGTTCTCCGGTCCACGTGATTGGAGGATTTTACTGGATTAACTTACAGGGGGAAAAATAATAGTATGTAATGGTCTAATCCTGGGAGCAGATCGAAATGTCAGATCTCTTCCCAGGGCTAGAAGTAGAACTCAGTCTTCACCCTTTTGACCCAGAAAGAAGTAGCTTCACCTTAATGTGCCTCAGCAGGGCCCCGAAAAATCCACCTCTATTTCCAGTATTTTAAATATGAAGGAGAGGAAGTCATACTTCCCTTTCTGTATTATCAGTGTGTTCTAGGTGTGTGAGTATCAGTGTGTGGGTGTGGGGAGCAGGCACAAATTAGAACTCTCCGCTCTTAGTGTTCTACTGTAAAGCCGGCTGAGATTTCCATATCCTCTTCCCGTCCCTTTCTTCCTTCGACAAGGTGGACAGGGCTGTCATTAGGAAATTGGAGGGATGGTTTATCTTTCTGTTTACTGCTAGGTGGAACCATCGGGTATGAAAGTTGGAGTATCCCAACTGAGTATTCAGGACCCTCAAAAATGTATTGGTATTTTTGCTTTATTATATTATAAATATTATAAATCTAGATTAGAGTGAAATTAGACCCTTTGGGGCAGAGCGAGTGATCCAATCTTCCCGAGAACAGGTTTTCTGACTGGATTTGAAGTATCACTCAAAAGAACAAACAAGCAAAGAACAACAACAAAATACCTCAAAACAAAAAAACAAAAGAACTGGAAGAATTAATATTACGAAAATAGCCATTTTACCAAAAACAATTTATAAATTCATTGTAATTCCAATCAAAATCTCTATGCCATTCCTTATTTTTTTTAAAAAAAAAAAAGTCTGACAATTCCTTTAGAAGCCAAAAAGATTCATAAAACCATATTGAGCTTAAGAAATGCTGAGGATGATCGTAAGAAAGCTCAATTTATACTTAGAGCCACAGGAATAAAGATAGCACAGTATTGAATTTTTCAATTAATATTTTTGATGATTTCATACTTGTATTTAGTGTGCTTCAGCCATTTTACTCCCTGTTACAATTCCTCTACCCTGACATTTCCACACTGACCCTCTTCTAAACTTCCCAATCTTACTGCCCTGTCATTTGCTTTTCTTTCTTTTATCTTCTGAGTTTTATTAAAGTTCTTCGTGTGAGCTTGGCTGAGAGGCAGGTGATGCTCCAGCATGGGAAAAATCCGCTGCTCCCGAAACTGCCAATGGCTATTCCAAGAGGCTGTGGGACTTTGTGAGTTCCCCAGCCGGGATGACTGCTGATGAGTGTAGTCCGATGCAGGAAACTGCAGCTGCCGTGACGTCAGGACCACAGTGTTTAGGACACAGCTGTCCCTATCAATCCCTTCCATCTTCTGTCTCACTATGAGCCGGCATTTTACAGCCTTCTCCCTGTCTTTTATTTCCGCCATTCTTTCTTCTTCCTCTTCCGCAGTGTCCCCTGAACCTTAAGGCAGGAGACACAGATGTCGTCTTTAGGTCGGAACATGCTGCAGTCACTTACTCTAAGCAGTCTGACCAGTTATGAATCCATGCGGTCGCCTCTGCTCACTGTAAAATGAGGCTTTGCCGACGAAGGCTGAGAGCACTAACACTCATCTGTGGACAGTATATGTATATAAAGAACGAAAGAGAGAGAGAGAGAGAAAGACAGAGAGAGACAGAGAGACAGAGACAGAGAGAGAGAGACAGAGACAGAGAGAGACAGAGACAGAGAGAGAGACAGAGACAGAGAGAGACAGAGACAGAGACAGAGAGAGAAAGGAAGGAAGGAAGGAAGGAAGGAAGGAAGGAAGGAAGGAAGGAAGGAAGGAAGTTTGATCGGCAAAACATACCCATCCAGTGAAACAGCAAAAGCTGGTTCTCCACCTAGGGCCTATGACTACCCAGTCAAAGCCGTCAAGCAGATTCATAGTACCTGGAGAGAATCTCCTCTGTGCAGCAGGTATCACATCCTATCAGAAAACTGGCAGACTCTTGTGCAGTCATGGCACTATTCTAGGAGAGCGCTCACCTGGCCTGCTAGCTCAACATTATTGCTTGCTTGCAGGGTTCATAGCAAAGTTAATCTACAAATGCCCATTCCCACCCTACCAGCAAAATACACTGCAGCCTCAGCACTAAGAAAGGGAGCTAGGAGGGAGAAGGCTTCCATTCCAGGTCCAGTTTGCTTCCTTCATGCCCGAAAACCAAAGTGTGAGGTATCTTCAATGATAGGGCCTTACCTCTGGGCAACTAAGAGCAGTTATATTGTTTAGTAGTCTTAGAGGCCTCTCTGACTAACAGCTCTTCAGTGGAATCTCACCTTTGGCGCCGGGATTCTTATTTAATAATGTATAGCTTCTGGCATATGGATGATCCACTTATTCAGTGTTCCTCTAGCTCACACATTTTTCTTTTAGTTACATGTTTTAAATTAGCTTACAAAATAGTAAGTTTGCATATGGCTTTTCTTTGTACATTCTCCATTTAGTTTAACCCTCCCATGACCACCTCCTCCCTCATCAACCTAGCCCCATCCTCGCATTCCCCTTCTCTATGTTCACATAGCATGAATCCTATTAGTGTTTCTCTTCCTTATCTTGCTTCCCTACTTCCACGGCTTCTATAAACACTCACTCCTAATTAAACACACATATCTAAAAATTCAGAGGCAGTATGTGTAGATGGGAGAACAATGCCCTTTTATCTTTTCCCGTCTTAGTTATCTCACTAATATAATATTTTCCAGTTTTATGAGTTTTCCAGAAATTTCCGCATTTCCTTTACTCTCGAATGAAATTCCATTATGTAGATATACTGCCTTTTCAGTATCTATAAAATGATAGACAGCGAGGCTTACCCAATTTCCTAATTAGTGCAAAGAGAATAGAAATTAAAATGATGGTGAGGTGTCTTTATTGATAAGACAGAGAGCAGATGAGGTATAAATCCTGGAGTGCTGTGCCTGGTTGATACTGTAGATCTATTTGTAGTTTTTGTTTGTTTGCTTTTGAGAAGCCCCCTCTCCCATGGCACCTGCCATAAGTGGGTACTCTCAGCTCCAATAAGACTTCCCCTGTAGTGAGGAGCTGCGGGCAGGGCTGCTTTTCGTCCCGCCCGGCTCCCGCATGGTTAGCTTCACACCCGAAATAACAACACACAAACTGTATTCTTTTAAACACTGCCTGGCCCATTAATTTCAGCCTCTTACTCACATCTTGACTAACCCATATCGAATAATCTGTATCACACCACGAGTGGTGTCTCACCAGGAAAGATTTAGCATGTCTGACCTGGCAGCTGGCTTCACGGCATCTGGCTCACTGAGGAGAGGCATGGTGGTCTGCCTGAGCCATCTACCTCACTTCCTTCTTCCTGTTCTGTCTACTCCACCCACCTAAGGGTTGGCCAATCAAATGGGCCAGGCAGTTTCTTTATTAGCCAATGAGAGTCCTCCATCCTTCCCCTTTCCACAAAGTCTCAGCACTGTTAACTGACAGGTGTTTTCTTGACAACAGCCAATACTGTTTAGTGAAATAGTCCTGTGCTTAAACAGTTTGCGGTTTTCTTTTCCTGGAGGCTAAGATTGCTGAACATTTTTCACACTATTTATGTGCTATTTTTTTTTCTCTTGAGAATGTCCCTTCTATTGCTTAGCCTATTTACTTTTTGTATCCATTTTTTGAGTTTGTGAATTCTAGGCATTACTCATTTTTAGATATGTAGTTAGCAAGGACTATCCTACTATTAAATCTATTTTATATATGATGTCATTTAATCTACATCTTGTCTACTTAGTTTTGTTGGAATGACTTATCAAATGGGGAGAGTGAGTTCTTGCAGTTTCCTCTGTTTTATTGTGCTAGGGTTAACCTCTGTCTTTCTGTCTAGTTGTGTATATTATGAAACAGTATTCCTGAGTTTTGTATCTATATAGTCAGAATGCTAATGCCTTTTTTGAATTGATCCATTAATCAGAACCATGTGACATTCTGTACCTCCTTGGTTTGAAGGGTGTTAGGCGACTGGCTGGCTCTGACCTCATGAGGGGTCCATATAGGAAGGCTAGTTGAGCAGGGTCAGTTTCCAGATCCAATATGCAGTCTCTGACTCATAGATCATTAAAAAGTACAAGAATAATATATAACATTCACAAAGAGCAAATTATATTACCCTGAAAATTTCTCATGATTGTCCAGAGACACTATCATACAGTCAAAGTTTAAAGAAACTTAATTGAAAAAAGTTACATACAAGACATAAGTAGGAAATAAATATTAGTATATAACAAAGATTTTAATAATTCAAATTAAAATAGTAACCCAAATGAAAGATGTATATACATAAACATATGCGCATATATACATATATCCTGGGCTGGAAGATATTAATACTATGTCTCCTAAATCGTTCATCATATACTGAAGTAAAATGCTTTTATAATAATCACCTAATCTTTTTATTAAGGGATCTAAAAAAATGGAAACTAAGTTAATAATGTCCATAATCTTATACTAACTTTCTGGTTAAGAACAATGCAGTTTTCTTTCATGAAGTATCTATTATTTCTTGTAGTTAACTTTATAGTAATAAACTTAAACTTAAAAAATAAACTTTGATTCTGTGGGATTTCTGTTAGATTTAAAATAATATTGTTGTATTTATGTATTAAAATGAATTCTAGAAATTCAGCTGTTTAATGTAAAAAAACTTTCTATACCTATGTTTGTCTTTTGACAAAATACAAATCTCAATGTATTAGAGGTTCAAACTGTAGGATAGGCTTTTCTAGTCTATATTTGGGCAGAAAACAGAATAAAAGTCAATAACTACATCAAAAACTTAGTAGAAAGGTACAGATTGCTCCCACCAGCTCAATTTGATTCATGTAAGGAACCATATATATGGAGGTTACACAAACCCAGGCAACTTGTCATTTTGTATTGATATCTCTTTATGTTTCATTGTCTTGTTATGGAAGAGGGTTTTCTAATCAAGTAAACACTTCAACATGAATTATCTCCACCTTGAGCTGATGGCATTTTTCCATATTGTAGGCAATGTCTACCATATTGCAGTATAATTTATGGGATCAGAAGAGACCAAAGCCAACAGCTAACTCATGGTACTGATTTCATGTATTACCAACACAGCCAGTCATTGTTGGCTGTCTTAAGACACATATCTACATTTGATGTGTTCATTATCAGAATCAAGACATTTAAGTAATCACTAAAATGAATTTCAAAACCAAACTATTTCAATGAAGTCTCAATATTATGGTCCTTATTTACATTTTAATTTACATTTCAATATGGAAAATGAACTTTCATTGTATCCTTTTTGAATGTCATTAGATTTGATTTAGAAAATCAGGGTGTGAAGGATTTTCTGTTTATCTACATGCCCCAGAAAAATCCACATTAGATAATTACTGTCTGAATTATCAATACCACTTATAAATTCTTCAGGTCCTAATTCCACCTTTTGCTTTCTGTTTGCCACAACTTTTACCCTCATGGGTTAGTCTTTCAACTGTCTTTCTAAATGTCTGCTCATTTTGCAATCTCAACTCTGTGTTAAAGGTATTCAAAGACTCTCAAAGTCAATTTACTCTTTAGAGTTTGGGTTCGGTATAAAGTGTTGCTATAAAAAAGTATTCGTGTTCCCGCCACATCAAAGGCAAGCAGAATACAGACCTGGCTCAGCCACTGATCTCATTTGTTATACTTTCTCTGGTGACATGAAGCGTGACAGTGAGCTACCACTCTTACTGTTCGGAAGGAAGCTATAGGTGTCCCTCGCATGCATAGTATTAACGACTCAGTCAATTAGTTACTACATGAATACATCAACCACAAGCTCCCTAGGCAGCTTGGGAGCTGATATTTGAGAGCTCACTTGAGATAGAGGTATTCCTCTCTCTTATTCCATATCAATGCCCTCTCTTCACTTTTTGAATTATTATATACTGCATATTATAAAAGGCACTACATTTTTCCTATCTACCTGCTTATTATTAATGACTCAGTTGTCACAGATAGCTATGACAATGAAATTCAGTGAATCAGATTGATTTTTTTTTTTTTTTTTTTTTTTTTTTGCAGAGCTATTACTCAGTAGCTACCATGCAACAAGCAGCGCCATTGGCACTGAGAATACAGTGTGGAAAAGGATGACCTTTCTTATTCTTCCATTTTACCCCTTGCGTTTTATAGCATCGTTTATCTTCATGCCTACTATAATTCAGGCTCAACCAAAAGTCTGCAGGGTCTTACAGAAAGGTGTCATAAGACAGCCTGCAATTCCAAGGGTAACCTCAAGCAATCATTTGAGTAAGTAAGCAAATTGTTTTGCTTACTTACTCATATCAGGCCCCATACTGACATGGTTACATATCTACATAATCTAATTGGTTGATTTAACTATTTCTATATTTCTGATTTAACTATTTCTATATCGTACATTGCTATTTTGGTTTCTCTCTGAACATAGTGTATCATAGCATCTTTTGAAGAGAAATAAGAAAGGTACTTAGAGATGCTATGCTGCGTGCTTTCACTAGCATAATATAAAAGGGAAGCACTAGTCCACATTATACATTAATATATTTCTTGGCGATTTATCTATAGGAACATGTGTTGGAAATGTAGTCAAAGGAAGAATCTAGGTTACCTGGAACTAGACAATGAAGACTGTAATAAGAATTAAGAGCCAAATTCAGGTTGTTATTTTAAAGGCCATAGGGGATAACAGAGAAGAGCATTCTAAGTCAAGATGATGGAGTACTTGCCACACAAATTATCTCCATCACACAAATTGTACATCATATAATTTTGTCCTTGTGGTTCAGAAAGGTAACAGTCGTCACCTCATTGGGTTATCACAAGTGAGGAAATGTTAGTTAGGAAGACCCTGAGCAACTAGGCAAGAGAACTGTAAGAAGACCATATCTAAGATTATTCTTTCTTGACTGTAGATAGATAGCTAAAGTAGGAGATAAGTGTTTATTTGACTATGATTATTTAAAAACAATTGTAGTTTTTATAATTATATGCAAAATGTAGGAGTCAGGTGAAACTTTTCCATCTGAATTGTAACTCTTAACACATAAATGCATTCATTACTTAATGAGCATTTAATCCGAATTAGGAAGAAATGGTTCTAATAATCAGATATTGATTAAATAGGAGTCTCAATTTGTAAGATTTCTTCCAAATTCTTTTTCAGGCTTGAGGGTGAGTACATTTACTCCCTGAGCCATTTGACTGTCTCAATCTCTAGAATACTAACTTTTCTGACGCATTTTCATTTGTTAAAGTTGCATAAAAGGTATTTCTTGAATAGTATTGTGTTCTCCATTGTTCATCAGGTTTAATGAAGTAATTTGCTCAAGGTATTTCCCTCATCTTTGGTATCAGAATGCTCACATTATTGAAGCTGATTTGGAGTCAGGAGACTTTGTACTCTCCTTATTTTTCTCTTGTCCCAGAAAATTGTCAGTTTATGAATAATCTCTCATCTAACATAACGACAACTGACTTTCTTCATTTTACTTCTTGCTATGTATTTTTTTTCGCAGCAGGGACTTACTGTGGTCATTGTTTATGTGTGTTTTCCAGAGGGTACACGCACCAAGTTGTGTAACCCTTACCTGAACACACCAAACCCATGTCCTATGGGCAGCGTGTGGGGCACATCTGATCTTGTGGATCAACAGAACATAAACAGATCACTTGAAATCACGCAATATCACCCCTACAGGAACTGTAGGAAATTTAGTGATGCTAAAAGTTGAAACCAGCAGCTTTTGAGGATTTCGAGAGCTACCTCCATCACCAGCATCCTTTTAAGTTTCAGCGGTACTTATCTTGCTAATAGCCCACAACTGAGATTCTAACAAGCTCATCAACAATTGCGTCAATCACCTGTAATTTCCTTGACTGTGATTTAAGACCCCAATATTGGTGCAGCAGCTCCTTTTCTTTGTTCTTGTTCTACTGGTACGGGACATAGCATGAGTAGTCTTCTAAATGTTCAGTAACAAATTTCATCCAGAAATGTGAACTACCTGCCACGTGTTGTGCCATTTGGCTGTTTGCCTTCACATCCTCTGTATGTGAGGACCGTGAATGGACAGAGACACATATGAAATCATCAGATATTGACACCTTCTCCAGCTCTTACAAAGGAGCCCTCTAAATTTTGAGATGCCCCAGCTCTGTGGCTATTGGCTACAGTTCAAAATAGTTTCCCTTCCAGTCTGTCTAGCGTGCCATAGACTTGTTAAGCCTAACGTTTAAGTTTTGGGATGTGTTTTAAGCAAAGCACATCTCCCAGTTCTTCCTTGACTGTTTTTTTTTTTTTTTTTTTTTTTTTTTTTTTTTTTTTTTTTTTTTTTTTTGTGTGTGTGTGTGTGTGTGCTTTCCTAAAAACACACACTAAAAATCAAGGTCAGAACAAAAGGGTCTAGGCCAGAATTATGCACAGATGTTAATCCATCCAGTTGTTCTATGGGGCACTACTTTTATTGAGGAAAAAGTGAGGGGGAAAACGGAACTGGACTGGATGGTCTTAACTCTGTCTTTCTTCTGAGGCTTAGCACGTCTCTCTTTCTTCTGAGGCTTTAAAGCATGTACAAGGTCCCAGCTCTAAATCTTAAAATTCAGCCCTGCCTGGATTCCAGGCTTGGTTCCAGCTGGCCTGCTTCTTCCCCTTCCCCCACGCCCTCCTCATATGCACAGTTGAATCATCTCTCTGTACTGTGCATATGGAAACAACGTTGCTAGCCGAACACAGGTAGCAGACGCATCTGATTGCTTCTAGAGGGGCTCTTTCCCTGTAGTGAAAAACAGAAACCGTCAGCTTGCTTTCAGAACACATTCTGATTATTCAAGAACTGCTAATTACCGTTATAGAAACAATTTATTAAAACATATATGAGAGCATTAAAGAATTAGTACAGAAAGCTGTGCATTCTTACTCCATACATTCCATGCAAATTGTAAACATTTGGTTTTCAGTAAATCCAATAAGATTCTATTTTGAGGACGGAGTATTAAGCAGGCTAAACTCATGAGTGGGTAGTAAAGTCAGGATTAAATTTGGCAATAGACCAAGTTCCTTTCTGGTATATTGTTGCTTTTTTTAAAATGATGAGTTTATATCATGGTAGTAGAAAATGAGACATTAATAAATTAAATGATTTCAAATTTTACTTCTATGATATTTCAATAAAGAATGCACTCACATTCCTTTCTGAAGAGTTGGCTTGTCAATATTTTAGATCTCTTTTTGTTTTGACCTTTAGCAAAATCTATGTGGAATGTATTTCATGTGTGACTGAGAACATCCGCCCTGTGTCATTTCCATGATGTGATCTAGCGTTTCTAATAATTTCCAAAGCCCAGGAAGGTAGCACACTTCATAAAGACGTCATTTCGTGAGCACTTCCAACCACAGGTCTTACTGGCTTGCAGGTTGCCTTGCTGTGTTAGAAGAACGGAAACCTACCTTTGGTTTCTGCATGCATGGAGTCAGGAACTGTGGTGTCCCATGGTGCGTGTATGATTTTATATTTATGTAAACTGTGTTCTTGGTTTTAAGATTTTTTGCATTTTAATTACTACAATGAATTTTAAAATGCTTCAGTCAAAGGGGACTCATTACTTCAAACACCAACTTTGTCCTCATTTTTATGATGAATTCTGTTAGAACAATTAGGAAGCAGAGAGGCAAGAGGGAAGTTGCAGGGACTTTATGCTCAGAGAGCCTTGACACTGGGTATCCGAAGCCTTGGTCACATTCTTCATATCTCTGAAAATCAATCTTGTGTTCAGCAAAACTGAAGTAATGCCGTCTCCTCCATTAAATTATTATAAGGAAATGTAAGAAAAAGGAATGAAAGAACACATGAAATAATATAGAACTAAAGGAAAACTGCTATTTGTGAAGTGGTCATCACTTAAGTTCAACTGATTAAGTTCAATCATGTAAGTTCAATTGATAAAATTTGGCAGTGATAACAAAGGAAGAATCCCTGAAGTCATTAAAGATATATGTTCATTCTAAGGTTATGTTACCTCAGGATCAACTTGTGATAATGGTGACATGCTATTTCGTAAATTGTGAAAATCACAGTTTCCTGTTGCGGAGCTCATCCGTACTGGTTTTAGGTCATTCCCCCATCTCCTTGACTTTCTACAGCAAAACAACTAAATTATGAAGCTCCCTCTTTGAAGCCATTAAGACACAACTGTTCTCTCCCAGCTACCACATGCACCATTATCGAGAGTTAATGGCAAAATTGGGTCTTTCTCGTCTTGAAATTATCAGAGCATTACTACTTAGACTGCATCAGAGCAGGAAGAGTAGAGCATCTTTTGACAGTTTCTTCCACGACTGAATTATAGTACCGTTAAGTAACGCACTCCCCACTGCAAAGTGCCCTAACACCGGGATGCTTCTCTCTGACTGGTGTAGAGAGGGGTGTCTTAATTTTGTTTTCCCACAATTACAGTGTCACTTCCCATGGAAATAAGTCTAAGTCAAGTG
The DNA here is from genome assembly GCF_903992535.2 of Arvicola amphibius. Classification (NCBI taxonomy): domain Eukaryota; kingdom Metazoa; phylum Chordata; class Mammalia; order Rodentia; family Cricetidae; genus Arvicola; species Arvicola amphibius. The sequence goes on from NC_052064.1 coordinate 15,527,214, forward strand.
GTGACTGATGGCGCTGGTGAGCGAGCTCTGTGTCTAAAGTGTTTGTTACTATCTAATTAGACTCGTGCAAAATTTCTTGGAAACAAATACATTTGTAAATATCAATGATTCAGCTGTGTCGCCTGTTCCTTTCAAATTAGTCTAAAATAAAACTGACACTGAAAAAGACATTTTCAAAAGAAAATATTCATCATGAAAAAAATGTAACTTACTACATGTGCAGGCATAAAATATTCTTTAATACCACAGTAACTATAATTAGCACTACATTAGAAATTAGAAATTGATTAAAGTTGTTCATTTTAACACATGAGGAGACAATTTGAGGTGTTCATTATTAAGTATGGTGGCAGATTTTTCTAATGACTTTTATTAGAAATGATTAGGTATTAAAAAATTATTCTCCTTTGAATAAAAGTGGAAAAATCTCAGCTAATAATCTGCAAGTCGTCACCATGCCCAACCAGTGGAGACAAGCACAACTTTTACATTTTAAAAATGGACCTTTTGTAAATGATAATTTTAAGACTTTGTCACTAAGCCTAATTTAGTGTGACGTAGAGCTGTCATAGAAACTTGGAGATCTTGTCACTGATAAAACACAAGATATGTAATTTTTGTTTGTTCTCATCTTATTAAATTATTTACATTCTATAGAAAACATTATCTTAAAAATCTCTTGGAAGAAATAAAGTCCAGGGGACCAAAATATTCAAATAGGAATCAATAAAAGAATAATTGATGAAGGCTATATTTAAACACGCTCATCTTTCATTTAGTCAGTTTCTTCAGCATCATCAGTGTTCTGGGCTTTGCACTACTAGGTCCAATAGGAAGAAGAAGACCCAACCATGTGGCTTTACTGAAATGAAGCTCATGCTCTAGCTGGGAATATGGACAGTGAAGAAAGTTAAAGCAAAAAGAAATGCATGCAATTCTAGCCTCGAATATATGATTTAAATCAAATTAACTCAATAAGAAAAATCCAAGACTTTCTTCTGTTTTCCACCATAACTTTAGGGAAAGCATTGCTCATGGAGCGTTCTGTGACTGAAAGCACATGAGATAGCGAATAACTGGATCCACGTGTTACATGAGAGAGAAGATAGTAAGATGCAGGCTGCTCTGTATCCAGCTCCTGAGGACCAGGGGTGTGATGGAAATGTTAATTGCAACTTTAATACAAAACACTTATGAACTAAGTAAAGGTGTTGTCCATTATGGTCCACCTTTTAAGAGACTCTTCCTAATTTTTTCTAATGGAATATGTCAAGTATTAAAGTAAAGATAAGAGCCCTATTTAGACTTCTGTTACATTAGTCTAGGTAAGAACTATAATGTTAGTGTTAGCAATTGAAAGACAACTACATAGCTTTTAATGTAAATGTAAAAATAACTTCGATTTCCATATTTAGATAATTACAAGAACAATGTACTTTTACTAACCAAGTTGAAAGTTAAATTCTCAAAGATCTTTCAGAATATTAACATAGTTTGAATTTGTCATATGCCTTAGATCTTCAGCAGAAGTCTAGCCATATTCTCATTACTTGTGCAAATCCAATTAATGCAGTAAAAAGCAGAGCATCTCCTGGAAATCTTTTCCCTAACAGATCAACCCTACAATGTCCCTTTAAGATCCTCACAGTGTGTGGCCATGGACAATATCAACAAATTGCACGAGTTATCAAATTAGTATTCCACTGGGCTTTAACTCAAGGTTATTGAAGTCTCCACAGATGTTATTCATTGTTCCACAATGAAGTACGGTATTTCAAATGATGTAGTCATTTTATAACATGGAAAACCATTCATACCTAGCTAGTAGTTACACACATGTTTTTTTGCATGCAAAGATAACATATGTTAAAGTAGTATAACATTTTATAGATGATTTCAGGTGAAGGGAACTTCAGTAAATTTCAACATTGAACTGAACTTTAATGATCAACATTGCTTCTACTATCATAGAGAAGAATATATTTTTGCTGATGTGTATGTTCTCTTGGTAAAGGTGAAATTGCATAGAGCATGTAGCCATTTGGTCAAAATGCACACACAACGCTTCAGAACTCTGAGGATGTTTGCTAATGTTTCAGGAATCCAAAGAAAAAATAATACACCCCATACATGCATTTTAAATTAAAGCCATCTTGAATAATGCACATTTCAAATATGGCTGTAATACTGTAGAGGAAAAGGTAGTTCTAAGTAAGAATTTGATAATTAAGTGCTGTTAGGCCAGTCTGTGACAATGTTACACAGATATTGTTTAACAGTGAAATGACATATTTTGAAAGGATTATCGTTATAGATCAGAATGGAGGGCTATGCCTTCTATTAAAATAAATATATATAGAAAAAGTCTGCCTCTTAGAAACACAGCTGTTGGGAAAAAAAATACCCGTAATCTTCCGACATGCATTTTGTGTCTTCTTGACATGTGTATCTTAAATGTACACAGGCTTTATACATGCACATTTTCCCACTGAAGCAAGCCACCCACACACAGAGAATAAGGTTACACATTTTACAAGTAATTCCTTTCCAACAATCTAGTCAATATAAACTATGTGATAATACTATTTGTAATGGCTCGTTCAATTATGCAACAGTAACCCGAATTAATTTTTACTGGTGAAATTTTTAAAGGTATTTTCAACTCCATAACACAGTGGGTCCAAGATACCATCATGGCTTGAATTTTAACATTTTCTTAAGTGTCATACTTTCAGAGATTCATGATTACCTGTCAGGCAAATGTTGAAAAGCTTGCTGGGACATACAGCTTGCTAGATGAGCCTTCAATCATGAATGATAGGTTCAGTGACCAAGTAGTTTTCCTAAGTGCTACATAGGCAGCAGAAAAGAGAAACCTTGTCTTGTCTTTTTCCTTTGCTTTTAATCAGATACATCAGCTGAACATCAGTAGTCTTTGACTGTAAGAAGACAGCAAACAATCAAACGAAGACTTACAAAGCTAACACTTCCCACTTGAAGGAGTTGTTTAAATATCTTTCAAAGAACTGAAATCTTCAGGGAGAAAGGGAGCCTAAAGTGTTCAGACATTACATCATCCTTTCTTTTCTAAAGCTTGCCTGAGAAATATTTAGGGGCAGGTATTTTACATGGGGTCTGACAGGCAGAGAGAGATGAGGATTCTTGCCAGTAGCAGCCCCATAAATCAAGTATAGAGTTAAATATAGTGCTTGGGCAAAAACAGAGCTTTGGGATCATTCCTATCCTTCCCATCAGGTTGGATAGATTGGAAAGTAAAAACCATATTGTGCTGATTTAAACATTAGAAAAAGAGTGGATTAACAGAAGAGCAAAATCAAAAGCAATCTCATCGACAAATAGAGTACATACACTCTTATTAGAAGATTAGATTAGTAATACATTTACAGCATTAAAATTTTGACCTTTCTCACCTCCTCTATCACAGTAAAAGAAACCAATGAGTATAAAGTGGAAACAAATAATTCAGCCACAAAGAATGCATTTGATAACCCTAACCTATGATTGCCTGAACAATTAGGACTCTACGCCAGTAGACATTCACATGGTAGAAAGATGACCTATTTGTGATCACACTGATTTTGTTAAGGAGTTTGGGAAGAATGAAGAACCTTGTTCCACGGTCCATCAGCTTCTAAAATGTTAGGAGTTAGGGACTCAAGGTATAGAATTCGATGAAAGCTAAAATACATTCCCCTTCTCATAGAAACTATGTGGCAAATAAAAGGCAAATCCTCGTGGGAGCGGAACACATTTGAATCTAATTAAAACAGACACGATTTTATGTGGTCCTGGATGTGCTGGTCCAACCATTTGAAGAATGCTGCATAGTGGAACTCTTGCGTGGAGAAAAGTGTTGATAGATAGGTCTTGTGTTGGAAGTATGAGGTCACTGGTTTACATCCTGAGGAGAAACCTGGACTTACTCCATGAAAAACAGCTGCGTTTGTGAAATGTCTAGCACACAATGGAATTAGAGGTGCTTCGGTCAGTTTAGGGTTTTCATAGTCCTCAGAGAGAGGTGGACATGTAGACTTCTACATTGGAGGCATGCGGCTTCAGCAGGAAAATATAATGCCCGGTAATAAATCAATCATAGAAAGCCTTGATTGAAACTATTGATTTTGATATTCCTTTCAAATTAATATCTCTGAAAGCTGACAGCAAACATCTCGTGGCTTATGTTTTGCTGCCTAGTTCTAGCCATATGAATGAAATTCTAGGAAGCCGTCCAAAATTTAAATTCAGACAGTATGAATTAACCAATTTCAGCTAAATTGAGATTAAATATTTATTACACTCATTTCATCACCTCCCTCGGTGTTCTATTTATCATTTTTTTCTTCCAGTTAGAAAATGGTACCTTAATACAAGAAGTCAATTTATACAAAGGGATCTACTAAAAATATCAACATTATCATTAAAATACCAATGTGTATCAAAACCATAGACATTGTAGACCATATTAAAGAATAAAGAAAATGTTTTTTATGGTGGCGCACGCCTTTAATCCCAGAACTCGGGAGGCAGAGGCAGGCGGATCTCTGTGAGTTCGAGACCAGCCTGGTCTACAAGAGCTAGTTCCAGGACAGGCTCCAAAGCCGCAGAGAAACCCTGTCTCGAAAAACCAAAATAATAATAATAATAATAATTAGCCTAGGCGCTATTCATTAATTTAAAGTGACATTTTTAAAAATATTTAACAGCATAATAGTAACTCATAAATAACACTATTTTTTAATATTCAAGATTGGCATTAATATGTAGCTGATCTATAAATACTCATTAAAATGTTTCTCTTATAAAAGGGGCTCTAATCACAAATGATTAGAAAGCTATAGTTAATGAAATTTTATCTTTCCAGCTTGATCCCAAATATCTAAAATATGTTTATAAATTCAGAATATTCTGCTTACCTGTTTTAACTTGATGAATCTTTACTTTTATGGGGCATTAAAGAAAACTAATTTTTTGAAGCACACAAGCAAACAGTTATTCACCATTTAGCATATACATTAGTTTTCATCAGGTCAAGTAATAGGACCACAGTTCTTACCTACATGTAACATGGGAAATGCCTTCTTACTTTGAGACATTTAAGGGTTTTTCTGGATCCTATTTTACCTGCCCATTTTTTGAACAATTATAGATAAGGTGGAGAAGAGGGAAGGGTTGGATAATTAAAATTTACCAAGTTTTTTTTGAAACTCAAATTTTACATGTATATGAAAGAAAATATTTGCATAGGATTATTTAAGAAACAACACAAATTATACAAATATGCATAGAAGATAATGGACAAAAAGTAGTTTAAGAGCAAATACAAGAATTTACACGTGCACTAAAATACATTATAGAAACATTATATGGGTTTTGCTTTGGGAAGAAAGCAAGCTTTTTAAGAATTATTTCATTCTTGTGGCATAATTATTGGAGAAGAATTCTGGGGTCAGCGATAAGATTGCTGCAGGGTGTGTTACAGAAGGCACTCCATTGTCCCAGATGCTGAATCAGCTTCTCCCGAGGTGGTAATGGCCCCGCTCTTTGGTGTCCCAGGATGCCCATGGTAGACCTGCAGATGACACACCAGCCTTCACACACTGGTTGACTTCAGAGTCCGTACTTTTGCCCCAAGACCATTTTAAACTCCGCGAATCAGAGATTTCACAGCCATAGTGCTTACTGTTCCTTGACAGCTAATGAAGAACTCCAGAGCTTGCGGAAGGCCTTGGCTAAACCTTCTTTTCTTTTCTTTTTTAATGTTGCTTTAGTAATGATGTGAAAGTTATTCAGCTCATCAAAATGAATGTTTAAGCTAGTTCCTGGAGGATTTTTAAGGAGGAGAAATGACTCTATCTTGAGTAGTTGGACATGAAAAATGCTTCTGATTGGGAAAGGTTAATCATTTGCTTGGTTTTGTGCCTTTGTTCATGTTTGTTTTCTCCCAGTTCTCTACTTTTCCCAGTTTTTCCAACTCTTTCACTTTTACCAGTAATGGCATTAGCCCTAATAAGAAACAAATGTCTGCTTTAAATACTTTCCTATAGAAAAACAGTAAAAAAAATGTTTTTAATCTTAGATCTCTTATCATAATGTATTGCCTGTTAGGGATACAGCAAAACACACCCTCAGAGCCTTGGAACAGAAAGTACATAGATTATTATTTTCAAAGCCCTTTGATAATTTGAAGAGAGATGTATAAATAAAAGTAACAGGGCTCCCCAGAAAAACATGTTCTTGCCTTACTTATCCAATTTTTTTTCAATATCTTAATCTAAAATCTATTGATGACTCTAGAATAATAAACAAATGAATTACAGAGACTCTTTTGCCTGTTTACAAGCAAAGTTAATATGCACATGAAAGGAAAGAATTAGCCTTAATATTATATATTTGTTGTCTTCGTATTGCATATTATCTTAGTAGTACATATTTGCTGGCTCATAATGGATTTCTTTGGGGATTCGTTAGAACTTCACAGAACTTCACCATTCACCGAGCCCTCGACAGCAGGGAGCATGTCTCTCGTTATTCCCCACCTTTAGAGTAATGGGAGGGCCGTGGGGATCAAAAGATCCTAGTTCACTCTAAGCAATGTTTACCCTTTTTAGTTCTGACATTGTTCTTAGTGTTTTGGTTTGGAAGAGGACACAATCATATTTTTTATGAAGTGGAGAAGGGAGTTCAATGAAAAGTCATCTAATTTTTTTTCTCAAATCTTGAGAAAAAGGTAACTTGGGTTCTGAGTTAGACCTTTGTCCTTGTGGAAACAAATGTCTGTAGGTCCTTCACTGGTCTGTAGAATCTTCATTGAGGACTGTCCTGTCTAGCCCAGAGGTGTGCTTGATTTAATGGGTCCTGGGAGAGCTGGGTTTTTTGCAAACTAGCTGGAATTTTAGCCTTAGTCTGGGGATGTATGAGATGTCCTTAGAGATCTTAAAGCCAGCCTGGTTCACATATTTTTCAATCCAGGATAGCTCAAAGTTTATATTCATCAGAATTTATAATATATTCATATCAGCATTTGTTTTAAAAACAAAATAGTACAATTTAAACATGCATTATTTTCTACATGAGATAAAATATTTTTTATGTTGCTGTCTTGTGACATGAAAATAATTCTACACTTGACCCTGCCAGTGAATTTTTGCCTACCATTCATATAAAAAGAGCTAGATAAAGGCTCATTAAAACCTTCTAAAATTGTCAATGATACCATCATTTTCCCCCGCCTCCCTGCAGTTTTACTTTTACATATTGAAAGTTTTTCTCCAAGCCGGATGACCTGAGTTTGATTCCCTCTCCTCCAGTAGATGGAAAGAACGTGCTACCACGAATTATCCTCTGACCTACATATGGATATTGAACACACATGTTCCTACACTAATGCATGTGCAAGTGTGCACGTGCACACACACACACATTCCACAAATGCACATACAGAAAGAGAAAGAGAGAGAGAGAGAGAGAGAGAGAGAGAGAGAGAGAGAGGAGAGAGATACATAAAGAAAGTAAAATGTAATTTTAAAAATTCAATAAATCCATTCCCTGGTTTTATTATGGCACTGGACTGACTTCAATTGCTCAATAAATTGTGGCATTTGTCCTTTCAAAAACTAAAGCACACTGTTACAGAAAAATGTGTAATATGAAAATTCAACTATGACACTGTGTTTAAAGTATCCCGCAGTGCACAAGTTTCTTTAGAGATGTTTTTGCATTTATTCTCACTGATTTTCAACATACTCCTCTCCCGGCTACTCCCCATCCTGCTGCAGAGAACTCTGTTTCTGGGTAAACCAGCACTCTTTATAATCAGAGCATTTACCCTAATTACAGGGATGGGCGGCACTGGGAACTCCTTCTGAACGTTCTCAGCAGTGCCATGCAAGGGTGGGAACTCCTTCTGAACGTTCCCAGCAGTGCCATGCAAGGCAAGGAGATGGAGCAAACAACATTGATTTTGTGACTTGGTTACTTCATTACTTGATTTTTCTTCTCCCTTTTTTTTTTCTTTCTTCATTTTTTCCCAGTACTAACTTCTGAACATTGTGCATTCTAGGCAAACATTCTACCACTGAGATATATTCCCAACCCTTTGTTGATCTTGGAAATACATATCAGTGTTATTTCCCGAGTTTTTGATTTGTCTCAAATTAAAAAAAAAAAAAAAAAAAAAAAACAGATCAATAGGCTGCAAAATGATTGTTCCTTTCTAAGAATTTATTTTAATTATATGGTGTTTGGTTGTTTCTTTGGTGTATGTGTATGGTGTGTGTGTTTGTGTGTGTGTGAGTGTGTGTGTGTGTGTGTGTGTGTGTGTGTGTGTGCGCGCGCGCGCGCGCGCGCAAGTGCATAGAAGTGCAGTGCTCGCATGGCCAGTGGTAACAGATCCCTTCTTGAGTAATGTAACCGATGGTTGTGAGTTGTCCAACATGGGTGTTGTGAACTGAACTTGAGTCATTTGGAAGAGTGGTGCAAACTCTTAAGTAATGTTGTCAATCAATAAAATGGCTTATCTTATAGTGAAAATGTGTTAGAAGAAAAACAATGAAATATTCTAGGTAAAACACTCGATTTCGTTCTTCAACCAAAGTTCAGCAGTAGAACAATTTAAATAAATTAGTTTTTTTAAAGGGTGCTATTATGTGGGCATATGCAACAGACAAAAGCATGAATGAATGATTTAGCATTTAATTTTCCATATGTGAATTATTTTCAGCAGTTTTAATACCCTAAAATATGAGATGCAATTTGCAAATGTCAGAAAGCACGTGTTCTGACAGTCACGTAAAATCTAGTCGTTTGAAGACACACTGAACCAGATGCCGTGTTGCGTGACAATTCTTGGTCAGGAGCATCGGAAAACGTAGATTTTCTGCTTCCTGAGCAGGCACCCCTTCCCTTTGCTGATGGTGACACACAGTCCCTGTGTACTGGAGCCCAGCACAGTAACTGCTGTGCAGTAACTGAGAGTCGGCACCTGACTAAAGGGAGGGACATGAAAACTGAGAACAGAGACGTAAGAATCCAAAGCACGGTTTTCATCTCTCTCACTAACTTCTTACGATGCACATTGTGCTCGTTGGCACACATATACATATAGAAATGTGACTTTTCACTATAATATATATATATATATATATATATATATATATATATATAAGGTTTAACTCTAACCTTAATTCTCAAAAACGACCAATCATCTCCCACAGAAAATAAAGCAACTATTCGCATGCATTAACCACATTTTTCAACACACAAATATTTAGTTAGCTTGTATAATATTCCATCCAAAATGGTTCATCAAATCATAAATGAAAATTAATACTATATTCCTTATTTTCAGATGTATTTACTGCTCAATTTTTGCCAGTATCCATGTGTAAAAAAAAAAACTCAGTAGCAGAGCTCATATAGCAAAAAATAAATTCTTTTCCAAAATAGTCTTCCAAATTTATTCACAGGATCATGAGTCAGGGGATACATGTTTATCCTTGACTTCTGAAGCTCTTAGGGACAGAGACACCTATGCTCTTTCTGCATAGTCAGACTTCATTCAGTTAAAGACCCAGATCTCAAATTCCACGATTGTCTAGTCAGCTACTGCCTGTACACATGGTTCGACTCCGTGGCACAGGGATAACCTTTCTTTCAATGCTTGCACATTACCGTTCAGGTGGCAACCTGATTATGCAAAGTTCCTTCCTATGCTGCACTTTAGTAATCATGAGTGGACATCAGAGAAAGAGTAATAGACACATGCCAACTCACAAGACCTTCCGGGAAGCGAGTGGATGTTGGGGCGGCTGACCACTCCCTTGTTTGAGGGGCGTGGACGCCCCAGGGGCGGAGGATACCTTTAAAAGAACTGGGTTTGGGGTAGGCCGGCCCTTTTTTCCCTTTTCCTCTTGGTTCGCGTAAGTTTATCCCATTTTCTCCCTTTATTAAAACTGATTTATTCTTAAAGGACTATTTTTGGTTGTTTCCAAATTCCTCCGACCACCGCTACAAGTGCTGACTTCCAGTTTATCCCTGAATCACAAGAATGGGAAAATAAGCTTGAAGGAGGTGGGCAGGGGGAGCAACCCAGGGCTGCTGAAGAGTTAAACGGCCACTGGAATGGTGAGAAGGCTTGAGAACAGTCATAAAACATGGTAGCGAGGCAAAATTAGATACTATCATTTCTGTCAGCGCTGAGGCAAAGGAGCTGGGTGTCAGTGCTGTGATTTGTTTTGTTTTAATAAAAACGATTACTTTTTAATATTAAGCTCAGGTTAATTTATACACTGGTGACTTGAAGCTTGTTTTGAAGGAGTGAGAAACAAGAGAGCCGGTCAGGTTTCCACTGGTGTACACCGATGTACAGTCCTACTGGCAAGAAAGGATTCTCCAAAACTTTGGTATTTCCAAATGATCAAATTATTCCACAAATGATTTCACAATCTTTACATGAAAAATAGCCACAGTTTGTAAATAAGTTAGGCTATAAAAATTATGATTATGACTCTGGAAGTGAGCATCTAACTAATGGGGAAACCTACTCTATAGTGTGACACAAATGTAGTCTTATCTCATTTGTTCCAGATATTATTGTTGCATTTATTTATCTTATCTCTTGTCACATTTCAAAAATAAAAATACACTCTACCATACATTTCTGTTGTGGGATAGTTCTATGTCAGGGGGAGACATACAAAATAATGAAACCCTGTAGGGAAAAATTTCAGCAACTAGTATGGCTTCTGTTTTCTTAGGTTTGTGTTTATGTGAACAAAGTTGATTATTAAAAAGTTGCTGTTTGCTTGCCAAATGTGGTAGTACATGCCTTTAATCCCAGTGCTTGGGAGGCAGCTGCAGGCAGATCTCTGAGTTCAAGGCCAGCCTAGTCTGCAGAGTAAGTTCCAGGACAGCCAAAACTACCCAGAGAAACCTTGTCTCGAAAAACAAACAAACAGAAACAAAACAAACACAAAAGCCAACAAACAAACAGAAATGAAGCAAAGGGTGCTATCACTGTGGTGTCGAGAAACAGGGCTTATTTCTTGCTCAAGCATCTGGAAATATCCGATGATGTCTCTCTTTAGACAGTCATCTGGGTACTAAGCAACTGAGTTGTAAGTGCTTGAATTTGTGTGTTCTCACAAGTTGGCTTTTCTCTGTTCAGGAAACTGGCCTTACTCTAAGTGAATCTGAGCTCCACTGTTTTCTTCCCTTCCATGTAGGACTCGCTTTTCCTGCATGGTCTCGGGTGTCTTCTGCTTTTACGTAGCTCCACAGTCAGTTATTCCTTCTGTGGGGTGAGATCTGGCTGGAAGACAGTATCCTCCAAGTCTCCATACTCAACTCTAATTTTATGTTTTATAGACGTGTCTCCTTTCCCTCCTGTGATCAGACCGAGAGAAGAGGGATAACGCCTGGTAATTGTCATTAGCAAGCTCAGGAATTTAAGGAAAATTTGGTTGCATGTTACCTTGATTTGGGAATTTGGCAAGCAGAGCTGATCCTGTTTTTGTTTTTTCGTTTTGTGTTTTGTTTTGTTTTTGTTTTTTTTTTTTGCCCCTTCTTCTTTCCTGTGTTGTTGGTCAAATCTGAATAAGCACTTTCCCCCATCCAACAGTTACAGCAACAGCGCAGCTGGTGAGGAGGACCTTCCATCCTGCCTGTTATTTTGACTTGGATGCACACTCCACAAGCTTTACTGCTTTAAGGGAAAAAAAAAAAAAAAAAAAAACCAAAGAACAAAAACCCCTTTTTTCCTTAGAAGGCCCGGTTCTCCATATTTGTTCCCTCATCCTTTGGCAACTGGTATCTTTGTCATGAAGCACACTGGATAATTGTGAAATAGTCTGGGCTTCACTGTTTTGCTGCCCTCTCTTGCAGTGGCTTCTAAATAATCACTCATATGCTTAATTTATTAATTACAGAATGTTTGACCCAGAATTCAGCTAACTCTTACATTCAGATTAACCCACTTCTATTAATTCATACATCGTCACATATCCATGTCTTACTGGTTCTCTGACATCTTGTCTTTGGACAGCTGGGTCAGGTCTCTTGATTCCACCCTTCTTTCTCTGTGTATTCGGTTTGACTTTCCTGCCTAGCTATATTCTATCTTCTATAGGGCAAAACAGCTTTTATTATCAAGCAATGAGAGCAAAATGTCATCACAGTGTAGAGAGGGATGACCCCACAGCAAAATTAATGTACTGTGTATGCGTGTGTGCATGTGTGTGTGTGCCTGTATGTAGGTGATGTGTATATAACTAGCATGACTTCTGTCCTACATGGATTAGTCATAATTGCATGTCTGCCTCTGTAGCCTTAACTCAGCATACTTCATCTATGGGTCGTTCACCAATAATATTATAGCCACAGAGATTTTGTAAGATTACTTCTAAAGTAAAACCATTTGTGGATGAAACATCTATGATTTGCTAACCTTTTATTCACTGATTCTATACTATCTGGAATACAGAGAGATATGTATTATTATTTTAAGGTCTTAAAGCAGAATCTTTCAAGTTTTCTTATATTTCATGATATCTCTTAATAATCTACTGTTTTGTTACAGCTTAATCATATATATATGTATATATATATATATACATATATATATATATATACACAAATATATATATATTTGCTTTCCTACTGTGTTCTTGTCTCTCTGTGCATCCCATTCCCTTCCCATGAGATGCAAGGAAGAAGGCAGATTAAACAGGCCTTCTCTTAGTCACCTTCCACCAGCATAAACTGTATGTGTTCTGTAGAAAGAGCACTCTGAGGTCAGTGCATTTGTTGTGTAAACCTAGAGAGGAAGTTCAGTTACAAGACAGCTACAATTATTCAAGGAAAATGTTATGGGGAGTTCCACAATGACACTGGCAATGTGTATGTAAGCAAGAGCAAACACAGGACAGATTACTGGGCTGTGTAAAACTACAGTGATAGATTGCATCTGTGGATGATGAAGGGGCTCTGACTTGCGTGGACCTCTGTGGGTGACTGATGCTTGCAACAAACTTGGAGCATACAGAAAGTTGGTGATGTCACCAATAGAAAGAACAAAAGAGGGTGAGTTCTGTTTAAGTCTTGCAGACTCTCAGTGTTTGTGCAACATCTAAACAGAGGTTTCTAGTAAGTCTTTGTTTGGCCTTGAAGGGTAATCTGCCTTAGAAGGTATACATTTGAGGCACATCAAATATTGTTCATGGTAAAACTCAGTCATAGATAAAATTGCCTACAGAGTTACTTTTGTGTAAAAAGAGCAAGCATAGGGCAAATACAGTAATATAAATATTTAAGAGGGTGTTGTCTAAAGTGGGTGTCATGAGAGAGAGGAACCCAAACTTCCTAATCATTAGCTTTTAGTATCCCCCAAATAAACTCTTCTCAAAGACAGAGTAAAGGATAGTAGGCAGAGCCCGACCTCGGGTGTCAAGTGGAAACAGATATCTTCAGTCTCTTTCCTACTTACTGTGTGACCTAGAATATTCCCAGTAGGCTAGCTGAAGCAAGTCTTTCACTGAGGAAAAAGATTAGAAGTCTACCTTACAGTTTTATAAATTATACATTAACATTTCTTTACATCATTCAGCAACTTGGGTCTACTAGGCAATGTTATTATTTTTTCTTCTTATATCATAACCTCTTCATTCATGTCTTGTACTTAAATGTTGGGTTATTCTTCTTCTATCCTGGTTCTGTTTGCAAGGTCAGTTTAGTTGTGCAGCCTCTTTTCTAAGGATTCTCTTTCTCCCTTCAGCATTGCTTTTTTCTCTTCCTCTGGATTCCTTAACAGCTAACATGCTCTTGAACTGCCATTAAATTAGTTTTTGCTTCAGATTATGATATGTAAAAATGCATGTTTTGATTCTTATTGCTATTAAAATTGGAAGACAGAGTTCTTTTAAACATTGCCTACTTAAACACATTTATAAATTGTGAGTATATGCTTAACATCACCAACTAAATAACAGGATGTAGGCAACCAGTATATTGGACCAATCTATGCAATGAGGGGATACAGTGGCCCAAAATGGTATGAATGGAGACTCTCCTCTGCAAAGTTCAAGTAACAACAGTGTTTGCCTTCAAGAGTCTCTGGAAAGGATCTGCCTGCTGGAAAGATTTAAAACCCAATACTTAGTGATGTAAAAATCTAATGTAAGAAAAAAAATGGATGGATATCAATAGACACTAGCACTTTATTTTGGTTTGCTAGTGGCATAGCAGACAGTTGAAGGCAAAGCTAAAAAAGAAAGAGGAAAGAGGGAAAACATCTATGTACTACTAAAATACAGGATGTGAATTTATTAAACCTGACTGAACTTTACAATATTTACAAATATCTCGAGGTGGTCATCATTAGGTCAGAATGTTTTGGCATCTTATGGACTCAGCCTTTGATGATTTGTAAAAGGCATGCTTGTTGTAAGAAAAGGACAAAGTTTAAGTCATGGGAAAGTCCAAGAGCCTAAAATCGTCAATGAATACAAGCAATTCATTTGAGTCCAGCAACTTGTGGGGTCCTGGTACTCTTCCTGCTATAAAGTTTGGGGGGATGAAGGGAAAGAAGAGGACAGGGAGGGAGAGAGGGTTAGAACTGCAAAGGGAAAAAAAGTGAAACAAATCTTGTTTAGATGAGAGAAGGCAGCAAACAGAGCTTCTGAGTCTGACTAGAAGCGGCTGAGTTCCGGTCGGTCTTGAATATTGACAAATATGAAGTTCACCCCTTTTTCAGAATTTGACCTGGTCATTGAGATATAACCATGTGTGTAAGTCTGTGTTTCTACTAAACATAACCGGAATTTCGCAGACGCTCTACAGTTGTATTATAGGGAGGTGAATCAGCATGTCAAAGTTGAAAATAAATTACTCATTTTGTAGGACACATGTTAAAAACTTGAAAGGTAGTTTATAAAGTTATTTTTCAGTATCTTAACTAATAGCTGACAGTGATCATGATTTATGATTTTTTTCTCTTCTTTTTTTTCTTTTTCCCAAATGAATCTATAAGACAATCTGTGATAGATAGGGAAGAGGAAAGCAATTTGGGATGCTTATGAACAGCAAAGTAGGTGGAGTGAACAGCCTGGTCTTCTTCTGCAATGGGAATCTGATGTGTATTTCTATAACAGATCGAGTGTAGTCCCTTACTTTGCTCTGTTTAAGTTTGACTAGAACTCTGTAGAATCTACATGTTTTGAATTTACAAAGTCTATTTTTAAAGGCTTAAAGGAAAATGTAATTTGTCCATGCTGCTTTACATGACATAAATTGTTTTCCCTGCCAAACCATCTACAAGTTTATTCCTGTTGTCTGCATTGTCCCGAGTCACAATGTTGAATGCACTACACACTTGGTGTAGGTTCTATGGACTTAAGAGTAGTCTGTTCTCCATTGTGGTATTTAACAAATAACTGAGAATATATTGTTTGCTGAAACTATAAAAAAAATGGTACCTGCTTAACCTTAACTTTTCAAATATAAGAAAAGGAATACGTGATTATAATTCTTCTATTGCGTCTCAATATGGCTGACACATCATGAAGAGAGGGACATGGTGTTTCTCAATGATCTTGAGTTATAGCCCTAATAATTAACTGTGCTAGAAAAGCTGTAGTCTACTCGGAGGCATAGTGGGCATACAGACATTACGGGAAACCTTGTTGTTCTTAAAAATGTTATCTGCTGCTGATGGATGGAGTCTGAGTCCTGGGGAGATGTAAAGAGGTAGAGGAATGGTCAACAGCATCTCCCACTACACAGGGCTGATTTCAGCACCAGCAGTCTGTGTCACTGATTTGAGTCACAGAAATGAAGGAGGAACAGCTTGGATTTTGCAGAGGCAAATTGGGCGTTGAAAACATTTGCCATCAATTGCACTTGAGTATTGTTGCCAGCAAAGAGAATCAAAATCATAAAGGTAAACAAAGAAAACAGAATCTTGAGACGGAGATTTGGGTGGGAGGAAGGGGTTTGATTTGAAGTCAGGACATGGTAGAGAAAGCTCATGTTGATGGCTGCCTGAGGGCCATGAAAAGACAGTCTCCTCGTTTGCATACCCTTGCCAAAGGCCTTTAGTAGAATAACAATGGGGTGGTGGACTGAGGCAAAAGTAAGTACATTCGAGAACAATGGAAAAGAACTTCTACCCAGGAATATTCTTTTATAATTAACTGTACTCACAAGCACATTTTTAAATGTGTAGTTTGTTTCCAGGGTGATTTCATATATACGCTACCAGAACATTTAACTGTCTATATGTAGAAATGCATAGTTATTGCCAAACTTATATTCAGCTAGTAGCATAGTTCTCTGTTGGAACGATCCTTCAATTGTTTAAGATTACATATAAAAGCCGGGCGGTGGTGGCGCACGCCTTTAATCCCAGCACTCGGGAGGCAGAGGCAGGCGGATCTCTGTGAGTACGAGGCCAGCCTGGTCTACAAGAGCTAGTTCCAGGACAGGCTCTAAAAAAAAAAAAAAAAAAAAAAAAAAAAAATGCTACAGAGAAACCCTGTCTCGAAAAACCAAAAAAAGAAAAAAGAAAAAAAAAAGATTACATATAAAAAGTTTAAAATTATATATAAAGAGTCATTCTTATTATTTAGAATTGATGATATAGAAGATAACAAAAATACTTCATTGTTCTTAAAATTAAGAATATACCAAGGTCACATATTTAATATTCTATAAACATATATGTTAAGAATTAGTATGCAAAATGACATGCCTCTATTAATTATTCCTTCCCTATATAAAACAACAGTTTTTGATGTTAGCACCTGACATAATTTGATGAATGTTGTATCCCCAAAATCTTTTGTGCTCAAGACTCAGTCCAACAAGAGCTGAAGCCACGCATTGAGAAGTGATTAGATTATGGGGGCTGAGAACTCACCAGCGCCTTAATTTATTGATGGGGTCATAATATGATGGCATTATATATGGCATGGAAAATAAGAGGCAGGGCCTGGCTGTAGGAAATCTATCACTAAGGGATACCTTTGGAGGACATGTCTGGTCACTCCCCCTTTCTAAGGCTCTTGGCTTCTGGGCTGCCGTGAGCTGAGCAGTTTTCCACTGCTATGGCCTTCATCCATGATGTCTCCTCCTTGCTACGGTCCTAAAAGCGATGTTACAAATACAACACGAATTGCGTGCAAACTGCGAAACTATTGGTCCAAATAGACTCTTCTTTACCGTGTTTAATTGGGCCTCTGTCGCAGTGATGAAGTGTCTAATACAGAACTCAGAGAGACAGATGAAAATGTGGAATTTTCAGTATATCCCATATGAACTCTAATTCCTCATGTCTCCAAGAACAGCCATACTTTTATTTAATTTTTACTTGTACCTATAGAAAATGTTTAATTGAGTGCTTACTATGTAAACTACTGTTCGATCATCTTCATAATACCTCTTGAGAGGCATTGTTCATCCCATCTTACACAATACTGAAGCCCAAAGTGTAAGGGATTGGTCACAATAGACCCTTTTAATTCACAGGTACTGTGGTGATGGTCCTTCTCTTATAAATGGGAAACTCCTAAAACATAGCAATGAGTTTTCCTCAGCTTCTTATACTTGATACTTATAGTTCTCTTATATATTTCCAATAAGTTTGTAATTAAGTTCCATGTCATAGTTGATCTTTCCTTTCCTTAAAGTTTCTTAAGTGGATTAAAAACAAGCTAATGTATTAAATTTGCTTGGCTGCCTATCATTTGGACTCCCTGGCAATAGGATGTGTTTCAGTTTTTAAAATTATAAAGAACAGTGAGGTAGATTGTAAAAATAGATGTTTTTAAGGTATTTTTAAGGTAGTTGTAGGAGTCACAGAAAATGGCATCAAAAGGCCAAAGAATGCATGATGGTAGATCATGTGATCATGTAATCCAGAAGACAAAGAAAGGTGTAATAGGGTCCCATAAGTGGAAATGGTTATGTTTATATATGTATAAAGAGTTATGTTTAGTATAAGAATATATACTTTATACGTAATACCTAAATACTGACCTATATTCCTCTGATGAACTCATATTTTTCATTGAAAGGTAGAGATATAGATAAAGCATGGAAATCCCTAACAAACCTTTTTTTTCCCTGTGAGTTGGGAGTTAAGGAAGAGGCAAGATTTGCTTTGCTGGTTCTCTCATAAGAAGAGATGATGTTTAGTGGATTCACGTAGAAACTTCTCATTACTGTGTTAAATATGTACTGGAAGAACATGGAACACAAATTCGGGGCACAGTTTGGAGCACTGCAGTGTTTTTATCCCATAGAGATGCTGCAAAAGAAAGAAAATGCAATAAGACATTGTATAAAAATAAATGCTTATAACAAATGATTTAATATCTTTATGTTTTAGCCACTAAATATTACAAAGAGTTTATGTAGTATAGGAAAATAAATGGTCATAAGAAATGAAAATATCCCAGTAAAATAATCTAAACCATCTAGGAGGTTAAGTGATACTTGCTCTACAGTCCCTCTATCTTGTTGACCTTGTAGTGTACTTTTAGCTAATGGCTTAGAACAAATAAAACCACTTGAACCATCATTTGTTCAAAATGCATAAATAGAATGTTGCTCATTCTACTGTATAGCTGGCCAGGCTGAGCCAGGATTGTCCCTGAGGCCTTGATACAAGGAGAAAAAAAAACTTAGTTCCTTGCCTAAAACCAGAAACATGTTTAGCAAGGGGAGTGGTGGTCTGTGGGCAAGACCTCACAAGGGGAATGATTTTCTAGATCCCTGAGAACTCAACCGCTCCTTCCTTGAAGGGTTGTGGTGTCAGTCACAAGTCCTTCAGCACTCAACTTGTGACTCACTTAAGACATACTGTGCTACCTTTGTCACCATTTCTTGATTAGCTTTATGATGACTGAATAGCATTATATAATAACTTATGCTTATTATGTATGCTTTTCCTGGAAAGTGTCTATGCAATGCTGTACTCCTTAATAAAGTTGATAGAAATAAAGCGTAGCTTGCTCATGATCCCCTGGCCTTAACTTTTTCCTTTTCTTTCCTTTCCTTTCCTTTCCTTTCCTTTCCTTTCCTTTCCTTTCCTTTCCTTTCCTTTCCTTTTCTTTCCCTTCTCTTCTTCTTCTTCTTCTTCTTCTTCTTCTTCTTCTTCTTCTTCTTCTTCTTCTTCTTCTTCTTCTTCTTCTTCTTCTTCTTCTTCTTCTTCTTCTTCTTCTTCTTCTTCTTCTCTTCCTCCTCCTCCTCCTCTTCCGCCTCCCCTCTTCTCTTCTTTCTTTCTTTCTTTCTTTCTTTCTTTCTTTCTTTCTTTCTTTCTTTCTTTCTTTCTTTCTTTCTTTCTTTCTTTCTTTCCTCCTCCACCTCCTCCTCCTTCTCCTCCTTCTTCTTCTCCATCTTCTTCTTCTTCTTGTCTCCTGGTTCTTCCTCTCAGGAACATATCGCTAAAGAAGGACCTCCAGGTTCTGTTGCTGGGCCATGACAACATATGAATATATCTCACTAGACCGTTTTCTATCACAAGTAATTTCATTCCTTTATTGTTTTTATTGTTTAGGCATGTGCCATCTTGGAATGAGATCAATGTACTGATGACTCTTACACTAATGTGAGGGTGTGTGTGTGTGTGTGTGTGTGTATTGGCTCCTTTGTATTTCTTAGTACCATAATTAGTAAGGACTGACTGCCATTGAAGTAGAACATCAGATTATCATGCACCAATAGTGTCTGTTTTGAAGGACACACATTAATACCCATTGTCTTGCTCTGTTTCCTTTCAGAAATGATGGACTCCAACAATGTGATCACTTTCAATGGTTTGGCCAACAGCTCCAGTTATCACACTTTCCTTTTGGATGAGGAGCGGAGTAGGCTGTATGTTGGAGCAAAGGATCATATATTTTCATTCAACTTGGTGAACATTAAAGATTTTCAAAAGGTAATTCATTCTAATATGTATATATTTCAATTATTTTTAAACACTGAATTTTTTATGACATTCTCCAGTAGCATCAGGACAACTTACAGAACTAAATTTTAAAAGGAATTTTTCCCAGACATATATGAAATGAATGATAACGACATGCAAATAGGTGTAGTAAGCCATAATATCAACAAGGAAGAAATCATAGTATTTTGAATGGCCACTATTAAAAACAAACTTTAGTTTATTCTTCCATCATTATTTATTTATCCAGCCGAATAAAAGTACTATCACCTCTGTTGTATCATGTAACATGTAACCATATATAAAAGGGAGGAGGAGTCATAACAAATTGCATGGCTCTTAATGCCATAATATGGACAATTGTTCTTCTAAAATGAGATTTGCATCCCCTGATCTAAAAATCATATTTCAAGGCATTGGCATCAGATTTCTGCAAGCTTGGTTATTTAGACACAAGGAGGATGCTATTTTTAACTACATTCTTTTAAATTTCTGGCTCACTTCATTAATAAATTCTATGAATTTTAGAGCAAACACAAGTTGACGAGGTAAAAAAGAATTGTTCTGCTGTGTGTATATGCTATACCATAGTCAACCACATTTCCTTAGCTTTCCAGCCTTAATTTCCGGAGACATAAAGCCTTTCTATAGCAGCTTCCATGAGACCTACTGCGTGTGCTTCAGCAAGCACATTTATTGGTACCTGTGGCTCCAGGCATTGATGTGGGGTGCTGAACTCTTCACGAAAAGCACCCTGGATGGTGGCGTCTTAAAAATGAATCAACTACAAAAAAGGGTGTCTTATGGTTTGAGAGCATTTCTTATACAAAAGAAGTACTTATATTTAAATGATCATTTCTTCAGTCTAATGTAACTTTAATATTTTTTATTCTTCTTTTATATGTCACATCCTACCACAGTTTCCACTTCCTACTCCCCTCCTAGACCCTCCCTCAAGCTCTGTCTGCATTCGCTCTTCCCTTCCCTCCAGAAAAGAGCAGGCCTCCCAACAATACTTGTGTATCTTTTTTTTTTTTTTTTTTGGTTTGTTTTTTCGAGACAGGGTTTCCCTGTAGTTTCTAGAGCCTGTCCTGGAACTAGCTCTTGTAGACCAGGCTGGCCTCGAACTCACAGAGATCCACCTGCCTCTGCCTCCCGAGTGCTGGGATTAAAGGCGTGCGCCACCACTGCCCTGCCAGTACTTGTGTATCTTGATATAACTTTTTGTAGCTGTAGAGCCTGAGAACTCTCTCTGTAGACCCGGCTGGTCTTGAATTCACAGGGATCCACCTCTTCTGCCTCCCAAGTGCTGGAATTAGAGGCATGTGCATCTACCGGCTGGCCTTAATAGGACATTAAATCCATCATTCTCCCATTTTTATTATCTAACCACAAACGTTTATAAACATATATACAATAAGCATAAATTTATTTTATAAATTTTGTATTCATACGAAATTACAGTTCAAATATGATATATTTTACCCTAAAACTCTGATGCTAAAACATAACCAGGGTACTTCTATTTCTGATTTTTGAAACAGAGTGTCTTTTAAACATCCTCAGGTAAGAGCACTGGAATGATAAAATGTTTTTGCAAAGATTTCTAAAATGGTCACAAAATGAGGAGAATTTTGGTGCAGATATTCTATCCAAAGGCATCATTCTTTATTAAGAGAATTAGAGACCTAGAACATCTGAAATTTCAGCTTTTTAAATTATCAAGATAGCTTTTGTTATTTTGTAAACCTTATTTTCAGATATTAAAACAGATAGGTACTAGATGATGGATATTAGACTAGCTAGATAGATGATAGATTAGTTAGGTAGATAGATAAAGATAGACAGATGATAAATGATAGATAGAAAGTATGTGATTTCTCAGATTATGTAAATTATGTATATAACATTTTCCTTTAGATATATGTCATAAATTTTACTAATGAAACAAATTGTCTAAAATTTAAAAGAACCAATTCATCAAATCAAATCCCTACAATTTTATAAGTGAGGCAAATCCAAGAGACATATATTTATATAGCATGGGTACAAGTTATCACAGGCCGTAAACTTTTCAGCGCAGACACAACAGTATCTTCTATTAGTTAGACTGTTACTAGCAATAATTGATTCAATGAATAAATGAAAAATTAAAGGTCCTGAGTATTATTATTATTGTTACAGATTTTGCCCTTGAATTTCAAATACATATTCTAAAACGGAATGTCTGCTTTAAAGTTTAAGACATCTCATTAATAAAACAATAATTTTTATTGTTAATTATATCACCTTATTTAAAAGAGTGAACTCAATTTTAACTGACTATTTTTTGCCATGTTTAAATGATCACTAAAACATACCAAATATAAATAAGAATGTGGTGAGCTCTTTAGGACATGCTATGGTATTTATGTATTTAGGACATGCTATCGTATGTCCTAAATAGTTCATGATTTCACAACAATAAAAATAAATGTGTTAACTTAAAGGTGACCACTGAGCCAACCACTCTTTGGGGGTGGGAATACATGGTTGGGTTTTGAGGAATCAGAGAAGGAATGCTTTTCTGAAAATTCTAAGTATAATCCATTTAGTCTCAATGACTAATATGAACAGGAATAAGAAGGGTAGAATTATTAATGACATAGAGTTCTTGCCTAGAATAGACAGGTCTCTGCATTTCATTCTCAGAACCTTTGAAAAAAAGTATAGAATCGTTATAAAGAACAAATATATGGATGGTAAATATCTCATCCAAAAAAGTGCTTGATAGACAACCATGATGACCAGTGTTTCATTGCCTGTGCCCACGTCAAGAATCAGGGTCAAAGAGCACTCCTGTATCTCTAGTTCTTAAGAGACTGAGACAAGAGGATTTCAGTGACTTGCTGCTTAGTTAGTCTAGGCAGATCTATGAGTTCATGGTTCATAGACCCACCCTAGAAATAAGATGGAGAACAATTAAGAAACATTCGCAATCTTGACTTCTGGTGTCCATATACACCTTCATATAAGCACACACACATAGAGTAGGTCATGAGATACCTTAAGTAATAGAGTAGGAAACTAAGACATGGGAAGCAAGCTACATTTGAAGAAAAGAAAAAATGAAATGTAATATGAATATAAAATGTATTTTATTAGTATAGAACAGAAAGAAAAAACACAAAATAAGCTTTAAAATACCTTAGCATATATGTATATAGTTTAAAAACACCTTATACTATACCTATAGTATATATATATATACATAAATATAAATAAAATCTGTAGTTTATGCACAACTTAGCTAGAAGTTCATTGTGATAGTCTATAAATCTTAGTTTACTGTAGGCTAGAGGAACATTATATGTTTTTCTCATCCAGTGTGAACTTCAAATTTAAAAGAAAATCTTTCTGACCTCAGCCACCAACCTGAAAGCAGCTGGGTCGTAGGACTGCACTGCACCTGTAGAATGTCAAGATTCAGAATGACGCTCTGGCTGATAAAGATGATAAACGTACTATTTATAAATGTTTGCACTATGTGACTGCATTATGTGGGACACGTTTGATGTCGATTATAAGTTAGACACAAAGACACATAGGGGCAGAAAATCACCTGAAAGAGAATACGTAAATTAAGAATTCGTTGATAAAAAGTGATGGCACTCTCCTCTTAGACATCATTTTTTGTGCCATGAACTTGGAATGTATTTCTCAAGGCACTGTGTTATTTCAGTGACTCCTACACCCTGGTTTACAACTCTGCCACATTTGGTGTTCCAGTTCCCGGGGTGAAAATCTCAAACTTTGCCGGAGCTTGTGACCATTCGCAGTGAATTATCTTGAGGCTTCAGATGAGTGGCGATCAATCATCCCGAGGCTGAAAGCTTTCCCGCACGCATAAATAATACACTGCCACTGACCCTGGATTTTTATTTAATGCATGACATTCCCCCCTGGCACGAGCAAATATTACTTGAAGAGAAAACTGAGGGAAGAGGAATAAATTCTTCTGCCCAGTACAGATAAGGAAGAGTCAGCGAAATTGTTCTTGGAATTTGTAAATTTTTATACAAAAGTTTCAATGAGAGTATTGGTATAGAGAAGATATAGTCTACTGCATAAGAACCGCCAGTCACACTTATTGTGACCAGATTAGCAAAAAGAAGAATTAAAACACACATGAGAACACTTAACTAGGTTAGGTTTTGAGTGACTTTTGTTATTTTGTTTTAGCAGGACACTGTCTTGCCACGTAGTCCTGGCTTTCTTGGCTTACTATGCGCCTGTAGCTTTGTCTGGCCGGACTCACTCTGTATATGTAGCATAATCAAGCCCTAAACTCACTTTTTATGTGTAGGCTTTGTATATGTACTGAATATATACATATATACATATATATACATATACACATGCACACACATATACACAGTACTACCTGTGTATAGTGATATATATATATATATATATATATATATATATATATATATATATATATATATATATATACAGGTAGCACTGAGCGGCCTAATTCACTATGTAAATGAAACTCTGGCTGGCTGGCCTGGTTTACTATGAATATGTAACCCTGGCTTATTCTACTATGTGTATGTAGACTAGCCTGGCCTTGAACTCAAGATATATGAAACCCAGGCAAGACTTTTTGGCTCAGCATCCCAAGTACTAGGATTACAACTAAGGAACACCATGCCCAGTCAAAGAAGCTGTTTTGTAGAGCTACATTTTTTTGTTTCCACTTATATCTTCTCAAAACATATGTTGTTATTCTTAAATATTGTTTATTTTTGAGTGGAGAGAGAGAGAGAGAGAGAGAGAGAGAGAGAGAGAGAGAGAGAGAGAGAGAGAGAGCAAAAGAGAAAAATGACATTGTAAGCTGTGTTTTCCAAACATTTCAGGTCTCACTTTAGCGTGCCATTCTGGAATTTGGTTCAGAGAAATAGTTTCAGAGTTTCCTAGCATTAAATTTTGAAAACCACTGCTTCATGATAATATTGAGAAATTTGGAAGAGCATGAGGAAGCTCTCTGCCAAATTTCACCTAGATCCTCCTATTTTCCAGTTGGACCTTTCTTTCCCACGCAGGGTAGCAACTCTTTCCACACTGCAGTCTTCCTTCTATCGATCATATTAATTGATTTCCAACTCTAATTTCATACAGAGCCAAAAATAGTGGATAGGTGAAGAATGCATGACTTCAGTACACAAAAATTCATTAGCTATTGTTCAAAGAAAGAAAGAAAAAAATTTGAGCTATTCCTCCATGTAGTATTTATTTCCCTTTTGTCCCAAACAAATACAAAAAGATTAAATAAAATACTGACGAATTTAATTGGCCTAAAAAATGATTCTTCTCTGTTCTTAGATTGTGTGGCCAGTGTCTTATACCAGAAGAGATGAATGCAAATGGGCTGGCAAAGATATCCAGGTAAGCATTAATCTGCTAAAGTGCTGGAATCATTTCTTAAGTAATATATGATTAGATGATCTCCTCTTCTTTTGAAGATCAGCCTTTGCTTATGTACTTAACTTCTGGAAGAATAAGTGATATTATTCTATTATGTGAACATACACAGTTTTATATAAAGAAAATAAGATTTAAAATATAATTTTAATAGTGATTTACATATGAGGAAATTAGCTAGCAAAATGTGATATTGTATCATACAAATTTATATGAATTAACAAATGATTTGTGCAGGTAGAGCTGAATTTGTCAGTTGATAGCAATCATACTTGTTCCTCTTGAGTGATGGCTTTTTTTCCTGTGTCATTATTATGAGATTACCTTTCTTTATTTTGCACGTTACATTCTGTTTTTCTTTCATTTTTCTCTATGGTTTTTTTTTTTGTTGCTTGTCTTTCACCCCTTCCTTTTATTTTCCAAATAAATATTTAAAAACCACCATGCAGCTTACAGTATTCTAGATACTGTGGAATCAAACATTATTATGTAATGCTAGAAGGGTTTTACCCTTTACCATTAGGTAAGTTTCCTTTACCTAAGGCTATTTCTTCTTTAGGTAAACTGTTAATAAATTTAAGTTGACAATATGTTAGAAGTATAGCTTGAAATCTGAACAAAACCATAAAAAATAGTTTAAATGCATCAATAAAAAGATTACCATAAGTTCATTATAAATTATGTATTCGATTTTGTGCTTTATCGATGTTTCAGAATAACTAAAACACAAGGAACTATCTAAAGGTCTCATCTATTTTAAATACCAGCATGTAGAAAGAATTCATGCTGCATGTTTCCTAAGACACACATCTGTCTGTAAGCAGTTATCAAACGACAATCTGCTTGTCAGCCCTTCCTAAAATATAGAGGATTTGCATTCACTGGGAAATCAGTGAATTCCTTGTCCCCTGCTGGAGGAAGATGGATTGAGGAACAAAAAGCACAGAAATCACCATCCTTGATGTATCTGTTTATTAACAGACACTGGAAATCTGTCATTGCAAATTACCTGCCAAATACAGGCAGTATATGAAAAATTAATTGTGAAACTATTTAGAGGTGCCAAGGACTACTCAGCTGGATTTGTAGATGGGAGGAGAAAGCGGAATTCAGTCAGAATACATGGACAGGTAGAGATTTACAGTCAGGAAGTAGGATGAGCGTTGGAGAGGGTTGCTGTGATAAAACTCCTAGATTAAAAGGAATTCTCACGAATGAGTTTGCAGGAGTGTTTCTGAGGACAAACCAGAGCGATAAGCACACAGGGTTAAGGAGTAGTGAAGTAGATGAGACATTAGGGACCAAGGATGTTTCATTAAACTTTCTAACAGGATTTTTGCTAAAACTAAACAATACAGAGATGAACAAAGAAATCTTGAGTGGACACTTCAGAGAAACCTGAATGGAGTTAGATCAGAATATTCATGATTATGATTAAAGAAAATCACCATTACCAGGCAGACAATCTACTAATGCCTTGCCAAAAGTGTCATTTCAAAATGATCCAAGTGCACATCTGTACATTATAACCTCTGCTTAATAGTCATCATATAGAAGAATAAATGCCTTAAAATGAAAAAAAGAAGTCAGAGTCTGATAATTATAAACTATAATATCCTATTTACTAGACCAGCAAATAAATTCAGAGTACTCATTCAAAACCAATTCATTTATTTTTTTCTACCATTTTAAGTTTTACATAAGAAATTAAATTTTAAAATGATTTTTCTGAAATAAGAAGATGAATTGGTTGCTAAGGTATCTATGACGGAAGCAACGGGCAACAGAGATTGGATCCCAGTAGCTCAAAGCAAGAGCCCAAGAGGCAGAGAGCTCCTAGAATCTGGGCGGTGGTGGGTAAGAAAGGCAGATACTTAAACCTCATTGGACATCTGGCTTCTGAGATCAGGTTCAGTGTGAGACCCAATGTCAAACAACGAAGATGGAGAGCAATGGAGGAGACCCTGATGTGGACCACGGTCCTTCCTTTGTACAAGTACCAGCATGTGAGCATATCTACATACACAGGTGCTCATGTGCACATAACAATCACTCTCAATGCACACCAACACGTGAGTATATCTCCACCCACAGGTGCTCCTGTGTACAATAACGAACACTCTCAGTGCACACCAACACGTGAGCATATCTCCACACACAGGTGCTCCTGTGTACAATAACGAACACTCTCAGTGCACACCAACAGCACAGGAATGACAAGGAAAATCTGATGTGGAATTCTTCCACAAGGCAGAGCTGACCACCACTAGTGCTGTGGCTAGAATCACTCTCCTCTGGACTCGTGGAGACATTAACTCCAGGAACAAATAATTTGCAGGTGGACTTACTATGAAAATGAGACATTATTTATTAGTAAATTAATGCTGAATACGGAACAAAAGTGGTGTCTTGTTATTATTGATATATGTAACGGAGTTCTATACAGTGAGTGAAAACTTTGATTTAGTCTTCTTTTATGGTCTGGACCACAGTAGTGGTCTATGCTTATCAAATTGTTTTTGTCAGAACAGTGAAGCTAATAATACTTGTCTGACAAGTTACCTAAATTTTATACTAAATGCAATGACAAAGTATTGAGTAGATTCGGCTACATGAATGAATCAGTACATTCGGTTCTCATGGTGGAAGAATATTCTATTGAACTTTTGTAAGGTTTCCAAAGTAATTCATCTCAACCTCTCTCTCTCTCTCTCTCTCTCTCTCTCTCTCTGTCTGTCTCTCTATCTCTTCTCTCCCTCCCTCTCTTTTTCCTCCCTCCCTCCTGACATGTGAGATTTGACTTCTTGCTCACATGCAATTATTTCAGCTACTACAAAACTCACAACCTCACATCCTCGCGGTGTCCTGATGCATAATATAATCTTAAATTCAGAAGTGCATCTGTAGGTGACCAACCTCAGACTTTCAAAGTTTGTTACAAATGTTTGTGGATCTTATAGAATGAAAAAACAATTAATAGTGGACTTTGCCATTTCTAGTGCTCTGTGCTGGTGGCCCCTGATTGGTTGGCAGACATAAGCACACTGAGGTCCACCCATTCTCTAAAGTTAACAAATTCAAAGTAGGAATTGGTGGTCTAACTGACACTAGGAAGATCAGTGAATCCTAGCAGTATACCGAGTATGCATTTTCATATTTTTATATGCTTTAGTAAGGCAATTTCTTGTGAATTCTTAATTATCCCCAGTTATTTTTACTTAATAAAATAAAAACACAATGATTTTATTTCAATGAGATGTTTTTATTGTAGTTCTGCTTAACATTCAAATATGTCCCATACTATTCTGATTAATTCATCTGGCTGTTTAATACTGACTTTTCTTGTCTAGATATTAAAAGTACATTTATGCAAAGAGAATATTTTTAAATTGATCTTTTGTTGTTCAACCTCATTTAGGCACTATCACAATGTATATATTGCTTAATGGACACACTATTTTTATTATTTTTAGACTTGAATTTACATATCCGTTCCCCAATCTTTTTCTTTACATATGATTTTGAGATAGAGAATAGATGACTTGCTAAGATTTGCAATGTTTTTCTCTTGATAAACATAAGCAAAAACCATTATTATTTTAAGAACTAATATAAATAACTAATCTGAAAGAAAGATTGAGAGGAAAGAGTATATTTCATTCAACACCTGATTTGTGCAGGAACCCTTGGGCAGTTTCGTGGAAATTCTGTACTGTATCTTGAGGAATAGCAGTCAGTGGGGATTTGCGGACAGTAATTCTTTTCAAAGTGCTCTCGCAATGCTGGAAACCACAAGGATGAAGTCTGTGGGCGTGGAGCCATCAGGACCTCGAGATAGAATGGGAATCACAATAAAAACTGACCTTCACATTTGCAAAAATAGTAAACCATAATTTCCTTGTGTGTGCTCTGTGGTTTCTAAAATGTGGGCCACCCTTTCCTCTCTGGTTGTTGCCACAAGTCCCTTGGAAATACAACATCTTGAAACAAACCATCTTGGAAAAGTACTGTCTTCTCAGTCCTCAATTCAGTGTGGAACGCAGGAGGAAAAGTCAAACAAAAAAGTTGGTAATATTATACACCTTGAGAATATAGCATTCTAAAAGTGGCCAAAAGAATGCTTGATTTCTGTCTGAAATTGTATCATCATGCATAAGTAACCACATGCTTTTACACTGAGCCGGCATAACTTCTGCTTCTGGATATAGCCTCAGATGGAAAAGTAGCCATATCCCTACTCTCCTGTGCCTTTGGGAAGATTCAACCCCATAACTCTGCTACAATTCACAACACACATATATTAACAGCAACTATTGCACAGAGTGAAGGCTTTGGTAAAGCAACTAGTCGTCTCTCTCTCTCTCTCTCTCTCTCTCTCTCTCTCTCTCTCTCACACACACACACACACACACACACACACACACACACTCAACCATTTGGGTAAGTTGTCATTCATGTGTTAGTAAATGACATGTCTTACAACATTAATCTGAGCTTAAGGTTCTTCTTTTACAAAAGCAAACAGAGCTTGTAAACCACGCCGTTCTGTTATTACACCTCTTTCCTTGAAGTGCCAGGGCTTAACTATAACATCTCTGCAATATTTCCAGTAGAGGTATAACACAATCAGAACCTATTATTAGAGAGATGATAAAATATCTAATATATTTGGCATTAAAACGGTAAACTAATGAGAAAAATAAAATATGATCTGTGTCTGTTGACTTCTGCATTCTCCTCTCGTTTTCTGATATTGCCAAGGCGTTAAATGCAATGTGTTATTCGCAGTATGTTTCTCTGGGTGGCTTAACTTTCTTGACCATACTTTGCAAATGCAAAATGAATTTGTGCTAAGCTGGTGAAAGAATCTGTTTTGAATCAATAGCTCTCTGAATCCTCTTTGTTTATCCTACTAACCCATCTCTCTTTGCACTGTTTCAATAAAACCAAATGGCAACCGTATGACTGCTAGAAATATTTTGAACATCATTGGAAATCAAAATTTCAACCATCTGAGTGGGAACCAAAAGGAGCAGATTCTCGGAATTCTTTCCCAGATACGATTCAGAGAGTAGCACCGTGCACCTGGACCACGGGCGGCAGATTTTGGGAGCTTCTTTTCCCTTTCTTAACTGTAATGAGCATTTGCAGCTATAGTGCAGAATAGCAATGCCAAAGTGACTCAGCTGGTAGGACCTGAACAGCATTAATTTTTGACAAATAACACAGTTGAAATCTTACTTGTATCATACATGTTGAAGGTGATATGCCAAAATGCCCACTTTTGCTTAATATTTTGAAGTTTGGAGGCTTGCTAAAATTTTGCCAGTGGGATACAGCTTTTTTTTATTTTGAAGACTGTAAAAATTATAAGGGCTGATTAAATATCAAAACATCCGTGTATATTTGTCTCACATTTTCATCTGAGTGATGGCATTGATTGCCTATGTCACAGGTTGTTTTCAACTGTGATTTTGGAGTTAAGAGCCTTGGAAAATTAATTCCCCCACAGAAGCCAGTAATTGGTTTCAAACAGCCTTGAGAGATAAGAGTAGCTTCCTTCTCCAGAGTTAGGCACTAGACAAGTTAGTGACTAGACAAGGAGTGTACCTGTAGGTGGGGGACACTCCTACATTTCCCGGCTGCCCAAACCCCAAATAATCACAGAGAAACTGTATTAATAGCAATACTGTTTGCCAATAGCTTAAACATATGTCTAGGTAGCATCTTATCTAACTCAACCATCTTAAAACATTAAGATTAATTTAACTATAACTTGTCGTCTATAAGACCATCCACTCTTGCCAGGTATTACGTGGCCCTCTGCTCAGTGCCATGATGGAACTGTATAAAAGATGTGCTATTATTACTATTGCATTCTATGGTTAATAAGGGCATTATCTATGGCTTGGGAACCATATATATTTTGCAGCCATATTGATTATAGTTTTTGTTGACAATGAAGATGATCTTACAATTGATATTCTGTTTCTCACATGCCATATAATGTATATAAATGGATTTCAAATTCCATCCATGGATACATTGACCATCACATTGTAGATTTAACCTTGACTTTAACAATGTTTTCCTTAAAGATAATAAGCTATGTCTTAAGCTAAATATGCTATAGTCAACTTTAGACTCCTTTTAAATTTAATTTGATTCAAAAATTAAAATAAGAATAATTACCATCACATCTGCAAAATGTCATTAAAATTACCTAAAGTCTGTTTGCCTCATTTAATGTTAGTGTTGACATACTACTTTTAATGAGACGTTGGGAAGAAATGTGATGCAAACGTTATTCTTTTTTAAAAATGTAGTTATTAGTATCAGAGGATATTAATTTTATCTTTAATATGTTAAGAAGACAATATTGAGGAAACTTCTCAGTAATATTTAAGTAAGAGCTGAATATATTAAGTATATTTTATTTTACCATATACTACAAGATATTAAATATAGATTATATTTGTACATATATGTTCATATTTATATATGCCATTGTGATGTGCTAAAATAATTGTTTTCTAGCAACATGTGGTAATTTCAAAAGTATTATGATTTTTTATTCTATACATCAGTATACACTTATGAAAGGATGAACCATCATATAAATAAATTATTATCAACTAATGATTATGTGTGTGGGAAGTAAATAGGTCAACTCTCTTATCAGCTTTTAGGCAGGCATTTTGAAATGAGTTATTCTGTTGTAATAAGATATCCAACAGCTAGGATTTCTTCAGAGGGCAGACAAATAACTGGTATATAGAAAGGATTTTATTAAAGATTCCAAACTTGACACAATGGTAGGATGTGGTAAAGAATCTACGGAAGGGTAGCTACTGCTTCTGACTCATACACAGCACCTGAATGAGCTGGAGGATGCTGGAATTGGTGTAAGAGAAGAGAGCTAAAGTCAAGTAGACAAAAAAAGTGTCAAGGAGGATCAGGGACTACTTTTCACTACATCAGCTTCTTTTTAGTCAATTGATGGAAGGAGAAGCTTAAGAAGAGGTCTCTTTTTTGCCATTCAACTAGACAAAGATGAAGGCAAGATCTCAGGTCTTGTAAAAGAAAACTATGGAACTAAACAAGGATGAAGACAAGATCTCAGGTCTTGTAGAAGTGAAACGTGGAACTACACAAGGATGAAGCCACGTTCTTAGGTATTGTAAGAGAAAAAAATGGGACTAAACAAGGATGAAGCTAAGATCTCAGGTCTTATAGAAGTGGAACATGCAGCGAGACAAGGATGAAGACAGGATCTCAGGTCTTGAAGTAAAATGTGAGGCCTGGAAAAGGGAGTGAGTTTCCAATATGCTTGGGAGAACATGCTCACAAGAAGTCAACAGTGTAGAGCCTTGAAGGCAAACTTCCTAGACGAGCAACCTTGCCCAAACCACGGGAAAGCCTAGGAAATGTAATCCAGCTTCCTGAGTGGATCTAGTGCAACTCCTGTATGGCTGTTGAAAACCAATGTCTGGTTTGTGTTGTTACTGTTGTTTGTTTGTCTGTCTTGTTTTGTTCTGTTCTGTATTTTCTGCTTATCTAACTGATGACCAGAGGCTCCCACTATCTCAAGAGTTGGTGTACTTGAGAGTCATTTCCTGTGGGAATAGTAGATGAGTACTGTTTAGCTCCAAGTGTGGGTTTCAGGTCAGTAAAGTATGTCTTCATCAGGAATGAACAACTGACACTTGAGTTGTTGGTCTAAGGTCTGGGATGGTATAGGCTGCAGAACAGTGTGAGAGATAGGCAGTCTGGAAACAGTCAAAACAACATAAACATGCGTATTCTAAGAAAGGATAACCATAGGTCATGGTGGTGCAGACTTTTAACCCCAACACACAGCAAGCAAAGACTGGGGATCTCTATAAGTCTGAAGCCAGTATGGTCCAGGTAGTGAGTTTCAGGGTAGCCAGGGCTATGTGTAGAAAAGACAAACAAACAAACAAACAGTCCAAAATGAGAAATGAATAACAAATTAACGAATACGTTCAGTCACTCTGTTGGGATGTATCATTAATACCAGGTTTAGTGGAGGAAAGTGAAGCTCAAGGATCTCAAATAACTTCCTCCAGTCACGCAGAAAAGGGAAGATGACATGGGTAATTCCAGCCCATGGCTCACTGATGGATACAAATAACTATCCCAATACCGTTTCTATTTTATATTTATAACTTTGTTTGATTTGACACTAAGATTATCTGAACTTTATTGAGAGGATATTTCATACTCTTAAAGAAAGCAAAATTGTCATTGAACGTGAATAAATGTCAACAAATTTGAAATTTCTCAAGTATAATTGTAAAAAGAAATTATTTCTACAAGTATATATGTATATATTAGCATGTATCTATGTATATATGCATTGATACACATGAACATACATGTGTGAAAATATTTTGTTATTCTAAATTATTTGAAATTATTACTTGTTTAAAAAGCTGGAAAAATGAAAGTTGTGAAATACATCTTTGACATCTAATTTATATGAAGTAAAAACCTTAATTTAGCTAACCAAAAGCAGAACTGTTCCACTATCTTTGTATTAATTTGGCTAAAGATTTTAAACCTAGTAACTATAAATGTCTTTTGGCCGAGCCCCTTATATCTTCACCTAACCAACACGCCTACAATCTCTTTTGTGTTCGCGTTTGTTCCCTAGGACACCGTAACACAAACCCACATGGTAGCCAGAAACAAGTGACACTTATTTTGTCCCAGTCATGTGAAAAAAAGTGAAGCAAGAGAAGGGGTGGCTTTGAAGCCCTCCCCTTGGCTCGGCCCTAAGCATTTCTCATGCTGCCTCTTTACAGGCTCATTCCTCTTGACTCTCTCTTGCCCTGATGGTTCCCTGTGTGTCTCAATTTCCTCTTTGCAGAAAAGGAAGTAGATTGGATTAGGGTCATGCTACGGGCCTCCTTTAAGTAGTTCCTCAAGGCCCTATTTGCAATATTGTCACATTCCAATTTTTGTGGATGAGGATTTCTAGGTCTGACTTTTGAAATCACACAGTTGAAGCCACCTGTACCTATACTTTAATCAGCCATCAACTCGATGGCAATTAATTGACTTTTCAAAGCATGTATATGCTTGGTGTGCATGATGGTGAATGCTGTTAATTCCAGCACATAAGATTTAGTGTCAGTTGGGTCTCTCTGAGTTTCAGACCAGGTTGGTTTGTATAGTAAGTTCTAAGCCAGATTGTTCTACATGGTGAGTACCATTCCTATTGTTAAAAAAATTCTTTCCAGTATTTTATGTTTTGAGATTATTTTAAAGGAAATAAACTTTAGGCCCTTTAAAAAGAGAAAGGCTGCGAGGGGTTGGTCCACCCACTGAGACAAGGC
Source organism: Arvicola amphibius (assembly GCF_903992535.2). Classification (NCBI taxonomy): domain Eukaryota; kingdom Metazoa; phylum Chordata; class Mammalia; order Rodentia; family Cricetidae; genus Arvicola; species Arvicola amphibius. The sequence continues at coordinate 15,562,002 of NC_052064.1, forward strand.
AACTGATCTAATAGGAGCTCACCAAGGCCAGCTGGATTGGGACTGATGGAGCATGCGATCAGACCGGACTCTCTGAATGTGGCTGACAATGAGGGCTGACTGAGAAGCCAATGATAATGGCACTGGGTTTTGATTCTACTGCATGGACTGGCTTTTTTAGTTTGTTTGGATGCTCACCTTCCTAGACATGGATGGAAGGGGGAGGGCCTTGGACTTCCCACAGGGCAGGGCACCCTGACTTCTCTTAAGACTGGAGAGGGAGGGGGAGGAGAAGGGGGGAGAGGGGGAAGGAAATGGGAGGAGGGGAGGAGGTGGAAATTTTTAATAAATAAATAAATTTTTTAAAAGAAACAAGAGAAAGAGTGACGGCATTGACAGTCCCTATGGACTGTCTACCTGTACCAGGAGAAGAGAAGTCTGATACATCCTGCCTGTGTTGGCTTTCAAACACTCATTAGAAGCTCTTTGTTTACTGAGAGATATGTGTGAACATTTTATATATTTAACGATATAATATCCTCTAGTATTTTGGCGCCAACCAAAACAAAACCTAACTTCTGATATACAACAATGTTGCTGCAAGAAGGGAGGTGTGCGCCAAAGACAGCAGACAGTCCTCTAAAGGCTTCTCTGCTTCTCGCTCTTCTCCCTCCTGTTCTATACAGACAGTCTAGAGCTCTGCTTTGCATGATGAATTCTGCTAGGGTAAAGGCAAGTACGGCTGAGGTCACAAATTCAACCTTAGATAGGCGATACGAAAAGGCAAACATACAGTGCATCCGTTTTATGAGCTACGTCTCTTTGAAGAAGAGAATTCCGACATCCTGGTCGTGGATGGGAAGCATTAGGAAGATGTGATTGAGGATGATCGGGTCACAGCTGCAACAGCACCGTTTGAGAAGGGAGAAAGGCAGGCCCGGCTTCCAGATACGTGGGGTACAACTTGAATAGAATGAGGGATAGAGTGAGTGACAGGAACAATCTCACGGATTACTGCTCTGGCATGCAGCGCAGGGGATTCGGCCAGCTTGCCAAAGAACTGGAGCAGAGAGAAGGGAGTCAGCAGATTACGTTCAGGAATTAAGCTTATTAATGTATGTTCCTGCGGAGTGTATCCACCCATCCCGATAGACAGATTCCTTTGCTTTCCCAGCTGCTAGGCTCTACAGCAAAATAATTCCATAAAAACGGCCGATGACACGGTGACTATTGATTTCTTCCTTTAGAAGGAACTGTCATTGACCTGAGGCACTGCTACTCTATACCCATTCATTTGGGGCTGATTTATATTTGAACCAGAACAAGTTTGCTTGATTTAATCTCACGAACTGAATATATTTGAATAGAGATTGCTCATGTTCACATTCTCCTCCCCATATTTTTTTTTTAGCAGCTTCTTTATTTAGATTAAATTTTCCCTATTTCATCCATCATTTAAGAACAGGGAAGGAGGTAATTGGGATTGTAGGTAAATTATATTCTCTTGTAGAAAGCGTAATGATCGGAAGTTAGTTAAAAACACCTCCGCTCTGTTCTGATTTTCATGCGTGGAGCAGTTGTTTTGACAGATGGAGGGCTTTATTTTTGTAACGGTCCAGGAAAAGTGTGCAGGGCTGTCTAATCAGTGCTCCGTATCTGTAGCTGTGATGTTTGTTTTCGATCCATTCTGCTTTCAGCTCCTCTATCTTTTTCAAGGAGAGATATTTTCTTTACATTTTTTCTTTGGGATAATATTTTTATGCATAACTCTTCTATTCATGTGATCCAGCAAGGTTAGAAACCCCCGAAAACTCAAATTCAAACAGCTTGTCACAAGAGGATGATTTATCCTGGTTCCTCAGGTGTGGGCTTGGATATTATTGGATTATAACTGCTCTTACTTCTCAACTAATGATTTTGGGGTGCTGTTGATCTGTAGGGCTCCATGATTGACTGACTTCCAGGACATCAACTTCGTACCAAATTCATCTGTGTATATCAACTTAAGTTCCAAAAGGATCAAGGCTTGAAAAGTGAATTCATTTTGAGCTGACCACACTGTCTTTATTGCGCTGTAAATCCTCCAGTATGGAGCAAGGCAGTGCAGGAGTTTAATGCCAAAAAGTACATTACATTCTGAGTTTTGAGAAACGTCATGGTTCAAGGAAAGGTCAGAAACACTCCTCTTCTGTCTCCCCCAGAGCAGCAACGTGTGAAGTGTGTTTCCTTTTGCTGCCACGCTTCCTTCTAGTTTAGAGGAATGTCCAGGCGGCCTCGAAATAAAATGGATATCCTGTTTGGAACACTCACCAACCTTGGCAGCCACATACTAGAAAAGGAAGGCAAATGAATGACAGTATTGATGGGCTTTCATGTAGACGTTCTCGTAAGAACAGATCCTTTCTGGCATGTCTTTCAAGTGTTTGGTTCCTCTGGGTTCGGTTCTTTCTGTCTGTGTCCCTCCTCCATGGTTGCTGAGGATTCTTCCTTTGGCAATTTTCGAACCAATCTCAAAAGTATTTCCTTCCATTCTTTTGTGTTCCTACAACCATCTTTTTATCCTCTAAGTCCTCGAAATTGCTCCAAACTCATTTTGCATCAGCCTTTACTTTGAAAGTAATACTGAGATAACCCCAGGGCATGGCAAACAGTGTGACTTGCTGCCAACTGAGAGAGTTCAGTGGGGAAATTAAGGAAATAATTCTAGGCCTTGGGCCAACAGGGTGGGGCTCCATTTTCTGCAGTTCAGATAGACTCACTTGTTATCAGCGCACTGAGTCAGCCCCTTTGCCAGATTTCCCAGCTACAATACCATGATTGATTTCGTTCCAGCAGCTTTGCAGAAGAATGGATGTCATAGCATAGTGGTTCCCTATTTAACAGTTAATAGAGAACAAATTGAGAATTTGATATTCAATGTGGTCCAATTTTGTGGCTTTCGAGGGCTTGGGGAGTTTTTCTTGTGCTAATTATAACCCGCTAGTGCCTTTGGAAAGACAGACTTCGTTGCCGGTAAATTGCTAACTGGTTATCTAATCTAAAAGAAATAATGAACTCACAAAAGCTATGGTATTAAAATTCATAACAGTAGCAAGGGTAACATGACCCTTCCTTTGTGTTTACGAGTATTTGTACTCATAATGATGTTTTCTTTTATACCACAGAGAATCATCGTCTATTTTAAATTGTTAGCAGGTATTAGATGTGAATCACGGAGAGGGAGAAGTTAGTTTTATATGCAAATGGTATGTGAGTCTCTACAAGCGTTCCCACTGGCCAACTGAAAGCCTGGACTTTTCTGACATGAGCAAGGCATCCGTCTGGGTCTGCCACTATGGCTTCCTGGAATAGCCATTTGTTTACCTGGGCATGCACAGCCGATATCTTGATTTTGACATATGGTGCCGGAACTCATTATTTATCATCTTGAATATGACAATATTGAGCCCACAGTGAGGGATGACTGTCTCTGTAAAAGCAGAGTACGTGGCCACCTACATATTTCAAAGCAAAAAAAAATATTCTAAAAATGGCTTCTTTGAAAATGACTGATTTTTTTTTTTGAGCACTACAAATGTATCCTGTGGGCAAACCCTTGAATACTTCATTTGTAAATGAATTTATCAGATGTTTCTTTTCATCAAACACCTTCATGGTTTGTCCTGTAGGGGGAAGGAGGAGGACCTGTTACAGAATGAGGATACTGCTTCAGAGCAGCGGGGAGGGGGGATGGGAGGGCAAATTTTGTCTTCTTCTGAGCAGGATCTAGCCTGCTCCAAGTGAGCAAAGAAGGGGATGCCCATACCCTGTATGCTAGGAAATTCTCCTTCGGAGCAGAGCGATTTGCAAAGTCAGTTTATTTCAGAGCATAATTTCATGCCCTGTCTGGAACAAGAAAAAAAAAAAAAGAGATACATTTTGGATCAATTGAACAAAACAAGGAAACTGTGTTTGTGCTATAGTTCTTACCTCCCCAAATTACACATTACTGTTAAGGGAGCATGAAAACTCACATCTGAAGCTTATGTTTTGTTTTGGGTAAGTCTAATTCACCTTTTGAGAAGTATCATTCAAAGGACAGCATCCGGCTGTGCCTTGGTGCAAACCGATAGAATGAACAGCAGGCACTTTCATGAATTTAAATGTCAATTATTTTGCTGAAGTTGCCTGCTCCTGATTTTATGGGCCAACGGAGTTAAGCCGGCAGTCCTCAGCAGCAGGTTCTGCATGCAAATGCCATGTGGAAATGTACTCAGACTGTTCTAGCACCCCAGTTATAAACTCTAGCTGACTGCATACGTCCAGATGCATTCTGAGTTCACACCTGAGAAGTCACGGGTCACCTGAAAGCTTTGAGGGCAAAACACACTTAGGAACATAAGAATCAACCTGCTTCTGCATTTTGTGAACCAACCTCATTTACACAGTAGTCTGCTTGGAGAGTTGATCTGCATTCCTGGTTTTAGCCTGTAGGACTGACTTTCAAATATTCAACTGCAAAATGTCTCAGAAAACTATGAGCAACCTAGAAAAACTGTTTTTATTATGTATTTTTATTATGTAGCGTATGAATGAATACTCACCAGAAAGAAACCAGATTAGATCACTAACGGTGGTGTAATTCCTATTATCTTATATTTTTTTTCTCCTTTTCTAAATTTCAACTCAAAAGTTGCTTGTGCATGGAAAATCTCACCACCACCTCATTTGAGTAATTTGTTATCACGAGAGTTTGCTGCCGTCCTATCGGTGGGAAAAGTCATCTATGAGATTGGCAACCCAAAACTTTTTATTCTGTTAGGTGGGATAGTTTTAGTGGAAGAGTTACGGAGGGTATATGTCTTGGGGTTATCACTGCTATGGTGAAACATGTTTTAAGCAACTTGGAGAAGAAAAATTCTGTGTGACTTACACTTCACATCAGAGTTAGTCATTGAAGAAGGCAAGACAGGAACTCACACAGGACAGGATCCTGGAAGCAGGAGCTGATACAGAGGCCGTAGAAGAGTATCGCTTACTGGCTTGCACCCCATGGCTTGCTCAACCTGTTTTCTTGCAGAACTCAGGAACATCAGTCCAGGGATGGTACCACCCACTATTGATACCTCTCACATCAATCAATAATTTAAAAACTGCCCTATGGGCTAGCTTACATGCCAATCTTAGAGAGCTATGTTCTCAACCGAGGTCCCCTCTTCTCGGATAGCTACAGTTTGTGACAAGCTGATATAAAACTAGCCAACACAGTATGTCATATAATGTTTCCTCAAAGTTTAAGAATGTTTTCTCTTAACAGACATAATGCTGTGAACAAAATAATGAAATCAAAAATGAGCCCTAAGAAAGTTGGGGGAAAGATGCCTATGAAATCTGCCACAGCTTGCCCAGCATCCTGCATTCCGGTCAGGGGAATGGCTTGAACTAACTGGTTTGCCCTTTGTTTTACAGAAAGAATGTGCTAATTTCATCAAGGTCCTGAAGGCTTATAATCACACTCACTTGTATGCCTGCGGAACTGGGGCCTTTCATCCAATTTGCACCTATATAGAAGTTGGACATCATCCTGAGGTAATGCTGGCTTACGAAAACGCTTTTCATCCCTGCCTCCTCTCTTCTCAAATGCTTCCTTGCTAATTTCTTCGGGTCATTCCGCTTTTTGTTCACTATCCATGGGACCTACTTCAAATTCCAATGCTGTGATTAATTTTAGTTTGTGAACATAAAGCAAAGAGACCCTCACTCAACAATAGCTGTTGCCATAGGAGCAAGAAAGAAAGCATTTGCTCTCAGGCCAGATTTCATAATCCTCCTCTTTGTCTGTGAGGTACCTGTAAGCAAGAATGTAGACTCCTTCCTTCTTCGTTCATTGCTACTATTCCCTTCCATATCCTCTTTGGTCAATGGTTTGTCTCCCACTGTTTGGTTTTGTTGGTTTTTGCCTCCAGATTAGAAAGGATACTGTCTATCCATGAGTTCAAGGATGGAATCTTACATTTGGGCTCTTGCTTTGTTACATTTTGGTTATTATAATGGCATGGAAACGAAAAAAATACATTTTGTCTGACGAAAGATGCTGTACAAAGAAACTTTAGTGAGAGGATTATAGCTCAATAAATTTACATCAAAATTTAAAAAAAAATGGGCCCTTACTAATATTGAAAGGAGTGTGTTGAGTTGGGCTTCTTGGCTGTCTCAATTAGATACACTGTTGTCTTTCTTGGCACCAAATTCTCAACAACAACAGTATTCGCGTGGTGAGAAAGTGATCTGTGGTAGAATTTTCTTCCAAATGAAATTCCAAAATGAAATTTAGAAATGCTTGAGCATTTGTTGACAAATAATTTCTTCACAGAATATTTCTGGAATCCTAAAAATAATGACCGAATTCACTTGCAGCCCCTTACGTCTTAAGCTCAAGGCTCCTGCAGCATTTCCTTAAGGTGTCCTATGGGACAGGAACGTGTTGATTTTATTCCACAGACAAGAGAGGGAAACATTTCATGCTTCATCTCCTCCGTACAAGATGGCACATCACGGGCTGGGTTTCCAGTGCTAAGTGTCACAGTTTCCGCAGTGACGTCCCTGATGAGACTGGAAAGTCACGATACTTTCCCGAGAACACATCCACATAGGTACACTGTATGCCTATGCCCACCTACCCTCGTATTCCTCCTCCTTCTCTTCCTCACAAGTATGTATGAAATATTTGCTGACGTCGACAAGATCTTTCATCGTGACGTGGTTTTTAGGAAAAGGGGTTCCCTTTCAGTTCCTGGACTCACATCGAGGAAATTAATAAGACTCAGTTCACACACGATACTGTAGATAACACACAGTGCTTCTAGTTGCTCCTTATTAAATAACTGTCCCCACACTGCCATCCCAGATGGTGATGATGATGTCAATAAGGGACCCTAAAAGCTGGATCCACTGTGTTGCACATTCTGTTCCCGGCATCAGAATGCACCTAAAGAGCTGCACACAAGAGTACGGTAGCGCTTTCAGGACTCTTGTACCACAGAGGAGCAGGGAAGCGTTGATTCTGGTAATCACGAAAGGCTTCAGAGCGCATGCTGCAGTTACTAGCTGCAAAGCTCTGGAAAAGCTGCTCATCATCTCAGAGTCTCTGCTCATAATATGGAAAACAAAATAAAACTGTCTTTGCCTAGGTATCTATGTATTACGTTGGCTCGTTACCTCAAACTGCCTTCACATTTAGGGCCACACAAACTCAAAGTGTCTGTTGTTTTGAAGCATGCCTTTATTCTGGCCTCAGATTCCTGAGTTTTCACCTCCCTTTCCTCAGCTTTAGCTGCCCCGTGTAGAACCAGTTGCTTCTTTTACTGCATCTATGTTTCTAATGTAGACAATTGGAAGGAAGATATGTAAGATCTGATAGCTAGTCATTGCTGGAAAAGAAAGTCTAATACTAGAAAGTGTAAATCCATCTCATATTGAAAGCCTTTGCTGTTAGTCTGTAGTAATTGCCAGCTTACCTCTCATTAACTTCTTACATCAGAGATTATAAATAATGTCACTAGGCTATCCTTACTACATGTCTCTGCATTTATCCTAAATCCTGCATCTCCGAATTCTGAGACTTTCACTACTTTGGTATCTATTTATGCTAAAATTGTATACATCATCTATGAATTTTTGTCATTTTTCATGGTGATGGTCCCTTCTATAATTGCTGCTTTGTGTTGTTAATAATGTATTATGTTTCAAGTCAACTATGCCTTGCCGCTCTTTGGGTGGGCTGTTAGGGGGGTGAAGGGCTACAGGCCATTTGCTCAGGCTCCCCTCCACTGAAATAATAAATATGCCAGGCTTCCTATGTGAGCTTCTTTGAGATGACATATGGAGGTGCAAGTTTTTCTCCTGAGAAACTCAGAGCTCTGAGACAGGTCTACCTTAAGAAGCTCGGTGATTTTGATTTGCATGAGAACTATAAATTATGAAATGCCATTCCAGAGTAGGAGGTCAGAAAGAAGATGATTATGCAATTACCTGGGGAATTTGGAGCAGTCTAGACAGGCAATCTAGGAAATTCTGGAAAAGATATTATCACGAGGGCTTGTCTAGACTACATCAAATTTAATTTTCAATGCTTAAGCTGCCTTCGGAGACAATCTGCTTTAAATTGATCTATACTATTACTTAAAATGCTATCCTTGGCTTTAACCAATTTTGCTGTTTATGAAGCCGAGAAAGAGAGACAATGTGCACTTTATTCTGTCAGAAAAGAATGACAGTAATGGAAAAGCCTGGAAGAGGCGGGGGAGTAAAGAGTCACCAGGAGAGATGCTGGGAATGTTGGATTGAGATCCACACACTCGTGGAGTCTGAAAATCCCATCCTCAGAAATCCTTTTAAATAACACTTATGTTCTCCAGTATAATAATATCATTACATCTTCTGTCCCTTCCCCTTCCTGTCCCCGAACCCAAATGCCCCACCCCACCCCACTGCTCTCTTTCAAGTTCATATCCTCCTTTTCTTCACTTACAAAGATTTTCCTCTTAAATTTTAGGCTGGGACTTGCATGCTTATTTTCCTGATAACTGTTCCACATTTAAAAAAAAGAAACATAATTTTATTATTTTTATACAGTGTTTTTAGACTACAAAAAGCATCTTCACTTTTAGCATTTGGAAAGACTGTCAGCAACACTGCTATATTCAACTTCTGCTCTGCAATGCACCTCCCTTAAAGTAACTACTGCCTTATTCTTAGTTTCAGAGCTCTTAGAAGCTTCACCATTAGAAAACTGCATATGGATTGAACATCTTTATGGCAGAATGCCACAGAAGTTACAACACTGCTTTTGGAAAAATGCAAGACCCCATTCATCATTTAAGAGATTTGACCTTTATAGGAGAAAATTATCACTTGCTATTCCTAATGATACACCAATTTACAAAATACCATCAAGTTTAGCCTGGTAGTTGTAAAAATAGATTTTTTTTTGCATTTTGATAGCTATATACACACTCTTAAAGAGTGTCTTCCAAAAACCTAGCTTTTCTGTCTGGTGAATGCCTTTTGACCACACGCAGTATGTCATTGATTGCTGTATTAAGCAGATTTTCTGTTTCCTGTGGTACATTTGGGAATTGGTAGACATATTAATTAACTCCAGTTCTGTAAGATATGTGTCAATCAATTCTTGGGCATCTGCCAATAGCCCTTGACACAGTAGATAACTGCCAGCAAGGTCACATGCCTCATACACATGTGGACGTTTGTCATAAAACGCCTGCAGAGTTCACAGAGGGAATGATTCGGACTAGCGCACAGATGAGCGTAGAGTTATTTCAGCATCTCTGCTATTCACAGGAAAATCGTGAGTCATCCTTTAGAGGCCAGCTATTCCCAAAAGGCTTAACGTATATGGTATTTTCCTTCAAATTTACATCTGTTGGTAAAAAACAGTATGAATTTAGGAAGAGTATAGCTTTGCGAATAAGTCTCTGGATATAGTCTCAAATTCCAAATAGGTCTCTTCTATGTATTGGCAGAAATCCTAAAGAAAGATGGACCCAGATGTGCGCCGGATAGTATTAACTCTATACTCTCATAATGTCATGCTCTCAATTTATGATAGAGCCAAATGGACATTAAGAAAAGCAATGAGTCTTAATGGCCATCTCTCAGGTCACTTTTGCAGTGACTGCCAACGTATCTGCTGGAAATCAAATTGTTTGTCTGATGTTTCCCTTTTGTTATGAAGGAGAATTTGTTTTATACGAAAGTCTGCAGCATGGAAAGTTTTAAAATAGAAGGTGGCTCTATCACTGAATATATCTCTACGCATTTCTAGTTCGATTATCTTTCGCATTTATTGTGTTGGGTGGAGTGAGCACCAGTTTATTACTAACAAGCCGGAAGACTAACGGTCAGCCATGTTTGTGTCGCCTTCACCATTCCGTAAGCCATGCCTCGAGTCTCTGTTTGCTGTGTGAGAAGCAGATGCAGGTGAGAAAGGGCTGAGTTCTCTCCCCAGCTGTGCATTATCTCCACCAGACGTGACTGCTCCTTTTCCCTCCTGGCTTGTGCTACACTGGCTAAGGGCTAAGTCCTTTCTCGGATCTGCTTTTCTTCTTTAAACTTTTAAAGAATGGAATAATTTTAAGAAAATGATCCGCCTGTGTGTGTGTGTGTGTGTGTGTGTGTGTGTGTGTGTGCTTCTATTTAGTAAACAGTACTTTAACTTTCATCTCAAACAAAAATCAAAAATCGTCTGCTGATGATGATAAAGAAGCTTTCCAGTTCACGCTCCGAGAGAACTTAGAGCCACCATCTAATCCTCCAAGAACTAACTATTTAAATACAACCAACAAGACTATTTCTCAATAATAAGAACAGGGACTGCCGGGCGGTGGTGGCGCACGCCTTTAATCCCAGCACTCGGGAGGCAGAGGCAGGCGGATCTCTGTGAGTTCGAGGCCAGCCTGGTCTACAAGAGCTAGGTCCAGGACAGGACAGGCTCTAAAAAAGCTGCAGAGAAACCCTGTCTTGAAAAACCAAAAAAAAAAAAAAAAAAAAAAGAACAGGGACTGAGTTAGAACAGAGGAGAACATAAATTATGGTGACACGAGACCAGAAAAAAAAACATTCAAAACTCTTAAAACATAAATAAGAGAAACTCTATTAGTACTGGCTGTATACTTACTTCAAATTATATGGTCTGACCCGAATGTTTTAAAAGCTCGAAGTTTTGATATTAACATTCTTCTCTTCTCTATCATTTATTCCATTGAATTGTAAAATGTAATTTTCTTACAGTATTTCACAAGTTTTATTCTTAAAAATAGTGGCAGATAAAAATGGAAATGTTAGCATTCGGTTCACAACTCGCAGAATATTAATTGATGTTTTAGCTTGAACGGTTCATCTGTTGCTGGGAAAAGGTTATGGATAAAATTGATCTTTTCTTAAGTCAAAATAGATACAATGAAGCCATGACTCATCCCTTATTAAGAGAAATACTACCTCATAGTCATGAAAAAGTTTAAATCTTGCTGTCTTCATTTGTGTGCGGTCTTTGATTTAAGTACCAAGATTATTCTTTTAATTTTCTTGGGTGAGTGAGAAGCAGAGGGTGACTTGTTGCCTTAGCCGATGTTTTATTGGTGTAAAGAGACACACATGAGTTGCCATGGCAACTGGTAAAATGAAGCACTTACTTAGGGCTTGCTTATAGTGTTAGAGATTTAGTCTGTTATCATCATGGCAGGGAGCATGTCAGCACAGACAGACATGATCCTGGAGAGTATCTGAGAGCACTGCCTCTAGATACCCAGGCAGCAGGAAGAGAGAGCAGCTGTTCCTGGCTTGGACTTCTGAAACCTCAAAGCCTATACCAAGTGACATACTTCTTCCAACAAGGCCACACCTTCTAATCCTGCTCAAACAATACCACTCAAGGTGACCCTACAAGGCCACACCTTCTAATCCTGATCAAACAATGCCACTCAAGTGATATGGGAGGGTCTTCTGTTTGAATTGACTTCATTTGTTAATAAAGAAACTGCCTTGGCCCATTTGATAGGCCAGCCCTTAGGAGGGTAGAGTAGATAGAACAGGATGCTGGGAGTGAGGCAGATGCCTCAGGCAATAGCCATGCCTCTCTTCTCTGAGAAAGATGCCTTGGAGCCAGCCACCAGGTCAGACATGCTGAATCTTTTCCGGTAAGGCACCAACCACCTTATGGTGCTACACACATTACTAAATATGGGTTAAAGCAAGATATGTGAGAATTAGCTAACAAGAGGCTGAAACTAATGGGCCATGCAGTGTTTAAATGATACAATTTGTGTGTTGTTATTTCGGGGCATAAGCTAGCCAGGCGGCTGGGAGCTGGGCCGTGGGAATGCAGCCCGTCACCTCATCACTACACTCAAGGTGACCATAAATTAAAATATTAGTCAATGGGGTCCATTCTTATTCAAATCACCACACCTGTTATGCATATGCTGTTTTCTACAGAGAACAGGAGAAGTAAAGGCATGCTGTACTCCTTTCTAGGATTAAATAGAAAAAAGACAAAAAATGATGAAAGAGGTAAAAAAAACTCCCTAGTCCTGGAGAGGGTGGAGGTGTAGGCCCAGTACTAGTTGGTGTCTGGGGTTCACGTTCACACTGCAAAGGGCTTTCACTTTTCCTCAACATCAGCAGTAACTTGCCCCATAGAATTGCTAGTGATAATGTATTCAGTTTATTTGTTTTCTCATTTTGCTGCTGTTTCGTTTTAAGCATGAAGATTATATTTATACATGTACAAACTTACTTAACTGTTAGAAAAAATTGGAAGTTAATCCCTTACCATTCTAGAAACTTTCATGGTTTTTTTGGAAGATGATGTTATGTCTTCACCTATGTTCAGTTCACGTGGATCACACTCTTCATTGGTCTACCTACTTAAAATAAACCATGTGAGTTGACTTCAGTAATTAAATTAACTGGTTATTGATAGGGAATGTACTAGCACCCTTGTTATGGGCCTATTTTATGGTGTTCCCTCTATACTTGTGTTCGTTTTCTAAAATATCTCTAATAGAAATACAAGTCATATATGCAATTTTAACTTTTTAAATTTTAATTAAGGTATAATTGCATCATTTGCTCCCTTCCAGTTTCTTCCTCCCATCTCTTCCAAATTTATGGCCTCTTTTTCTTTGATTAGTGCATGTTTGTGTGTTTTGTGTGTGTGTGTGTGTGTGTGTGTGTGTATGTGTGTGTGTGTGTGTGTGTGTGTGTATTTTATGGTTGACTACTCGTTCTAGATAAACAATTAGGGAACTTATCCTTGGGGAAGACTTGATTCTCCCTCTCTCAACAGTCCTTAGTTAACTAAAGGTTTTGTCTAGAGGAAAGACCCCTTTAGACTTGAAATCTTCCCCTTCTACTTTAGCCTGTCTGCTGGGGTTTGCCATTGTTTAATTCTTCTTTAGGCTTTTTTATAGTTTCTGTATCATGGGTTTAGTTTCCCTCTTATTTCTAGGAGACACTGTCTCACAGCAGGCTTCCTGGCCATTTGACGCTTCCAATCCTTCAACCCTTCTTCAAGTGTATATCTTGAGCCTTAGGTGAAGATGTTGTGTTGTAGAAATATCCTCTGGTGATGGACACCCACTCTACACTGTTTTCAGCATTGTGGAAAGTTGTGGTTTTCTTTGAGGCTCTCCATTTGCTATAAAGAGAAGCTGTTTCGTTGAGAGGTGACAAAGAACTGAAATGATTAATCATGATTATGATACACTGGGTCAATTTTAATCTTCCTATATTGCTATTTCATCAGTACTCCACGAATATCTAGTTTGGATCAGGGAGCCGATAAGCATGGGTAAAGGAGCAGGTGAAGTGAGCCCAAGCGACAGCTTCCCTCTGGATTCTGAGAACTGAGGCACAGGAAGAGCTGAGGAAGGTCTTGTGGGCGGGGTTAGCAATGGCGAGAAGGACAGAGCAGGAAAGACAGCCTACAGGGGCAAGGGGGAATTACACAGGATGCATGGTACATTTCAATTATGGAGGCTGGAAAGTACATTAAAGGTTGAGGTGAGGAAAACTAATTGAGAGCCTAGTGAGGTTTTACCAAGAGAGTGGTATTATTGCCAGCATTCAAACAGAAATATATTTCTAGGGCGTAAATTAGGGGAGAACGTGAGCGAGTCGTACATCCATTTTCAGACTGTACAAAGGTCTGGTACCAACTGAAGGAAACCCAAATAGACCAGGTGAAGGACACGAAGGAAATTTTGAGATTCTCAAGATTCTCCAAGGGAAACAAGAAATCAAAACATCCGTCAGTTTTCACAAAGCAGTGAAGTGTAACGGAGATGACAGAGCTGAGGGTTTCCAGCGGGAGGATGGGCTTCACATTCTCTTGTGACAACCAGGCAAACCTACTCTGTAACATCGGAGCCCCTCTATACTCATTCTCTACTTCAGAGTATATGGATAAAGGCCATGCGTGTTAGTCTAAAACATTAAGCTGTTACATACAAAGGTATTGGAATTCCTAACCTTGGCGAATTACAAAATAATGCGTAACGCATACTTGGAAATCCAGAGAGAGGCATGTGATGTAATGCATATTTTAACACATGCAATGCAAATTCGTTCTATTTAAAAAGTTCCCTAAAAAATACTTATCAGAAAAATATATTTAATATATATCACTACCAATGGTGAATTTTCTATGGAAATTGTCGTCGTGCTATCTGTAACTCTGCTTTACATTTTGTATTTGAATTTTTTTGTTTTGTTTTGTTGCTTTTCTTCTGAGACAGTGTGTCTCTTTTGGAATGTTTAATGATTTTGTCCATAACTACTTCCAGTTATTCTGCTCAGGTTCCCTCTAGTTAGACTGACTTTCTGAAATGATTGTTTTTCTTATTGGTATCGGTGTCTACCTCATGACATATTTAATGGCTTTTACCACTGCTAAATATTTGATTATCATAACGCTGAGATGTAAATATTTCTTCATTTTTCCTTTGAGGAAATAGAGGCTCGAAATGGAGTCAAGAAGTTAACTAGCATCACACAGTGAGAAGTTTGTTTTCTTCCCCATTGTGGCACATGGCCTTTCCAATGGCATCAACACTGCACACCACTGAGAGAAGCTATGCCATGTGTTTATTAATATTCAAGTGTGTATCACTTCAAAACATTGTATTTTACATTAGTACATCACTAATTACATCCCCAGAACATTCTTGGAAACACCACGAAGTTCTTATATCTGAAACACTGGCAGTATTTGTCGGTTTAGGCAGTGAACAGCTTCCCTGAGTCCTTTAGATGATAAAGGTGAAACAGTCAGGGGAAATTGTTTTTACAAAAGAAGTGTGATGGTATTCACAGAACCAGCTTCATCTGGCGATACTTAACCTCTCTATAGAAACCCGAGGGATTAGGCAGATAAGCAAAACCCACTTTTCCTTCCTTCTCCACACACACTCAAATGTGACTATGTGTGCCACACAGAGAACTGTCATCAGTCCCTACCAGAGAAAGAAACATCAGAATCTGTAACAGTGATGGGAGTGTATCCCAAACACAAACTTTCATGAGCTTTCCAACACTTCAAATAAGTTCAGCATAAAGAGTTGCTTTCTAATAGTTTGAAACTTTAATTCTAAAGATTTCAAAGAAAAATCTTTGTACTTGGAAAAATACCATAAGTTTTAAAAATGTCTTAAAACAGATAATACTAAATTTTATGTGACATCCAAATTACTAAATAACAATAGGTACTCATATTCAGTCATATTCATCATTCTATTGTCAAGATACAAATTGGTGTGAACTAGTTACTAAGGTCAATAAATATGGTAAAATATTATAATGTTTAAAAAAGTGGTTGCCCTGTATTCTAATTCAATTTTCTAGTTATGAGTCTAAAATTTTCCAATTAGGACCATTGTACTTGGAAAAATATTTATTTAGGTTAAGAATAATTCTTTAATCCTTGCCTCATAAAAGGAATGACATGGACCTTTTTTTCAGTAGTCTTATATTGGCATAATTTGTTATTAATACCTTTATAATTTAGAATACCTCGCACTCTAAGGGATACAGAAGTTGGTACTACTATCTAAACTCACCTTTGATAACTGAACATTATAGGAGGAAAATACTATCCTTCCCAACAGTCAGAAACCAAGTCACATAGAATGGCTATTTTCCATTTTAATTTTATTTTTATTTTTCAACCTGCCCCTCTAACTCAATTGTGCATCCTTGGCCCCCGAAAGCAATCTCAGAAATTGCTGAGCTCCTTAAAAGGGAGTCTAATGAGATCTGAAAATCAATTCACAGGTCTGCCACTGATTCATTGGGCTACTCTTGCTTCTACTAAAATGACACAAAATTGGTCTTGTCACCATTTCAACCCTCAGGTTTGCCTCTTGATATAAAAGCACTTATCTAGCGGGCGCTGTGCATATGCACCTAAGAAAGCAGCCTACCGAGCACGAATCTCAAGGCGGGCTCCTCTCAATCGGTCGCTGCACTTGAGATTAGCTGGAAGCTCTGCAGAGGCTGGGTGTCTGTTCTTTCGAGTACCGCAAACGCGACTTTGTCTGTGTGCCAGGGTTCAAGCTCCTTTAAGTGCTTTTATCCCAGTCATTTTTTTTTCCTTCTGATTTACATTTTGTTGGCACGGAGTAGCTGTCTTACCTCATATTTAAATTGATTAACCCAGAAAGGATGGATACTTAGTGCCCCACATTTGATTGCCCTTCGCTGGCCTAAATCCGGAACGAATGTCAGACCTGAAGTAAGGAATCCCTCTTTCCTGAGCGCGTCCCATCCCCATCACCACCCCACCTTTGCACTAGCAGCCACGTGCACACCCATCTCTGACTTCGTGCAGACCTTACTCCATATCCTAGGCATAGATAAAGAAACAGTATCTTCAGAAAGGTACCCTACTATCTGACAATTGACCGTGTACAGACTTTGCGAGCAGTACGCAAAATATTGCCATTTTTTATCAGGTGGCAAACTCAGCCTGAAGTGCACGTCATAGAGCACATAAGCAACAAACTGGAATGCCCTGCTATGGTAAAGATCATTTCAGGGGGAATCAAGTTCCAAGTTTGCCGCATACATGACCAGGTTCTCCTTTAGTGACCTTTGCGCTTCCTAATTACCTGATCAGTTTCACAATCTCCTAAGCCAAAACATTGGAAGTATTTTCAAATATGTTGGCAGAAGATGAATCATATCTGGACAATGTCAATTTACCAACTGAATGGGAGAACACTGTATACTCTTAACTTCTCTAGAATCTGAAAACGTCTACTATTTTTCTGTAAGTTTGTGTCTGCTGATAAATCGTGGTGACTTCCATACTTGTTCAAAATACATTTATAAAGTAGTTATTATACAGCTCCTCTCATTTCTAGTCTTCATTTTAAAATATGCAAAAGGTAATACCTGGGGATATAGCTTAATGGTGCGGTGCTTGCCTGGCATGTATCTGACACAGAGTTTGATGCACAATACTGCTAAAATTGTTAAATTAAGTTTCACCACTATGTCTGGAGAGATGAGCCAGAGGTTAAGACATGTACTGCTCCTGCAAAGGATCTGAATCCAGTTCCCAGCATCACAGTTGCCTCTAACTCTGGCTCCGCAAGACCTCAGGCTTCTCTGGGCAAATGCACTCACACACACACGCATGTGTGCAAATACGCATGCATGGTTAAAAAGGGCAAAAATAAATCTTAAAATTAAAAAAATTAAATTTACATTACTTGAATAGCGCACTCAAATCTGTGGTGGCCTCCTGTTAAATCTGAGATGGAGTTTATTTCTCTCAACAGCTAATCACTGCCCTTTCCCTTTAGTGTGTTTCTTGTTTCTCCCTCACTAATTACCATGTCAAGGAATTCAAAGGCACAATTTTTGATAAGCCACAGATTGTACATATGGTTTTATTTTTTCAAAATTAAAATACAATCAATTTCTGCTGCTAGCATCAATAGTACTTGCTTATTAAAAAAAAACATAAACTATCAGCTCTCTGGAACAGATACACCTTAGATATTTCAATATTATTCAGTTTTATTCTCATAAAAATCACTGGATTTAAGTTGACTTCTCTTAGTTGAAGCGGTCAACACATATCAGACATTATCAAAGAAAGTTACCGAGTCCATTCGAGAAACAACGTGAAGGCAAGCATCATGCAGAATCTCACCCACACACCCTGCATACAATGGACAGGAATGACTCAACGCTTTGATCTTCCCTGGGGAACATAAAAGAGTGAAGGAAAAAAGCAGCATCTGTTGGAATAAAGGTTTAATGAACAGGTGGAGACAAGTTGAATGTTGACAGAGTGCATGAGAAAAGCAGAGAGAGAGAAAATGCAGGATGGTTATCATCACAGACCTCCAGGGTCCAAGGAGACACAGTCCTATTCGAGAAAAATGATAGGAAAATAAATTCACTTTGATTTACCTCTAAGCACTCAGAAGCCTGTTCTAACTTTCCACAAATACCCTTAATGGGACCGTACAACTCACTGTGTATCTCTGTTATATTCTATCTATGTGGAAATACATATAAATTTTTCATGTGTTTATATCAACAGGAGATGTAATATCTTGGGGAATTGGGAAGGTGTAATACTAAGAATATGACCCACTTTCACTGCCTCTCAGAATGTTTTATTGATTTTTTTTCCACTTATCTGAGGGAGATGAACGTCTACTGTGGAAGAGTGGTTGACATTAAATTGGGTTCCCCCTTAAATATATTTACTTGAGCATTATCGATATTTCACCAGCTATACACACTCTGAGATAGGAAATGAGAACCTAAAAATTGGAGAAACTTCCAAGTTTGTGAGTTTTTGCATTGTTAAGCATATTTGTAGATTACGGTGGTTTTCAGAGTTGATATCAAAGTATCGACCATATTCCCATGTGGTGAAATGCTTCCTGTGATTCTTCACATGACAGCAGTCATGTCTCATAAATGCACGCATAGATAAGACATTTTCTCGTGGCACAAGACCATCGTTATTACATGACAGCTTTATTCAAAAAGTAAAATTATTGGCAGAGTTTTAACCTTGAAGTGGCCCCATAGTATCTAACAATATTATGAAAGGAGAAAATCAACTGGAAATACGCTAATATGTAAGTTAAGTTTGGAAGTATAGGCTATGTTTAATATTGGAGAGTGTCACATGAATACAACAGAAAGAAGCACAATCATAGATGCACTGTGGTTGTTTGCAAAGTGTAAAAAGAAAGACACTGACATCTAAGATGCTGCCTGCATACTACAGACTCTCTGAACCCCCCATGCTCTACATCTCAGCAGAGGTTGAAAGGTCACCAAGACATATGGTTGCACTTGATGAAGTAATTCCCTTCCGTCTCATCTTGCTTCCTCCTCCTTTTCCACTTTATGAACCTTCTCATCCAGTTATTTCTGTGGAAAGATGGATCAGTCATTACAAACAGCAGAAGGCCTCCCATCATTTGGCTTACGGACATTCTTTCACCTCCTTTGACACCTAGCAACTAAGGTGAAGTGTGCCTATTGGTTTGGGTCCTGACTACTTCTACATCCTGTGTGGTGAGGTCTATCACCTCCTGCATGGTAATGTTCTTTCTCTTTCTTCAGTTCCTCACCATTCCCTTCCGGGCTCCTTGCAGGCTTTTTGAATTCATTTCCCTTGCCCATCAGATCCCATGCAGGCAGCAGACAAAGATGAGAGCTGTAACAAGATGTAGAGAGTGGGTCAGAAGTGGGGGAGATTTTTGTAGGTCAGATTCATTTCCCCTTCAGTTCTATGGATACTTGAGCATCATTTCTTCATTTATCATTTATTATTTACAGTTAATCTATGCAAAAAACATGGGTGTAAATTACAACATGAACGTAAACTTAAAATACCTGTCATGTTAAATTCATCGGTAAACAATAAGGTAGTCTTTATCTGAAAAAAAAGATTGGGCTTATTCTACTAAAAAATAAATCTGCATATATTTGACATAAATGATGATTTGTAGGTTAAAATAATTTACACTGATTATCAAATAATGCTTTTGAAGTTTTATAGAAAATTTTCTTGTTTTTCAACATGATTGTGATATATTCCATGCCTCCATCAGCAATGCACACAGTATTTTCAAACGATTGTTCATAACATTTACACAGATGTGCATATATTTTGTTAGAGTTTTCAGAGAGTAAGTCAGCTAAGAAATACTAGGGATAAATGAGGATTGTATAAACCATCAATTAAAGAAGAGAAAAAGAGAGAAGGGCATGGAGGAAAAAGAGGGAAGGAAGAAGGAAGATATCTGCCTCAAAATCAAATTTGGTAAAGCTGATTTAACTAGTAATAGATGGTAATCACATAAAGAAAATCTGTTAGTTCATTTTGTCCACTTGAACCAGGTGGATTAGAACTATGTTGGCATGAATACTTGGAACTAGGTATGACTTAGAGAAGTATAGGGTCTTTTCACTCAGTAACCTCTCTGGAGGAGATGCAGCATCTTCAAGTTAAAGTCAACATCTTATTTATTCCTAGTGGAGACTGCAGTGCATCACTGCCCCCCATTTTCCCCCACATAGGATTTCACTGAGGAATGATTTAAAAATAGAACATTCTATATGTATGTCAATATGGACAGCAAACTACATTTTCTTCTTAGAGTTACCCGTCATAATAAAGTTTATTTTCCACTGCGTTTATTTAACATTTCCCTGCTGGATATTAGTTTGACTACTGGAAA